>NC_053491.1:456222532-456545413 GCF_905171775.1 Rana temporaria
TGGCATGCCAACAGAAACTTTAACCAGTGTTGACCCAACTTCAGAAGATTTTACAACAGTTTCTGAAACAGGAGAAGAAAAAACACCGGCTCCTGAAACAAGCACAACTGAGTTGTCCAGCATATCAGAAACAACAGCAGAAACAACAATTGATTCAAAAACAGTTACAAAAGACTTAACAAATGTTCCTGAGACAACAGAAGACATAACACCAGATTTTGATACAACAATGGCTGAGTTGTCAAGTGTACCTGTTTCTGAAACAGCCACATTAGCTATAACTACCACACTTGATACAACAACTGTAAAAGCTGAAATGTCTACCATGTCTCATACAACATCAGAGACATCACTTCTCCCTGAAACTACTACAGCCGAATTACCAACTCTTGATGACACCTCAGCTGATACAACACTAGATTCTGAAACAGACGCAATAGAAGTGTCGACTGCCCTTGAAACTTCAGTCGAAACAACAGTCTTAATAGTTACACCAACAGCAGAAACACAGACTTTGTCTGATACAACTGTAGGAATGATTGATCCTGAGACAACTACACCAGAAACATCTACTGTACTCGATACAACTGAAAAAGCAGAAACATCTACTTTGCCTGGCATGCCAACAGAAACTTTAACCAGTGTTGACCCAACTTCAGAAGATTTTACAACAGTTTCTGAAACAGGAGAAGAAAAAACACCGGCTCCTGAAACAAGCACAACTGAGTTGTCCAGCATATCAGAAACAACAGCAGAAACAACAATTGATTCAAAAACAGTTACATCAGACTTAACAAATGTTCCTGAGACAACAGAAGACATAACACCAGATTTTGATACAACAATGGCTGAGTTGTCAAGTGTACCTGTTTCTGAAACAGCCACATTAGCTATAACTACCACACTTGATACAACAACTGTAAAAGCTGAAATGTCTACCATGTCTCATACAACATCAGAGACATCACTTCTCCCTGAAACTACTACAGCCGAATTACCAACTCTTGATGACACCTCAGCTGATACAACACTAGATTCTGAAACAGACGCAATAGAAGTGTCGACTGCCCTTGAAACTTCAGTCGAAACAACAGTCGTAATGGTTACACCAACAGCAGAAACACAGACTTTGTCTGATACAACTGTAGAAATGATTGATCCTGAGACAACTACACCAGAAACATCTACTGTACTCGATACAACTGAAAAAGCAGAAACATCTACTTTGCCTGGCATGCCAACAGAAACTTTAACCAGTGTTGACCCAACTTCAGAAGATTTTACAACAGTTTCTGAAACAGGAGAAGAAAAAACACCGGCTCCTGAAACAAGCACAACTGAGTTGTCCAGCATATCAGAAACAACAGCAGAAACAACAATTGATTCAAAAACAGTTACATCAGACTTAACAAATGTTCCTGAGACAACAGAAGACATAACACCAGATTTTGATACAACAATGGCTGAGTTGTCAAGTGTACCTGTTTCTGAAACAGCCACATTAGCTATAACTACCACACTTGATACAACAACTGTAAAAGCTGAAATGTCTACCATGTCTCATACAACATCAGAGACATCACTTCTCCCTGAAACTACTACAGCCGAATTACCAACTCTTGATGACACCTCAGCTGATACAACACTAGATTCTGAAACAGACGCAATAGAAGTGTCGACTGCCCTTGAAACTTCAGTCGAAACAACAGTCGTAATGGTTACACCAACAGCAGAAACACAGACTTTGTCTGATACAACTGTAGAAATGATTGATCCTGAGACAACTACATCAGAAACATCTACTGTACTCGATACAACTGAAAAAGCAGAAACATCTACTTTGCCTGGCATGCCAACAGAAACTTCAACCAGTGTTGACCCAACTTCAGAAGATTTTACAACAGTTTCTGAAACAGGAGAAGAAAAAACACTGGCTCCTGAAACAAGCACAACTGAGTTGTCCAGCATATCAGAAACAACAGCAGAAACAACAATTGATTCAAAAACAGTTACATCAGACTTAACAAATGTTCCTGAGACAACAGAAGACATAACACCAGATTTTGATACAACAATGGCTGAATTGTCAAGTGTACCTGTTTCTGAAACAGCCACATTAGCTATAACTACCACACTTGATACAACAACTGTAAAAGCTGAAATGTCTACCATGTTTCATACAACATCAGAAACATCACTTCTCCCTGAAACTACTACAGCCGAATTACCAACTCTTGATGACACCTCAGCTGATACAACACTAGATTCTGAAACAGACGCAATAGAAGTGTCGACTGCCCTTGAAACTTCAGTCGAAACAACAGTCCTAATGGTTACACCAACAGCAGAAACACAGACTTTGTCTGATACAACTGTAGAAATGATTGATCCTGAGACAACTACACCAGAAACATCTACTGTACTCGATACAACTGAAAAAGCAGAAACATCTACTTTGCCTGGCATGCCAACAGAAACTTTAACCAGTGTTGACCCAACTTCAGAAGATTTTACAACAGTTTCTGAAACAGGAGAAGAAAAAACACCGGCTCCTGAAACAAGCACAACTGAGTTGTCCAGCATATCAGAAACAACAGCAGAAACAACAATTGATTCAAAAACAGTTACATCAGACTTAACAGATGTTCCTGAGACAACAGAAGACATAACACCAGATTTTGATACAACAATGGCTGAGTTGTCAAGTGTACCTGTTTCTATAACAGCCACATTAGCTATAACTACCACACTTGATACAACAACTGTAAAAGCTGAAATGTCTACCATGTTTCATACAACATCAGAAACATCACTTCTCCCTGAAACTACTACAGCCGAATTACCAACTCTTGATGACACCTCAGCTGATACAACACTAGATTCTGAAACAGACGCAATAGAAGTGTCGACTGCCCTTGAAACTTCAGTCGAAACAACAGTCCTAATGGTTACACCAACAGCAGAAACACAGACTTTGTCTGATACAACTGTAGAAATGATTGATCCTGAGACAACTACACCAGAAACATCTACTGTACTCGATACAACTGAAAAAGTAGAAACATCTACTTTGCCTGGCATGCCAACAGAAACTTTAACCAGTGTTGACCCAACTTCAGAAGATTTTACAACAGTTTCTGAAACAGGAGAAGAAAAAACACCGGCTCCTGAAACAAGCACAACTGAGTTGTCCAGCATATCAGAAACAACAGCAGAAACAACAATTGATTCAAAAACAGTTACATCAGACTTAACAGATGTTCCTGAGACAACAGAAGACATAACACCAGATTTTGATACAACAATGGCTGAGTTGTCAAGTGTACCTGTTTCTATAACAGCCACATTAGCTATAACTACCACACTTGATACAACAACTGTAAAAGCTGAAATGTCTACCATGTCTCATACAACATCAGAGACATCACTTCTCCCTGAAACTACTACAGCCGAATTACCAACTCTTGATGACACCTCAGCTGATACAACACTAGATTCTGAAACAGACGCAATAGAAGTGTCGACTGCCCTTGAAACTTCAGTCGAAACAACAGTCCTAATAGTTACACCAACAGCAGAAACACAGACTTTGTCTGATACAACTGTAGAAATGATTGATCCTGAGACAACTACACCAGAAACATCTACTGTACTCGATACAACTGAAAAAGCAGAAACATCTACTTTGCCTGGCATGCCAACAGAAACTTTAACCAGTGTTGACCCAACTTCAGAAGATTTTACAACAGTTTCTGAAACAGGAGAAGAAAAAACCCAGACTCCTGAAACAAGCACAACTGAGTTGTCCAGCATATCAGAAACAACAGCAGAAACAACAATTGATTCAAAAACAGTTACAAAAGACTTAACAAATGTTCCTGAGACAACAGAAGACATAACACCAGATTTTGATACAACAATGGCTGCATTGTCAAGTGTACCTGTTTCTGAAACAGCCACATTAGCTATAACTACCACACTTGATACAACAACTGTAAAAGCTGAAATGTCTACCATGTTTCATACAACATCAGAAACATCACTTCTCCCTGAAACTACTACAGCCGAATTACCAACTCTTGATGACACCTCAGCTGATACAACACTAGATTCTGAAACAGACGCAATAGAAGTGTCGACTGCCCTTGAAACTTCAGTCGAAACAACAGTCCTAATGGTTACACCAACAGCAGAAACACAGACTTTGTCTGATACAACTGTAGAAATGATTGATCCTGAGACAACTACACCAGAAACATCTACTGTACTCGATACAACTGAAAAAGTAGAAACATCTACTTTGCCTGGCATGCCAACAGAAACTTTAACCAGTGTTGACCCAACTTCAGAAGATTTTACAACAGTTTCTGAAACAGGAGAAGAAAAAACACCGGCTCCTGAAACAAGCACAACTGAGTTGTCCAGCATATCAGAAACAACAGCAGAAACAACAATTGATTCAAAAACAGTTACATCAGACTTAACAGATGTTCCTGAGACAACAGAAGACATAACACCAGATTTTGATACAACAATGGCTGAGTTGTCAAGTGTACCTGTTTCTATAACAGCCACATTAGCTATAACTACCACACTTGATACAACAACTGTAAAAGCTGAAATGTCTACCATGTCTCATACAACATCAGAGACATCACTTCTCCCTGAAACTACTACAGCCGAATTACCAACTCTTGATGACACCTCAGCTGATACAACACTAGATTCTGAAACAGACGCAATAGAAGTGTCGACTGCCCTTGAAACTTCAGTCGAAACAACAGTCCTAATAGTTACACCAACAGCAGAAACACAGACTTTGTCTGATACAACTGTAGAAATGATTGATCCTGAGACAACTACACCAGAAACATCTACTGTACTCGATACAACTGAAAAAGCAGAAACATCTACTTTGCCTGGCATGCCAACAGAAACTTTAACCAGTGTTGACCCAACTTCAGAAGATTTTACAACAGTTTCTGAAACAGGAGAAGAAAAAACACCGGCTCCTGAAACAAGCACAACTGAGTTGTCCAGCATATCAGAAACAACAGCAGAAACAACAATTGATTTAAAAACAGTTACATCAGACTTAACAAATGTTCCTGAGACAACAGAAGACATAACACCAGATTTTGATACAACAATGGCTGAGTTGTCAAGTGTACCTGTTTCTGAAACAGCCACATTAGCTATAACTACCACACTTGATACAACAACTGTAAAAGCTGAAATGTCTACCATGTCTCATACAACATCAGAGACATCACTTCTCCCTGAAACTACTACAGCGGAATTACCAACTCTTGATGACACCTCAGCTGATACAACACCAGATTCTGAAACAGACGCAATAGAAGTGTCAACTGCCCTTGAAACTTCAGTCGAAACAACAGTCCTAATGGTTACACCAACAGCAGAAACACAGACTTTGTCTGATACAACTGTAGAAATGATTGATCCTGAGACAACTACACCAGAAACATCTACTGTACTCGATACAACTGAAAAAGCAGAAACATCTACTTTGCCTGGCATGCCAACAGAAACTTTAACCAGTGTTGACCCAACTTCAGAAGATTTTACAACAGTTTCTGAAACAGGAGAAGAAAAAACACCGGCTCCTGAAACAAGCACAACTGAGTTGTCCAGCATATCAGAAACAACAGCAGAAACAACAATTGATTCAAAAACAGTTACATCAGACTTAACAAATGTTCCTGAGACAACAGAAGACATAACACCAGATTTTGATACAACAATGGCTGAGTTGTCAAGTGTACCTGTTTCTGAAACAGCCACATTAGCTATAACTACCACACTTGATACAACAACTGTAAAAGCTGAAATGTCTACCATGTCTCATACAACATCAGAGACATCACTTCTCCCTGAAACTACTACAGCCGAATTACCAACTCTTGATGACACCTCAGCTGATACAACACTAGATTCTGAAACAGACGCAATAGAAGTGTCGACTGCCCTTGAAACTTCAGTCGAAACAACAGTCGTAATGGTTACACCAACAGCAGAAACACAGACTTTGTCTGATACAACTGTAGAAATGATTGATCCTGAGACAACTACACCAGAAACATCTACTGTACTCGATACAACTGAAAAAGCAGAAACATCTACTTTGCCTGGCATGCCAACAGAAACTTTAACCAGTGTTGACCCAACTTCAGAAGATTTTACAACAGTTTCTGAAACAGGAGAAGAAAAAACACCGGCTCCTGAAACAAGCACAACTGAGTTGTCCAGCATATCAGAAACAACAGCAGAAACAACAATTGATTCAAAAACAGTTACATCAGACTTAACAAATGTTCCTGAGACAACAGAAGACATAACACCAGATTTTGATACAACAATGGCTGAGTTGTCAAGTGTACCTGTTTCTGAAACAGCCACATTAGCTATAACTACCACACTTGATACAACAACTGTAAAAGCTGAAATGTCTACCATGTCTCATACAACATCAGAGACATCACTTCTCCCTGAAACTACTACAGCCGAATTACCAACTCTTGATGACACCTCAGCTGATACAACACTAGATTCTGAAACAGACGCAATAGAAGTGTCGACTGCCCTTGAAACTTCAGTCGAAACAACAGTCCTAATGGTTACACCAACAGCAGAAACACAGACTTTGTCTGATACAACTGTAGAAATGATTGATCCTGAGACAACTACATCAGAAACATCTACTGTACTCGATACAACTGAAAAAGCAGAAACATCTACTTTGCCTGGCATGCCAACAGAAACTTCAACCAGTGTTGACCCAACTTCAGAAGATTTTACAACAGTTTCTGAAACAGGAGAAGAAAAAACACTGGCTCCTGAAACAAGCACAACTGAGTTGTCCAGCATATCAGAAACAACAGCAGAAACAACAATTGATTCAAAAACAGTTACATCAGACTTAACAAATGTTCCTGAGACAACAGAAGACATAACACCAGATTTTGATACAACAATGGCTGAATTGTCAAGTGTACCTGTTTCTGAAACAGCCACATTAGCTATAACTACCACACTTGATACAACAACTGTAAAAGCTGAAATGTCTACCATGTTTCATACAACATCAGAAACATCACTTCTCCCTGAAACTACTACAGCCGAATTACCAACTCTTGATGACACCTCAGCTGATACAACACTAGATTCTGAAACAGACGCAATAGAAGTGTCGACTGCCCTTGAAACTTCAGTCGAAACAACAGTCCTAATGGTTACACCAACAGCAGAAACACAGACTTTGTCTGATACAACTGTAGAAATGATTGATCCTGAGACAACTACACCAGAAACATCTACTGTACTCGATACAACTGAAAAAGCAGAAACATCTACTTTGCCTGGCATGCCAACAGAAACTTTAACCAGTGTTGACCCAACTTCAGAAGATTTTACAACAGTTTCTGAAACAGGAGAAGAAAAAACACCGGCTCCTGAAACAAGCACAACTGAGTTGTCCAGCATATCAGAAACAACAGCAGAAACAACAATTGATTCAAAAACAGTTACATCAGACTTAACAGATGTTCCTGAGACAACAGAAGACATAACACCAGATTTTGATACAACAATGGCTGAGTTGTCAAGTGTACCTGTTTCTATAACAGCCACATTAGCTATAACTACCACACTTGATACAACAACTGTAAAAGCTGAAATGTCTACCATGTTTCATACAACATCAGAAACATCACTTCTCCCTGAAACTACTACAGCCGAATTACCAACTCTTGATGACACCTCAGCTGATACAACACTAGATTCTGAAACAGACGCAATAGAAGTGTCGACTGCCCTTGAAACTTCAGTCGAAACAACAGTCCTAATAGTTACACCAACAGCAGAAACACAGACTTTGTCTGATACAACTGTAGAAATGATTGATCCTGAGACAACTACACCAGAAACATCTACTGTACTCGATACAACTGAAAAAGCAGAAACATCTACTTTGCCTGGCATGCCAACAGAAACTTTAACCAGTGTTGACCCAACTTCAGAAGATTTTACAACAGTTTCTGAAACAGGAGAAGAAAAAACACCGGCTCCTGAAACAAGCACAACTGAGTTGTCCAGCATATCAGAAACAACAGCAGAAACAACAATTGATTCAAAAACAGTTACATCAGACTTAACAAATGTTCCTGAGACAACAGAAGACATAACACCAGATTTTGATACAACAATGGCTGAGTTGTCAAGTGTACCTGTTTCTGAAACAGCCACATTAGCTATAACTACCGCACTTGATACAACAACTGTAAAAGCTGAAATGTCTACCATGTTTCATACAACATCAGAAACATCACTTCTCCCTGAAACTACTACAGCCGAATTACCAACTCTTGATGACACTTCAGCTGATACAACACTAGATTCTGAAACAGACGCAATAGAAGTGTCGACTGCCCTTGAAACTTCAGTCAAAACAACAGTCCTAATGGTTACACCAACAGCAGAAACACAGACTTTGTCTGATACAACTGTAGAAATGATTGATCCTGAGACAACTACACCAGAAACATCTACTGTACTCGATACAACTGAAAAAGCAGAAACATCTACTTTGCCTGGCATGCCAACAGAAACTTTAACCAGTGTTGACCCAACTTCAGAAGATTTTACAACAGTTTCTGAAACAGGAGAAGAAAAAACACCGGCTCCTGAAACAAGCACAACTGAGTTGTCCAGCATATCAGAAACAACAGCAGAAACAACAATTGATTCAAAAACAGTTACATCAGACTTAACAGATCTTCCTGAGACAACAGAAGACATAACACCAGATTTTGATACAACAATGGCTGAGTTGTCAAGTGTACCTGTTTCTATAACAGCCACATTAGCTATAACTACCACACTTGATACAACAACTGTAAAAGCTGAAATGTCTACCATGTTTCATACAACATCAGAGACATCACTTCTCCCTGAAACTACTACAGCCGAATTACCAACTCTTGATGACACCTCAGCTGATACAACACTAGATTCTGAAACAGACGCAATAGAAGTGTCGACTGCCCTTGAAACTTCAGTCGAAACAACAGTCCTAATAGTTACACCAACAGCAGAAACACAGACTTTGTCTGATACAACTGTAGAAATGATTGATCCTGAGACAACTACACCAGAAACATCTACTGTACTCGATACAACTGAAAAAGCAGAAACATCTACTTTGCCTGGCATGCCAACAGAAACTTTAACCAGTGTTGACCCAACTTCAGAAGATTTTACAACAGTTTCTGAAACAGGAGAAGAAAAAACACCAGCTCCTGAAACAAGCACAACTGAGTTGTCCAGCATATCAGAAACAACAGCAGAAACAACAATTGATTCAAAAACAGTTACATCAGACTTAACAAATGTTCCTGAGACAACAGAAGACATAACACCAGATTTTGATACAACAATGGCTGAGTTGTCAAGTGTACCTGTTTCTGAAACAGCCACATTAGCTATAACTACCACACTTGATACAACAACTGTAAAAGCTGAAATGTCTACCATGTCTCATACAACATCAGAGACATCACTTCTCCCTGAAACTACTACAGCCGAATTACCAACTCTTGATGACACCTCAGCTGATACAACACTAGATTCTGAAACAGACACAATAGAATTGTCAACTCTAAAAGCTGAAATGTCTACCATGTCTCATACAACATCAGAGACATCACTTCACCCTGAAACTTCTACACCGGTATCATCAACTCTTGCTGACACCTCAGCTGATACAACACTAGATTCTGAAACAGGCGCAATAGAAATGTCAACTGCCCTTGATAATTCAAAGGAAACAACAGTCCTAATAGTTACACCGCCTAAAGAAACACACACGTTGTCTGATATAACTGTAGAATCGTTTTCTCCTGAGACAACTGCACCAGAAACATCTACTGTTCTTGATACAACTGGAAGAGAAGAAACATCTACTTTGCCTGGCATGACAACAGAAACCTCAACCATTGATCATTCATCTGCAGCAGATTTCAGAACAGTTTCTGAAACAGAAGAAGAAAAAACACTGGTTCCTGAAACAAGTACAACTGAGTTGTCCATCATTTCTAAAACAACAGCAGAAACAACAATTGTTTCAAAAACAGTTACATCAGACTTAACAAATGTTCCTGAGACAACAGCAGATATAACACCAGAAACAACATTGGCTGAGTTGTCAAGTGTGACTGTTTCTGAATTAACCACATTAGATATAACTACCACACTTGATACAACAACTGTAAAACCTGAAATGTCTACCAATTCTCATACAACATCAGAGACATCACTTCTCCCTGAAACTACTACAGCCAAATTACCAACTCTTGCTGACACCACAGCTTATACAACAGTAGAAATGGAAACAGACGCAATAGAATTGTCGACTGCACTTGATACTTCAGTCGAAACAACAGTCCTAATGGTTACACTGACTGAAGAAACACACACTTTGCCTGATACAACTGTAGAAACAATTGCTCCTGAGGCAACTACACCAGAAACATCTACTGTACTCGATACAACTGAAAAAGAAGAAGCATCTAATTTGCCTGGCATGCCAACAGAAACCTCAACCATTGATCACCCAACTGCAACATATTTTACAACAGTTTCTGAAACAGGAGAAGAAAAAACACTGGTTCCTAAAACAAGCACAATTGAGTTGTCCAGCATATCTGAAACAACAGCAGAAACAACAATTGTTCCAAAAACAATTACATCAGACTTAACAAATATTCCTGAGACAACAGCAGACATAACACTGGCTTCAGAAACAGCAATGGCTGATGTTTCAAGTGTACCTGTTTCTGAAACTACCACACTTGATACAACAACTGTAAAAGTTGAAATGTCTACCATGTCTCATACTACATCAGAGACATCACTTTACCCTGAAACTACTAGAGTGGAATTAACAAGTCTTGCTGACACCCCAGCTGATACAACAACACTAGATTCAGAAACAGGAGCAATAGAAGTGTCGACTGTCCTTGATACTTCAGTTGAAACAACAGTCCTAATGGTTACACTGACTGAAGAAACACACACTTTGCCTGATACAACCTTGGAAACATTTGCTCCTGAGACAACTGCACCAGAAAGTTCTACTGTACTCGATACAACTGAAAAAGCAGAAACATCTACTTTGTCCGACAGAACACCAGAAACTTCACCTAGGGTCGACACAACGGTAGCAGATTTAACACCAGGTCCCGAAACAAGCACAAATGAGTTGTCAAGCATATCTGAAATAACAACAGAAACAACACTTGTTCCCAAAACAGCTACATCAGATATACCAACTATACTTGATATTACGACCGAAAAAGCAGAAACATTTACTACGTCTAATGCAGAAACATCACTCGGAACTGATACAACTACTGTACATTTAACAATTGTTCCTGAGACAACAGTAGATACAAACCAGGTTTCTGAAACGACCACAGCTGCTGTGTCAAGTACGCTTGATTCAACAGCAAAAGCAACAAAGGAAACTGTTGCTCCTGGCACAGCTACACCAGATTTAACAACGGTGCTTGATACACCAGCTGAAACTTCAGTTGTAATACCTACAACTGATGCAGCAACAGAGACAACACTTGTTCCTGAGACAGCCACATTATATATAACCACCGTACTTGACACAGCTGAAAAAACAGAAACATCGACTGTGTTTGAATCCACAACAAAAACTACACTTCTCCCTGACACCTCTATAGATGATTTAACAACTGTTCTTGGGACAACAGCAGATACAACACTGGCTTTTGAAACGACTCCTGAGGTATCAAGTGTGTCCGGTGCAACGACAGAAACAACGATTGTTCCTGACACCTCAGCAGAGGCAACACTGAATTCTGAAACAAGCACAGCAGATGTAGAGCCTGCATCATATACAACAGTAGAAACAACAAAGGAAAGCCTTGTTTCTGGCTCAACTGCATCCGAAGTATCAACTGTCTTTGATACATCAGCTAAAACAAGAGGTACAGTTACACCTTCTGTAGAAACTCATACTATGTCTGATACAACTGTTGAAACAACATTTATTCCTGAGACTACACCACATAAAACAACTGTGTTGGATTCAACAACTGAAACAGCAGAAACTTCTACTTTGTCCGACACAACTCCAGAAACCTCACCCGGTGTTGACACAACTGTAGCAGATTTAACAATAATTCCCGAAACAACATTGGTTCCCGAAGCAAGCACATCTGAACTGTCCAGTGTATTTGATACAACAGCAGAAATAACAATCATTCCAGAAACCACTACATCAGCTTTATCAACTGTACTTGATACAACTAAAATAGCAGAAACATTTGCCACCTCTGACGCAACAGCAGAAACATCACTACCCCCAGACACAACTACAGATGTTTTAACAACTGTCCCTGAGACAACAGTGCATACAACCCTGGCTTCTGAAACAACCACAGCTGCGGTGTCAAGTGTTTATGATACAACAGCTGAAACAATGTTGACAGAAATGGTTACAACGGGTATGACAACCCTACTTGGTACAACAACTGAAAAAACAGAAACATCTGCCCGATCTGAACCAACAGCAGAAACAACAACTCCAGCTGGTACCACCACAGCAGATTTTACAACCGTTCCTGAGACACCAGCAAACATAACACTGGCTTCTGAGGCAACCACAGCTAAAGTGTCAAGCATGTCTGATACAACAACAGAAACAACGCTTGTTTCTGAATCAACAACATCAGCTACAGCCACCATACTTGATACATCAACTGAAAAAACAGAAACATCAGCTACATCTTACGCAACAGCAGAGATAACACTCCACCCAGACCCAACTACAGCAGATTTGACACTTATTCCTGACACAACAACATATACAACACTCCACCCAGACCCAACTACAGCAGATTCGACACTTATTCCTGACACAACAACATATACAACACTCCACCCAGACCCAACTACAGCAGATTTGACACTTATACCTGGCACAACAGCAGATACAACACTCCATCCAGACCCAACTACAGCAGATTCAACCCTTATTCCTGGCACAACAGCATATACAACACTCCACCCAAACCCAACTACAACAGATTCAGCACTTATTGCTGGCACAGCAGCAGATACAACACTCCACCCAGACCCAACTACAACAGATTCAGCACTTATTCCTGGCACAACAGCATATACAACACTCCACCCAGACACAACTACAGCAGATTCAACACTTATTCCTGGCACACCAGCAGATACAACACTCCACCCAGACACAACTACAGCAGTTTCAACACTTATTCCTGACACAACAGCATATACAACACTCCACCCAGACACAAATACAGCAGATTCAACACTTATTCCTGGCACAACAGCAGATACAACACTCCACCCAGACACGACTACAGCAGATTCAGCACTTATTCCTGGCACAACAGCAGATACAACACTCCACCCAGACCCAACTACAGCAGATTCAACCCGTATTCCTGGCACAACAGCAGATACAACATTACACCTAGACCCAACTCTAGCAGATTCAACCCTCATTCCTGGCACAACAGCAGATACAACACTCCATCCAGACCCAACTACAGCAGATTCAACCCTTATTCCTGGCACAACAGCAGATACAACACTCCACCCAGACCCAACTACAGCAGATTCAACCCTTATTCCTGGCACAACAGCAGATACAACACTCCACCCAGACACAAATACAGCAGATTCAACCTTTATTCCTGGCACATCAGCAGATACAACACTCCACCCAGACCCAACTACAGCAAACTCAACCCGTATTCCTGGCACAACAGCAGATACAACACTCAACCCAGACCCAACTACAGCAAATTCAACCCTTATTCCTGGCACAACAGCAGATACAACACTCCAGCCAGACTCAACTACAGCAGATTCAACCCATATTCCTGGCACAACAGCAGATACAACACTCCACCCAGGCACAACTACCCCAGTTTCAAGAACTATTCCTGACACAACAGCAAATACAACACTGGCTTTAGAAAAGAGTACAGTAGTGACTGTGCCTGATACAACAGTAGAAACTCTCGCTCCTGACACAGTTACATCAGATGTATCAACTGTCCTTAATGCATCAGCTGAAACCACAGTCCTAATAGCTACAACTACTTTAGAAACCCTTGCTATGACTAATGCCACTGTTGAAACAACATCTGTCCCTGGGACAACTACAGTAGATATGTCCACCTTACTTTATACAAGAACCGAAAAAGCAGAAACGTCCACTTTGTCTGACCTGGCAACAGAAACATCACCTGGTGTTGACCTAACTGCGGCAAATTTAACAACCGTTGCTGACACAACAGCAGAAACAACAATGGCTCCTGAAACAAGCACAACTGAGTTTTCCAGTGTATCTAAAACTACAGTTGTAACAGCAGTTGTTCCACAAACAACTCTATCAAAAATATCAACCACAACTGATACTACAACTAAAACACCAGAAACACCTACCATGACTGATACAACAGCAGACACATCACTTCACCCGGATACAACTGCTCCTGAGACAATAAATACAACCCTGGCTTCTGTTACTACTATTATTCCTTCTGCAACTTCAACTGGATCTACTCTTGCTACTACAACTTTTAACACAGTTGCAGCTGAGTTTACTGCTACTACCATAGTTGTTAGTACAGCTGTAGATGGAGATAATACTGCAATGATTTCTGCTCCAACTGCAGCTTTAATTACTTTAGCTACTACAACTCATATTACAGTTGCAGATGAAACTGCTGTTATTACTACAACTCCTACCACAAACCCAGCAGAAATTACAACTATTAGCCTGAATTTAACTACAACTGCCACAGAAACTACAACTGCTACATCAGCCCCAGTTACAACTACAGCTGAAATTATTGTGGCTACAACAATTCCAATTACACCAGCAGTTGAAACTGCTGCTACTACCACAACTCTAACTACAACACAAGATAAATTTACTAGTGCTCGGATTACAACTACAACTGCAGCTGAAACTTTTACTCCTACCAATACAACCCCTACTACAACTAAAGCTGAAACTACTTTAGGTAACACAACTCCTATTACAGCTGCTACTGTGTCTTCTACTGCAGCCGAAACTGCTGTTACTAGTACAACTTCTTCTACAACTGCAGCCAAAACTCCTATTACTGCAGTTCCCACTGCAACATCAGCTGTGACTTCCACAGCTCCTATTACAGCTGCAGTTGAAACTGTAGCTACTACTACAACTTCTACTGCAACACCGGTTGAATCTACTGCTCATACTCTGATTTCAAATACAACTACAGCTGAAATGATTGTGGCTACAACAATTCCAGTTACATCTGCTGTTGAAACTGCTGCTACTACCACAACTATAACTACAACACACAATGAATTTACTAGTGCTCTTATTACAACTGCAGTTGAAACTCTTACTCCTACCTCTACAACCCCTACTACCACTAAAACGGAAACTACTGTAGCTAACACAACTCCTATTACAGCTGCAGTTGTAACTGCTGCTACTATGTTTTCTACTACAACTGCAGCTACAGCTCCTACTATTACTGCAGTTCCCACTGCAACATCATCTGTGACTACCACAATTCCTATTACAGCTGCAGTTGAAACTGTAGCTACTAGCACAACCCCTTCTACTGCCACACCAGTTGAATCTACTGCTCATACTCTGATTACAACTGCAGTTGGAACTACTACTGCTTATACCACAACCCCTCCTACAACCACAGTTAACTTTACTGTGCCTTTTACAACTCCTATTACAGCTGCAGTTGACACTCCTATGACTACATTGACTAACTCTGCAACTTCAGCTGGATCTATCACTACTACCACAGTTTCAACTACAACTGCAGCTGAAACTACTTTAGCCACTGCAACCACAAAAACTCCTACTACAACTGCAGCTGAAACTACTGCTAGTACCAGAGCTTCTACTACAACTTCAGCTAAAACTACTGCTAGTACCAGAGCTTCTACAACAACTGCAGCTAAAAATACTGCTAGTACCAGAGCTTCTACAACAACTGCAGCTAAAACTACTGCTAGTACCAAATCTTCTACTACAACTGAAGCTAAAACTACTGCTAGTACCAGAGCTTCTACTACAACTGTAGCTAAAACTTCTGCTAGTACCAGAGCTTCTACTACAACTGTAGCTAAAACTTCTGCTAGTACCAGAGCTTCTACTACAACTGTAGCTAAAACTTCTGCTAGTACCAAAGATTATACTACAACTGAAGCTAAAACTACTGCTAGTACCAGAGCTTCTACAACAACTGCAGCTAAAACTACTGCTAGTACCAGAGCTTCTACAACAACTGCAGCTAAAACTACTGCTAGTACCAGAGCTTCTACTACAACTGCAGCTAAAACTTCTGCTAGTACCAAAGATTATACTACAACTGAAGCTAAAACTACTGCTAGTACCAGAGCTTCTACAACAACTGCAGCTAAAACTACTGCTAAAACAATTACAACTGCTACAACTACTACTATGCCAACCACTTGTAAGTATTTGTAGCCCTATGTGTTTCACTTTAAAGGCTTTGGCCCAGATTCTCAAAGGGCTTACGACGGCGCAACGCAATGTACGCCGTCGTAAGTCCTAATCTGGGCCGTCATATCTATGCGACTGATTCTTAGAATCAGTTACGCATAGATAACCATTAGATCCGACAGGCGTAAGGCTCTTACGCTGTCGGATCTTAAATGCAATTTTTTTTTCGCCGCTAGGTGTCGCCTCCGTCGTTTTCCCCGTCGAGTATGCAAATTAGCAAAATATACGAATTCCCGAACGAATGCGCGGTCGACGCAGTGAAGTTACAACGTTTACGTTAGATTTGCGCGGCGTAAAGTTGCCCCTGCTATATGAGGGGCAACCAATGTTAAGTATGGCCGTCGTTCCCGCGTCGAAATTTAAACATTTACGTCGTTTGTGTAATTCGTTCGTGAATGGGGCTGGATGCCATTTACGTTCACGTCAAAACCAATAATGTCCTTGCGACGTCATTTAGCGCATGTCGCAGTAAATGTCGGAAAATTTTAGGGACAGCGCATGCGCAGTACGTTCGGTGCGGGAACGCGCCTAATTTAAATGCTCTACGCCCCCTACCCGGCTCATTTGAATTAGGCGGGCTTGCGCCGGGGGATTTACGCTACGCCGCCGCAACTTTACAGGCAAGTTCTTTGTGAATAAAGCACTTGCCTGTAAAACTTGCGGCAACGTAACGTAAATGACATACGTTACGCCGCCGCAGTTTTACGCCCATCTACGAGAATCTGGGCCTATGTTCACTTCTACAGGAAAAAAGGCACATATTTTTGAAAATAATGTATTTCTACATTGATTTTCAGTTGTTTCTAGCCTACTCACATTAATCTGAACAATATTGTAAACTTACTTTATGAAAAGCCCCATGCATTTACCTCCTTGAATTATGTCACTCCGTACTCACTATGCCCTGTGAGTAGACACTGTGGTGTCACACATATCAAAGAGCATGCCATCTGCACTAGAGAGACACTGAGAGCCCATTGACACAGGGGCAACACGACTTTCAGCGCGACTTTGGGAGGCAACTTGGACATGACTTAAGTATGAATCACAGCGTGACTTGGGGCGACTTTAGCGTGACTTGGGGCGACTTACAACGCGACTTGAAGTCGCCTCCAGGAGGGGGAACCTAATGCCAAATTTTTAATAAAAAAACAACATGGGTTCCCCCTCCAGGAGCATACCAGGCCCTCAGGAGGGGAAGGCAGAAACGCTGGTCCTTGGAGCTGTGGCAGGGGAGTTGAAAGAACCCTGCCTATCCGGGGCCAGGAGCCACATGTCCTACTGCTAGGAGCGCACACTGATTACTACTGGTACCAGTTCTACTGGCACTGGTTCACTTACCTTTTCCTTCGATTTCCCTTCTAAATGTTTTTTTTTCTTTGTCTGAATTTCTCACTTCCTGTTTCTCCTTAGTAAGCTTTCCCCCATCATCCATGTGGGTTAGTCAACCAGAACAGCTTACTGAGGAGGAACAGGAAGTGAGAAATTCAGACAAAGAAAACAAAGAAAAAAACATTTAGAAGGGAAATCGAAGGAAAAGGTAAGTGAACCAACAATGCACTAGCTTAAAGGAACCTATTTAGAAAATAAGTTCAATAATTGTATGATAATTGTTCATTTATTTTTCTTTTCTGACTTTTAAATTTTCTTCGACAGATTGCAAAAATGGAGGTACCTATGACTAGGGGTGCAACGGATCACAGTTGATCCGTGATCCGAACGGGTCACCCCCTTCGGATCGGAAAACACACTGTGATCCGCGGATTGCCATGGCTCCGGAGCTAGGCCGAAGCCGCGGCCTTTCCTAATGTTACGGCGGCGGCTCCGGAGCTAGGCCGCGGCTTCGGCCTACCTCCGGAGCCGCGACCATAACGCTAGGAAAGGCAGCGGCTTTGGTCTAGCTTCGGAGCTGCAGGAATAACATTAGGAAAGGCCGCGGCTTCGGCCTAGCTCCGGAGCTGCGGCCATCTTGGTACACCCAGCGGCGGCCCTCCTCTGTTTACACCCACAGAGGAGGAGCCCGCACTTGTGGGACACACCGCTCGGGGAGTGTCTGTACTACCTGAGGGGGGGGTGTCTTGCCCGAGGGGGGGAGGTAGTGTCTGTCGGTACTATCTGGAGGGGTGGGTCACTGTACTGAGAGGAGGGGGGGTGTCACTGTACTGAGAGGAGGGGGGGTGTCACTGTACTGAGAGGAGGGGGGTGTCACTGTACTGAGAGGAGGGGGGGGTGTCACTGTACTGAGAGGAGGGGGGGTGTCTCTGTACTAAGAGGAGGGGGGGTGTCTCTGTACTAAGAGGAGGGGGGGTGTCTCTGTACTAAGAGGAGGGGGGGTGTCTCTGTACTGAGAGGAGGGGGGGTGTCTCTGTACTGAGAGGAGGGGGGGTGTTTGCACCGAGGGGGTACTATAGTTGGTGGGGGGGTTGAACGGTGGGGGGGGGAGATGTGGATATTACAGTGGGGGAGATTTTTTTTTTTGCCAATCCGAAAAATGATCCGATCCGTGACTCCTGATCCGAGGAACGATCCGAACCGTGAGTTTTTTGATCCGTTGCACCCCTACCTATGACGGAATAAAGTGTATTTGTCCAGACATGTTCTACGGGACTTATTGTGAGAATATCATAGATATATCCCCGCCTGGTGAGTGTCAGAATGTTACATATCTCTGGGCAAAAATCATTTATTTATTTTCACATTGAATCCCAATTATTTCCAGCCTACTCTTAATAATCTAAATAGTCTTGAAGCTACTTACTTTATAAAGATCCCCACACATTTCCTTCCTTGAATTCTGTGACAAGTAGGGATGAGCTTCGTATTGTTCGATCGTTCGTCGAATTACGAAAGTTTTGGGCCGTTCGCGCCAAATTCGAGTGACGTGTCTCGGCCCATAATTCACTGCGGCATCGCAGTGCATTGCGGGTTGATGATTGGCCAAGCATGCACTATGACCCGCATGCTTGGCCAATCACAGCGCGTAAAAAACGGAGAGCCATAATTGGCCAAAGCCAGGGTGGCTTTGGCCAATTATGGCTCAGGGGGTTTAGTACACGCCCCACACTATATAATGCTGCCTGGAAGTCGGCCTTGTGTAGTGTGTTGGTGGTTTACAGAGAGAGACAGAGAGAGAGAGGGAGAGAGTCATTTTTTGGAGTTAGATAGAGCAGGCAGGCAGGCAGGCTAGTCAGTTAGAGTTATAGGCCCGGATTCACATACATCGGCGCATATTTATGCGGGCGTAGCGTATCTAATATACGCTACACCGACAGAGCGCACAGAGGCAAGCACTGGATTCACAAAGCACTCGCTCCCGCTCGCTCTCAAATCTACGCTGGGTTTCCTCAGGGTAAGCCAGCGTAGGTGGAAGTGGGCGTGAGCCATGCTAATGAGGCGTGACCCCATGCAAATGATGGGCCAAGCGCCATAGAAGTACTTAAAATGAACGATGCATGCGCCGTCCAGTGGGCGCTTCCCGGTGCGCATGCTCAGAATCACGTCGGAACTACTCCCTAAGATACGACGGATCACTGCCTATGACGTGAACGTAACCTACGCCTAGCCATATTCACGTACAATGTAAACGACAAAAGATACAACGGCTTGTGTTCCCTGGTCCATACCTTTGCATGAGTTGCGCCTCCTATATGGGGAATAACTTTACGCCGGACGTACGACTTACGCAAACCGTGTATATTATGCGCCGGGCGCAACTACGTTCATGAATCGGCGTATCTCCCTCATTTGCATATGTGCATAGAAAATCAATGGGAGCGGCAAATGCGCCCAGCGTAAATATGCGCCCACAATACGACGGCGTAGGCAAGTTACGTCGGTCGTAGGAAGCCTATTTTTAGGTGTATCTCAGATTGTGGGCACGGCGCACAGATACGACGGCGCATAGTTACACTTACGTGGCGTATCTCGAGAGATACGTTGGCGTAAGTGCTTTGTGAATCCGGCCTATGTCTGTATCCTTGGGATGTTCCAGCAGTTTAATTTGTGCAGGCTCTACAGGTTCAGGCATACTTTTAACTCTGATGTTTTTTCTCTGTCACCTAATATCTAGATCTTCCAGATGTTTGTTCATGAGAATCAGATGATTTGCATGAGAGAATACCACATTTTCCAAAGTGTGTCACAGTTCTGTCTGTTTTAGCAACAGATCTCTCGGTGTGTGTAATGTGGTCAGAAAGAGACAGTATCAGGGCCGGACTGGCTTACCGGAATAGTGGGAAATTTCCTGGTAGGCCAACTGCTCTCAGTGCCCTGGGGCTAGGAACTTGGGTTAGGGGAGCTTGCTTCTGTGATTTGAAGAACCAGAGGCATTGCTAGGGGGGTGCGGGCCGCCCCGGGTGACACCCACTAGAGGGGTGACACCATCCCGATTTAAAAAAAAAAAACATTTTTTTTTGCTGACATGTGGGGGGGCCGGCTCCCCCCCGCGACTGCAGCGATAAACGCAGCGGAATCGGAGTGCCGAGCGCCACGGTACAAGAGGAGGGGGGTTGCGGGGTGACACCGCAGCACCATCCATCCCCTCCTCTCACAGCCACGGGCTGTTAGCGGTGGTCGGCAGTCGGCACACAGGCACAGCCCACTCCTCTCTGTTTGTGTGTACAGAGGGGGAGGGGCCGAGGGGACCTTCTGTCCATGTGCCGTGGCGCTGCATGCGATGATCTGAGTTAATGAATGGGGAGGGGGGTGTTTGCACCTGGGGGGATTTCACTGAAGGGGTGGGGGGGATGTACTAAGGGGGTGTTTGCACTGAGGGGGTTTTCACTAAGGGGGGGTTTGCACTAAGGGGGGGTGTTTGCACTGGGGGGTTGCACCGAGGGGGTTTGCACTGAGGGGGGGTTGCACTGAGGGGGGGTGTCTGCACTGAGGGGGTGTCTGCACTGAAGGGGGGTCTGTGTAACATGCAGGGGTCCAGAGGTGCAGGTGGCTGTGTAATGTAAAAGGGGTGCAGTGATGCAGGGTGCTGTGTATTGTAAAGGGGTGCAGAGGGCTGTGTAGTGTAAAAGGGTCCAGTGATGCAGGGGGATGTGTAATGTAAAGGGGTCCATTGATGCAGGGTGCTGTGCAATGTAAAGGGGTCCAGTGATGCAGTTGTGGAGAGGGGTACACAGTAGTAAAAAAAAGATATTGAAGGATGCAGAGGTATGCAGGGGGCACAGTGGGGTGTTTTTACATTTTAACGTGGGGGGGGTGCCAGATATTGGATCCGGCCTGGGTGCCAAATGCTCTAGGTACGCCCCTGGCCTATAGGCTCCTGAGATGTGAATTCCGGTTCTGGAGAAAGAGAGGTGGGGGAGGGGACAAAGAAAAATGAAGAAAAAGAAGAAAGGATAGAACGA
Source organism: Rana temporaria (assembly GCF_905171775.1). Taxonomy (NCBI): domain Eukaryota; kingdom Metazoa; phylum Chordata; class Amphibia; order Anura; family Ranidae; genus Rana; species Rana temporaria. The sequence goes on from NC_053491.1 coordinate 456,244,529, forward strand.
ACAAGAAAGATGGATAGGGAGAGAGAGAAAAGGGGAAGAAAGGAGAACAGAGAGCAAACAGTAGGGTAAAAAATATTTGAAAAATGTTATTGGGGGGGGGGGGGGGGGGTGACACCATATTTTACCGCACCAGGTGACACCAACCCTAGTGACGCCACTGTGAAGAACAGTGGCGGCAGACGCCTTTTCCAATGCAAAGGCTCCTCTTCCAGATGCGGCACCGCCCACTGAACTGACTCCTGCGGAGTGACATGCCTAAGGGCAGAGGGAGAACGGCAGTGGGGCGGAAGAATTAAGGTGCTGGATTTCTTTCTCTCTTTCGTTAAAAAAAATGTGCATTTATTTACGGAGCCTGCAGACCATTGCACCCGATTGTATTTACCCTAGGTGGGGAAATACAACAATGTTTTACACTGTATGTCCCTATACACCGTGTGCACTATATATGATCAGGCTGCACTATGGGGCACTGGTGAGACTGCATTTATGGGCTCTGGTGAGGCTGCATTGATGAGCACTGGTGAGGCTGCATTGATGGGCACTAGGGAGGCTGCATTGGCGGGCACTGGTGAGGCTGATTCTGTGCAACGTATCTCACAACGCTGTGACACACAAAAATAAAACACAATAAAAAAGTGTGAATAAATATTGGAATAAGTAGTCCATGCAATAAAGTAATATAAGAGAGCTTATCACACTCAAATAGTGCATCAAAATAGAAGTGCAATAAGAAGTCCAAACTAAGAACCAAATAAATGGTTAAATGAATGGTGTGCAAAAAAGCAAAATAAAGTCCTCAAGTTATATATTAAAAGGATGAGAGCTGCCAGATGATATGCTAAATAATGCTGAATCCAGTATTTAGATAATGACAAGCAGGTGATGGATCATATCCTTCACTAGGCTCACAAGCCTCTTACCTCCAGGCAGATATAAATGAGCATCCAATCTCTCACACAGTTGCAGTCCTCTATGGATAATTCCTGTCCGTCCACCCCTTGAGCTGGCACCGCGTCTCTTTCACAGATCCATACAGTACTCCGCCCAAAATGTAAATAAGAGAGAACAGAGAGGAGCCTCCGATAGTGAAGTACAGTAAACCAGGGTAAAATTTATTAGAGGAAAAGACCTGTGCTTACATCTAAAACTACAAACGTGCAGCAATTTTAAAACGAGCGGCGTCCACAGCGCCGGCTTACGTCACTCCAGGTGTATGCCAATCCCTACGTGTTACGACACGGGGTCACGTGTCTTCATCTGGGGCATCTGATTGGCGGTCATTCTATTGTTTATGTATCTGAAAAAACGGAAATAGTATCGCCGCCATTTTGTTGAAGTCCAAATGCTATGCATATTGTAGCTATCTAATAGGACGCACTGCATTGGAATGGCACATCTCCACCTGAAGATATAATTCAAAGATAAACATCTACATGGCGACTAGATGATAAAGAATGGCTAAAATTGAAGATTAAATAATGTATAACCGCTACACACCAGGCAAAAATACATATATCATTACAAGTTAAAAATTATTTGTTAAAAATGTGTATATATCTCCGCAGCGTGAGGGGGAAAGGGAAAATAGCCATCCCCATCACGGATGTATAAAGCATATAGAGATGAGGATAAAAACCCTCTCGAATACCTATACTGCAGGAAAAAATTATATGTATAAAGGTCCACCAAAATATATAAGTATATGGTAACAATCATAGTGGGGACATAACTATAAAGTGTTTAAAATAAGACAAGTTCTGGTGAGGCTGCAATGATGGGCACTGGTAAGTATAATACACTCTTTCAATGTGCTTTAAAATGCATGGTTTTCTATCATCCCCACTCTTATTTCCCCCTACCAATCAGGCTTTATCCCAGGAAGACAAATTACAGACAATATCAGGCTAGTCACGAATATAGTTCAGGACGCCAATTTACATTCCAACCCAATTCTGTTGCTCAGCCTTGACATAAACAAAGCCTTCGACAGTGTCCATTGGTCATTCTTGGACAGTGTTCTGCAGAAATATGGCTTCACTGGCGAATTCCTACATGCACTCCATTCACTTTACCATAACCCCTCCACTAGAATACGTCTCCCGGGCTGTAACTCAGAGTTTTTTAAAGTAGGCAAAGGTACTAGACAGGGCTGCCCCCTTTCCCCTTTACTTTTTGCTCTAGCAATAGAACCACTTTCCACAGCAATCCTTACCAATCCTGAAATTAAAGGTTACTCATCTGGCCCTAACACATATAAATTAAGCATGTATGCGGATGACATGCTACTTTTCTTGACACAACCGGTAACCACCCTACCTAACCTACTACAAACCCGCAACAATTTCGCATCCATTTCAGGCCTCACAGTCAATGTATCCAAATCAATAGGCATGCCCATCAATATCCCCCCCTTAGAATTAGATTCCATACGCTCCACCTTCGATTTCTCCTACACTCCAGACTCCCTTCCATATCTAGGCATTCACCTCACCCCTAATCTCAGTGAACTTGCAGTTAAAAACTACATCCCGATGATGCAAAAATTAAGAGCGACACTTAAAATGTGGAAATCTTTTAAGATCTCATTCCTTGGTAAAATCACAGCGATTAAAATGACACTTCTCCCAAAATTACCATATATATTTAGAGCACTCCCCATCAGAATAAATAAATCTCTTATCACCAAATTCCAATCAGATATTAATAAATTTGTTTGGTCAGACTCTCATCCCCGTTCTCCTAGACAGATCTTGCACAGATCCCAGAGGTCTGGCGGCCTCGGCCTCCCAGACCTTTGGTTATATTACCTTTCAGCAAGATGGACCCAAATTGCACAATGGCACATCCCGCAGTCCAAGATTCCCTGGATAGTTTTTGAGAAATCCTCAATAACTCCGTTCACCAGCTCGGGTATTCTCTGGGGGAACAAAATCTCAATTCCAACCCTAAACTCCCGAAACCAAATAGTAGCGCACTCTTATCACTTATGGAAACTCCATAATGAAAAATATAATCTCACCTCTAAATCCCCCCCGTTTGCTACATTTCTAGGTGACCCAAAATTTAAACAAAATACCCCAGTAGATCTTACTTGGTGGATAACTAATAACCTCACCTCACTAAACAAATTTATAGTAGGTATGAACTTCATCCCCTTCTCGTCTCTGAAAGCTAAATATCAGATCCCGGACTCGGAATTCGATAATTTCCTCCTCATTAAACAATTTTTTGACACTCACTTCGAAACTACAAACACCCAATCTCCCTCTCATTTTGAAAAACTCTGTCTTGTTTCTCCCAGGAAAAAAGGTTTTATTTCAGAGCTTTACATCACCCTGACCAACAACACAGAGCCTAATAAATTAACATATATGCTTAAATGGGAACATGACCTAAACTTCACATACTCCTCAGTAAATTGGGACAACTGTATAATCAATTTACACAAATGCACCAAATCTATCGCAATCAAGGAGACAGCCCTAAAAGTGTTTATAAGATGGTATTATACCCCGACCAAACTCCACACCATTTTTCCCTCAGTCTCCCCCTCGTGCTTTAGAGGTTGTAACGATTTAGGCTCTTTCCCCCACCTTTTCTGGTTCTGCGATAAGGTCAAGAACGTTTGGTCACAGCTGGAAAGCCTCGCTTCCAAAATATCAGATAAAACAATCGTCCTAACAATACAGAACTGTTTACTTTTTTCCCCAATCACGGATCTTTCCACATGCCATATGAGGCTCATCCATACAATTTGTGTCGCCATACACTGGCTGATAGCATCTCAGTGGAAATCTCCAACAATTATCCTAGGCCCACTCAAACCCAGGATCAATGAGATAAACTTGATGGAAAAAATATCCCATACTCTACAAAACACCATGCACATTTTCAACAACAAATGGTCCCCCTGGTCTGAATATTCCCCTCTCTTTTTCAACACAATCTAAATCCATCATTATAACATGCCCCTTTTAATACAGCCATTCTTAAATATCCTTCATGGTCTTTCATGTTATCCCCCATTTTTAAAAGAAGCTTGTTACCTTCAAGTGAGTTGCTGTGTCATATAATGGTTCTGTTTCTGATATGGACTTACATAGTTACATAGTTAGTCAGGTTGAAAAAAGACACAAGTCCATCCAGTCCAACCACAAAAAATAAAAAAACAAAATAAAAAACACAGTAAAATCCTATACACCCAACTCCATACCCACAGTTGATCCAGAGGAAGGCAAAAAACCCCAGCAGAGCATGATCCAATTTGCTACAGCAGGGGAAAAAATTCCTTCCTGATCCCCCGAGAGGCAATCGGATTTACCCTGGATCAACTTTACCTACAAATCTTAGTACTCAGTTATATTCTGTACATTTAGGAAAGAATCCAGGCCTTTCTTAAAGCAATCTACTGAGCTGGCCAGAACCACCTCTGGAGGGAGTCTGTTCCACATTTTCACAGCTCTTACTGTGAAAAAACCTCTCCGTATTTGGAGGTGAAATCTCTTTTCCTCTAGACGTAAAGAGTGCCCCCTTGTCCTCAGTGTTGACCGTAAAGTGAATAACTCAACACCAAGTTCACTGTATGGACCTCTTATATATTTGTACATGTTGATCATATCCCCCCTTATTCTCCTCTTCTCAAGAGTGAATAAATTCAGTTCCTCTAATCTTTCCTCATAGCTGAGCTCCTCCATGCCTCTTATCAGTTTGGTTGCCCTTCTCTGCACTTTCTCCAGTTCTCCGACTTACCGAAGCTTTTGTAATTATACTGTCTTTTTATATATATTTGGATTTGTACCACTGTCTATCCTTTTCAATAAAAGTTTGTAAACAAAAAAATAAATAAAATGCATGGTTTTCCCTTCTATGAACAAGAAAAAAATTATGTTATGCTGTTGGGCTGGTAAAATGCTGCTATGGGGCTGGTATGAAATTATTTCCAGGGCTGTGTTTTATTCCCAGTACAGCCCTGGACAGTATATCTGCTTTTAATTCAGTGATGGTCTTAGAGAATGTGTTTTTTTTTTTATATATCTGCTGCGATTTGTGTAATTTCTGACCATTGAAATGGGTGATCTGTTGGAACAGTGTCCCTTACCATGTCCTCTGATGCAGACAGGGAGTCCTCACTATACTCGGCCTCATGTCCCGTCAGCACCATCCTGAATGCAGCAGACCTACCGGGGGTCTGATGTTTCCGGGACTGGAATAGCTCCGGGATACCGCAGGTCCCTGGTGTGGATGATGAGCGGTACTGTTTGGGACCAGGTATGGACTTATCCGATCTGCCCATCGTTAGTGGAAAACGTCTGGAAAGGAGTATGTGTGACCCCGGGTGTGCAGAGCTCCTCTATGCTTCTCCATCTCTCCTTCTCTATGCCGTCTCCATCAAGCCACGCCCCCCTAGGCTTTCTTTCTTCTATTTTCATCTGGTGATCCAGCCAGTAAGTTTGTTGTTTTTCAACAGAACAAGCTGGCTGGGAAATGTAGCTGTAAGGAAGATCAGGCAAACATTTGACCACTGACAGAAGTTCATACAATATTTATGTATGTAAAACCTTTTCTGGAGTTCAATAACCGTATGATAAATGTTCACTTATTTGCCTTTTCTGACTTTTAAATTCTCTTCCACAGACTGCAAAAATGGAGGTATCCATGATGGAATCAAGTGTATTTGTCCAGACATGTTCTACGGGACTAACTGTGAGAATATCATAGATAGATCTCCACCTGGTGAGTGTCTGAATGTTACTTACCTCTGGGCAAAATGTAAAATCATTTATTTATTTCTACATTAAATCCCAATTATTTCCAGCCACTCTTACTAATCTGAATAGTCTTTAAGGTTTTAAACTCACTTTATAAAGATCCCCACACATTTCCTTCCTTGAATTCTGTAACAAGTAGTCGCTAGAGTTGGGGCAAAGCTTTTCCCAATCAGGGTGCAGTGAATAGCTGGTTGTTAAGGAGCGGGTCCGGGAAGCCGGCGGTGGCGTCCTTAATAGGGATGAGCCGAACACTGCACCAGAACACCGCAAACAGGCAAAAAATGTGTGCAAACATGCGAAAACACTGTTAAAGTCTATAAGACACAAACATGAAAAATCAAAAGTGTTAATTGTAAAGGCTTATATGCAAGTTATTGCCATAACAAGTGTATGGGGACCAGGGTACTGCCCCAGGGGACATGAATCAATGCAAAAAAAGTTTTAAAAACAACAGTTTTTTCAGAAGCAGTGATTTTAATAATGCTTATGCCGCGTACACCCGATCATTTTTCGTCATGAAAAAAAACTTTGTTTTTCATCATGTCCAAAAAATGAATTTTTTTCAACTTCATCATTAAAAACGACGTTGCCCACACACCATCGTTTTAAAAAAATGATGAACAAAGCGCGGTGACGTACAACACGTACGACGGCACTCTAAAGGGGAAGTTCTATTCGCCTTTGGGCTACTTTAGCTGATTCCGTGTTAGTAAAAGACGGTTCGCGCTTTTCTGTCTGTTACAGCGTGATGAATGTGCTTACTGCGCTGTACTCCATTATGAACGGTAGTTTTACCAGAACGTGCGCTCCCGTCTCATAACTTGCTTCTGAGCATACGCGGGTTTAAAACGTCGTTTTAGCCCACACACGATCATTTTTTACAACCCGAAAAACGCATTTTTTTAAAACGACGTTAAAAAATGCAGCATGTTCGAATTTTTTTTTACGTTTTTCAGAAGCCGAAACATGATGTGTAGCCCACACACATTCATTTTAAATTACGTTTTTAAAAACTTCGGGTTTTTTTTCATGCCGAAAAATTATCGTGTGTACGCGGCATAAAAGTGAAACAAAAAAAAATAAATACTCCTTTAACCACTTCCTTACTGGGCACTTAAACCCCCTTCCTGACCAGAGGACTTTTTGAGATTCGGCACTGCGTCGCTTTAACTGACAATTGCGCGGTCGTGCAACGTGGCTCGCAAACAAAATTACCACAAATGGAGCTTTCTTTTGGTGGTATTTGATCACCTCTGCGGTTTTTATTTTTTGCGCTATAAAAAAAAATAGAGCGACAATTTTGAAAAAAATATATATACATATTTTACTTGTTAAAAAATAAAATAGAAAAAGTGCAGCGCAAAACTCAAATATATAAATGATACTGGTATACTCAAACACCAATACCATAAGTGTGAATATGAATATGCAGAAAAAATGGAAAAAAAAAAAAATATTAAAAATTAAATACAATTCAAACAAACAGTCCAAAAGTCCATAAGTGTCAGAAGATGAGTGAATTAAACGAAAATAAATCTCCACCACGTGACAATCCACCAAAATTTTGAAGTGATCCCTCCACCGTTGTAGATGGCTACTCTCACCTTCATATATGGACCACTGAGTTGACAGATGGTCAATAAAGCAAATCAAATAGGCAGGTCATGAACAGGAACCAGGCTGATGTATTAGATCCTCATAAGACAACCAAACCGCAAAGGACAGGTGCATGTAAAGAGATAATCACAGACTAAGTGCTCACTGTTGCAATGTGTGGATTTATTCTTTAAAAGAAGCAAAAGTCAGGCTACTCACATTTGGCCAGACAAAAAACGGCATGAAGTAACAATCTTTAGGAATGAACAGCAGATGAGCGACTTGATGTTTCAGGCTCCTAAACCACCGGACGCGTTGCGTTATATCAACTTCCTCAGCGGGGCGGGGCCTGTTGCGTCGCTTTCCTGTCTTTAAATAGCTGCTCATTGTCATAGGGACAAGCATCGGAATGGCGTGTGGGGCCTGACGTCGAATCCTGAACAGCCGATTGTTCAGGAAATGATGCAAACAACGTCAGAACATCCAGCATACTGTTCAAATGTGTGCAACTTTATTGTTCACACACACATGGTATAGAACTAGAATATCGCCATCTTATGGACAATTTAGAAAATTGCATCCGAATGTTAATTTTAAAATAATAATAAAATTAATCAAATCGCTCAAAGCTGTCCATGTACAAACATTGCTATAAAATCTATATTTTTCTATAGTAACATGATAAATCTTTACATGATACTGCATAATAATCTAAAAACTTTTCAAATAAAAAACATATAAACCATTTTATTATTACATATAAAATTATCAATATAAAATCCCCAGTTAAAATTAATATTAATATTTAAAAACAAAGTTGCTATTTATTTGATATGAAACAATTCAAATCGAAGTCCACATTTAACCCTTCAGGGGTGAGAACCTTTGCCTCAAATATCCAAAAGGATTCTCTCTGGCTGATGTGGCGTGTGTAATTACCTCCCCTCCAGTGTCTATTTACCTTCTCCAGACCCCAACATTTTAAACATTTGGGATTCTTGTTATGGTATTGCTTAAAATGTCTTGAGACACTGTGATAACGAAAGCCATTTTTTATATTGTTCACATGCTCGCCTACTCTCACCGCCAGTGACCTTGAGGTGCGGCCTATGTATTGTAGGCCGCAGTCGCATTCTAACATATAAACGACACCCTCAGTGTTGCATGTGATCAAATTGTTTATAGTATAGGACTTCTTAGTGGAAAAAGAAGTAAATTCTTTGCGTTTTTTTATATTGAATTTACATTGTTTGCATGATTGGCATCTTCTACAGGCATAAAAGCCTGATAAAAAATTAAAAATCCTATTCTCTTTAAAAGGGGGAGGAGGATCTATGACTCCAGGGGCGACAACGTCTCTTAAAGAGGGGGCTTTTCGATAAATAAAACGTGGGTGGGCTGGTAGGACAGTCCCCAAAACCTTGTCCTTCTTGAGGACTTCCCAGTGTTTATTTACAATCTTTTCAAACTGCCGATACTGGATGTTATAATCCAGGACAATTTTGAATTCAAAATTTCCCTTTTTCATCACCTGTTTGTTGGAGTCCTGTACTAAATCAGCCCTGTTGAGGGAACCCACTCGTGATAGTTCATTTGTAATGACATCTTTGTTATAACCCTTTTGTTGAAACCTGTTGACCAAGACTTTGGATTGTGTAAAAAAGTCAGTGTCAGAGGTGCAGTTCCTTCTGAGGCGTATGAACTGGCCTCTGGGAATGTTGCAAAGCCAGTTTTTATGGTGACAGCTGTCTAAAGGGATATACCCGTTTCTGTCAGAGGGTTTAAAATGATTACGAGTGTTAAAAAACTTTTCTCCTTTAAAAATTTCCAAGTCCAGGAACACAATCTTTTCACTGCTGATATTCCATGTGAGTGAAATGTTTTGAGTATTGCTGTTTAGTTTTGACATAAACGTCTCCAAACTGGACAGATCTCCCTCCCATATCATGACTAAATCATCCATATAGCGTTTATAGCATTTGAGTTGCATGGGGGGGTCTTTGAAAATGATTTCATCCTCCCATAGTGCCATGAAGAGATTGGCGACGCTAGGGGCGAACTTCGCGCCCATAGCGATGCCTTTCGCTTGTAAATAAAAACTTCTGTCGTACCAAAAATAATTCTTTGTTAAGCAAAATTCAAGGCACTGCAGGAGGAACTTTCTATGTTTAGAAGATAGATCAGACTGTGCCAAGCCCCACTTAACTGCTGCAACTGGTTGTCTTATGAGGATCTAATACATCAGCCTGGTTCCTGTTCATGACCTGCCTATTTGATTTGCTTTATTGACCATCTGTTAACTCAGTGGTCCATATATGATGGTGAGAGTAGCCATCTACAACGGTGGAAGGATCACTTCAAAATTTTGGTGGATTGTCACGTGGTGGAGATTTATTTTCGTTTAATTCACTCATCTTCTGACACTTATGGACTTTTGGACTGTTTGTTTGAATTGTATTTAATTTTTAATATTTTTTTTTTTTTCCATTTTTTCTGCATATTCATATTCACACTTATGGTATTGGTGTTTGAGTATACCAGTATCATTTATATATTTGAGTTTTGCGCTGCACTTTTTCTATTTTATTTTTTACTTGCTTAGGATTTTTGCGAATTTCCCTTAGTGTTCAGCTGGCATTACCAGTGATCTGAACCCTGGGGGTCTGTATCACATAAATACACTTTTAATATCATCATTTTTTTATCTATATATTTGCGCTGATTGCACCCTGTTTTTTATATATTTTACTTGTTGCTATAATAAATAGCTCAATTTTTTTTTTTTTTCCTCAGTCTAGGCCGATACGTATTCTACATATTTTTAGTAAAAAAAAAAAAAAAACGCAATAAGCGACTGGTTTGCGCAAAAGTTATAGCGCCTACAAAATAAGGGACAGAATTATTATTTTTTATTATTTTTTTTTTACTAGTAATGGCGGCGATCTGCGATTTTTATTGCGACTGCGACATTATGGCGGACACATCGGACACTTTTTTGGCACCATTCACATTTATACTGCGATCAGTGCTATAAATATGCACTAATTACTGTATAAATGTGACTGGCAGGGAAGGGGTTAACACTAGGGGGTGAGGAAGGGGTTAAATGTATTCCCTATATAGTGTTATAACTGTGGGGGAAGGGGGGTGACTGGGGGGGTGACCGATCTGTGTCCCTATGTACAAGAGACACAGATCGGTCTCCTCTCTCCCTGACAGGACGCTGTCAGTGTGAGAGCCGGCAATGAGAAATGATCTCATATGTTTACATATGAGATCATCTCTCATTGGCTGCACAGATCGCCTAGCAAACGGCCACTCCGATTGGCCGTTCCCCAGCGATCTGTGATTGGCTGTGTCCAAGGGACACGGCCAGCACAGAAGTTCCCCGCTGCGCGCTCGGGAGCGCGCACGGGGAACGCGGAAAGGGGCGGCCGTAAAAACACGGCACCCCAGAGAAGTAGAACCACCATGCGGCCGTATATAGTCGTACGGCCATCGGGAAGTGGTTAAATATCGTGCCTGGGGGGGTCTCCATAGTATGCCTGTAAAATAGTGCATCTTTCCCATGTTTATAACAGTACTTCAGCAAAATGAAATTTCGAAAGGAAAAAATGTCATTTAAAATTGCTTGCGGATGTAATGTATTGCCAGATGCCAGCAATATACATAAAAAATAAATGAAAAAATGACGTGGGGTCCCCCCCCCCAAATCAATTCCAAACCCTTATCTGAGCATGCAACCTAGCGGGCCACAGGTCTCCCCCCTCCTGAACTGTACCTGAACTGTACCAGGCCACATGCCCCCCAAAGCACCTTGTCCCCATGTTGATGGGGACAAGGGCCACATCCCCACAACCCTTGCCCAGTAGTTATGGGGGTCTGTGGGCAGGGGGCTTCTTGGAATCTGGAACCCCCTTTTAACAAGGCGGTTTCCAGATCCTGCCCCCCATGTGAATGGGTATCGGGTACATTTTACCCCTACCTATTCACCAAACAAGGGCCCAGATTCACAAAGGAGATACGACGGAGTATCTCAGATACTCCGTTGTATCTCTCAGAGTATCTATGCGACTGATTCATAGAATCAGTTACGCATAGATAGCCCTAATATCCGACAGGTGTAATTCGCTACGTCGCTGCTAGTCTAGTTTCCCGTCGCAAAGTTAGTCGTCGTTTTGGGTGCCTTAACTTTACACAGCACACGTATGTGCTGTATAAAGTATTGGTATAGGGAAGGAGTATGGGGTGAGGGAATCCGCGCTAGGTGGAAAGAATAATTAAACAATTAAGGGTGGGTCCCGGGAGGGACGTCCTGCAGCTGAACACCAATGTTTAGATATAAAAAATTGGCGTGGGGGACCCCACGCCAATTTTATTTCTTAATTTGCCATGGAGTTTTCCTTAAAACTTATGGCAGACCCAAAGGGCTTGGTATGGATTTTGGGGCGCCCCACACCATTTATTTTTTATTTTGGCATGGAGTTCCCTTTAAAATCGATACCAGACCCAAAGGGCCTGGTATGGACTGGGGGGGGGGGGGGGTGCTGTTTTTTTTCTTAATTCTGTCATAGGGCTCCCCTTAACCACTTCAATATACTATATTATATATTGAACACTATATATTATATACACTACACTGATTACACAATATACTCTGAACTGCAATATATATACTATACAGACTGCACTATATACTCTGAACTGCAGTATATATACTATACGAACTGCACTATATAGTCTGCAGAAAAATTGGACCTTAGGTGTTGGTGGTGCCAAAACACTGTACCTCTCACAGTTACTCTTGTTGGGTGCAGGAATGGGCCCTGTTGTTAAATAGTATTTAAAAAATTAAAATTACATGCCCCTGATAAACAGGGGCAGAAAAATTGGGCATTGGGTGTTGGTGGTACCAGAACTCTGTAACCCCTCACAGTTACTCTTGTTGGGCACAGGAATGGGCCCTGCTGTTAAATATTATAAAAAAAAATATATATTACATGCCCCTGGGTGTTGGTGGTGCCCTACACCAAAAATATTGTTGGAAGCTAGCATCATCAAGATTCAGGAGGAATAGGATAGGAAGCATAAACAGTCTTCAAGGGATCCCAGATCCATAGCAAATCCAATCAGTTACATCAGCTTCAGGTGCTTTATAGCTGCTGATTCAGGACTGATTCATTTTTATAAATGCGGGCCTATCAACAGAGTCTGGACAGGTGCACTCTTTGATCAGTTACAAACCCTCCAGAAGCACTGAATGTGTGTTTGGAAAGCACACTGGATGCAGGACAGGCCAGTAGCGCGAATGCATATTGAGCAAGTTCTGGACAGTGGTCCATCCTCAAGACCCAGTAACCCAGTGGATACTCTGTTGTAAAGGTCTCCAAGTCTGCTCTTGCCCCTAGATATTCCTGCACCATATAATGGTGCGATGATTGCTTGAACCTATCATACCTTGGTGCTGAGGTCTGAAAAATAGTTTAAAGGCATCCGTCAGCCAGCCACCTTCTCCACTGCTCTTCCTCTGACCGAATGAATCCTCAGAAAAATGTTGTCCAGCACCGGGAAATAGTAACCTCTCAGGGTCTGGAAAGGCGTTACACAAACTTTTCTTCAAGGCCTCCGGAAGATGTTTCATCCTCTGCTCCCTCTAACGTCGGATCTAGAAGGGTTGCCAGCTAGTAATGATCCTTCTCCTTGATACCATGAATCTTAGGATCCTTAGGCTGGCTTTGTAGAATCAGGGAGGCCATTCAGCGTAAGTTTTCAAAAGTATTCTATTCTGAGTCCTCTGGGTCACTAAGGATCACATTATTCGGAACTACCTCCTCCCAGCCATGTACGACTCCTTGGGTTTCTGGGGACTGAAAACCATCACTTTAAGACTGCTGTGTGTTATCCTCTACATCCATGCTGACACAATACTCCTCCTCTTCTTCCTGTGTGTTTGGCACCCCCGCAGGAATTCTGTCTGCATAAAGGGGACCTTGAGAGGAAAGGAAGTCCTCCTCTTCCTCCCGCTGTTCTGCCTCAAGTGCCCTGTCCATGATTCCATGAAGCATGTACTCCAGCAGGCAGACTAATAAGACAGTGTCACTGATGCATGCATTGTTGCTGCTCACCATCCTTGTGGCCTCATCAAATTGTGACAGGACCTTGATCAGCAGCTAATGGCATGGCGAAAATAAGTCATGCTCCCCTGACCCTGTCCTGGTGCCATACTTGCACTGGTACTCATTGATGGCCTTCTGCTGTGTGTGCAGTCACTGCAGCTTTGCCAATGTTGAGTTCCACCTGGTGGGCAAGTCACAAATGAGGTGGTTGGTGAGCAGGTTGCATTCTCTTTGAATGTCAGCCAGCCGTGCACTGGCATTGTATGACTGGCGGAAATAACCAAAGAATTTTCTGGTCTGCCTCAGGAGATCTAGTAAGATCTAGTAAGCCTGGGTACCTGATCAAGAAACGCTGCACCACCAAATTCAGGACGTGTGCCAAACATGGAACATAGGTCAAGTGTCACTGTCGGAGGGCGGAGAGAAGGTAGGTGCCATTGTTGCATACAACCATTCCTGGCTCAAGCTGGCGTGGCATCAACCACCTCTGAGTCTGCAGAGCTGACAGAATCTCTGCCCCAGTGTGGCTCCTGTCCCCTAGGCAGACTAACTAAAGCACTGCATGGCATCTTTTAGCCTGAATGCTTGCATAGCCACGCTTACACAGCACTGCTGGTTAAGAGGACAATTCTGAAGAAGAGGTCATAGAGGAAGAAGAGGAGGGGGTGGAGCAGAGAGCTGTAGCAGAGCTTTTTGGAACCATGGTGGTGGAACAAGTTCCAACAACACTGAACCATGTCCTGCATCCTTCCCAGCTGCCAGCAGAGTTACCCAGTGTGCCGTGAAGTAAAGGTAACGTACCTGCCCATGCCTGCTAGACCATGAGTCAGCGGTAATATGAACCTTGCTGTTGACCGCCATGTCCAACGAGTTAAAAACATTGCCTACCACATGGCGATAGGGATCCGGAACAGCCTTATGCGAAAATAAATGCCATTTTGGAACCTGCCACTGTAGTACAGCACATTCCACAAATTCACAAAAGGGGGCAGAGTTTACCAGATGAAAAAAGCAGCAGTTGCAGTGCTAGCAATTTGGTCAAGCAGGGTCGATCCTACCCGCTTGCTCTCTCCGCTGGCAACTGACAAGAGCGCATACCTCCCGCTGTCCCCGGAATCTGGGCTGGGTACCGCAGCGTAGCCTAGTACCGGAACACATTCCGGTACTAGGCTCCACTAATTAACTCTGTCCAGTGCACGTGGAGCAGTCTCCTGTCTGCCCCGCCCCCTCTGCGTGTGTCAGCTCTTCTCCCATAGGCGGTGTGATGAGAGGCTTCTGGATTGGCCGGAGCTGCTACCAATCATCCTGTGCACTCCCAGAAATGCTCCATGAGTGCCACCCTCCTAGTAACCAAAGATGCCATGTGTGCCCCCTGTAATGTGCTTCTGCTTCCAGAGCGCCTGGGCTACAGGGATCTATTGGACAGGTACTGATATATGGGGACACCTGAAGTGGGGGGCTCTGATGGGGGACACCTGCTGTGGGTGGCTCTGATGGGGGACACCTGCTGTGAGGGGGAGCTCTGATGGGGGGACACCTGCTGGGGGGGCTCTGATGGTGGACACCTGCTGGGGGGGCTCTGATGTGGGACACCTGCTGGGGGACACTAATGGAGACTTCTTAGGGGAGCATCTCTGTGTTTGAGTCATAGCCATTGAAACATTTGTAAAGGGGAGGAGTTAGTAAAATGACCACGCCCATGTGGGGGTGCCAGCAACATTTCTGCACCCAGGCGTCTGTGACCCTAGGATCGGCCCTGTGGCCAAGCTTGCATTTGGACAATGATCATGTGGATGGCTGGGACCAAATTTCTTTTTACGGTTCAGCAACTGGGGTAGGGAAATTTGCCTGCTAAAATCAACTGGTGGTGCACTGCTAACAGATTGGCTGCAAGTACTTGTGACACCTGTTGCTATACCTTCATTTCTTTTAGTGCATGTTTTTGAGAAGACTGAAGATATAGTAGGGTTTGAGATCCCATATGAGAAGCAAGGAGAAGTCCACCTTTTTCTATGATGTGGGTTTTTCAGGTGCTGTTGCCAATGGACTGCATGGCAGGTTGTCATATGTTCTGGTCATGCTTGATCCACTTCAGACATAGGGTGAAAACAGCAATGGTGTGATCTGAGCGACAGCTCAGAGCCGTCACTGATAGTTTCCTCTCTCTCGTTATCTTCACACCTGACTTCTCGCAGTGCCAGGGCCGATCCTAGGGTCACAGGCGCCTGCGTGCATAAATATTTCTGGCGCCCCCACATGGGCGTCATCATTTTACCAACTCCTCCCCTTTATAAATGTTTCTATGGCAATGACTCAACCACAGAGATGCTCCCCCACAAACTCTTCATTAACCTGGGATCCTTACATGATCTGTTAACAATAAACAAAATACAGGAAAAGAAGCAGAGTACTTTATTGGGACCTGAAGGGGGACCTCTGTGATGGACACAGAAAGGGCTTCTGTTAGAGAGTCTGTTAGATGTTCGGCGCCCCCACCTCTGCAGGCGCCTGGGTGCAATGCACCCTGTGCACCCTGCCTAGGATCGGCCCTGCGTAGTGCACACACAGGATGAGGACCAGCAAATGTAGTACAGTACATATAGGGCCGGATTCAGGTAGGAGATATGACGGCGTATCTACAGATACGCCGTCGTATCTCTGAGTTGCGGCGTCGTATCTATGCGCCTGATTCATAGAATCAGTTACACATAGATTTCCCTAAGATCCGACTGGCGTAAGTGTCTTATCTATATCTTAGGCTGCATATATACGCTGGCCGCTAGGTGGCGCTTCCGTCGATTTACGCGAGGAATATACTAATAAGGTAGATACGCTGATTCACAAACGTACGTACGCCCGGCGCTATTTTTTTACGTCGTTTACGTTAGGCTTTTTCGGCGTAAGGTTGATCCTGCTCTTATGAGGCGTACACAATGTTAAGTATGGACGTCGTTCCCGCGTTGATATATATATATAGTTACATAGTTAGTCTGATTGAAAAAAGACACAAGTCCACCTAGTTCAGTCAATAAAATATAGTGCAAACAGTTTACGCAGCGCTTTACAATGCAGAGGGGGGACAGTACAATTACAATACAGTTTAATACAGAAGGAATAGGAGGGCCCTGCTTATGGAGCTTACAATCCAAAGGGAGGGAGAGGTGGTACAAAAAGGTAATAGCTCTGGGGATGATCTGATGGAGGTGACTCCACACTATTTAAAGTGATAGCAAAGCTGGAGTTAGGCTTCAAATTATATTAAAAGCCATAACTTTTTTAGTTTTGGATAGCGTATGAAATGATTAATCTCCTTGTCAGATTTTTGTTTTGTTTTTCCCCTTTTTTGTTTTGTTTTTGTTTTTGCATTTGTTTTTGCTGTCTGTATCCAATTAGGGATATTTCTCCTCCTTCTTTATTGTTAAAGAGGATGTCCGCTGAAAAAAAAATATTAAAAGTCAGCAGCTACAAATACTGCAGCTGCTGACTTTTAATATCGGCACACTTACCTGTCCTGGAGTCCAGCGCCGTCCGCAGCAGAGGACGAGCGATCGCTCATCACTCTGCTGCCCCCCCGCCATCCTCGGTGAGGGAACCAGGAAGTGAAGCGCTCCGGCTTCACTGCCCGGTTCCCTACGGCGCATGCGCGAGTTGCGCTGCACCTGCTGATTGGCTCCCGCTGTGCTCTGGGAGCTGAGTGTTCCCAGCACACAACGGGGGAAGGACAGGAGGCGACGTCCTGCCCGCAGTCTTCCCGCAGACTATGGCCGGAAGTGGGTGCAAATACCTGTCTTTAGACAGGTATCTGCACCCCCCTCCCCCCTGAAAGGTGTCAAATGTGACACCAGAGGGGGGGAGGGTTCCGATCAGCAGGAGTTCCACTTTAGGGTGGAGCTCAGCTTTAAGACCACAAAAAGCAAGAGGATCCCCTCTTAAACTAGGGTTGCCACCTGTCACGGATTCCCCCGGACAGTCCAGGTTTTGAGTTATGTGTCCGATTTTAGATTGCCTGAAACCCGGACACATTATTCAGATCAGACTTTGACTCCCCAAGTAACAAGTGTGCCACAACCACCTAGTGCATATGTGTGCACATGGACCAGAGGCAGCTCAGTCCACCTCGCGGAAGGAAGAGGAGAGAGGACTCGATCTACTCCTCCTCCTCCCACCACTACCCTTCTGTGTCTGTCCAAACAGAAGGGTAGTGGTGTAAGGGGGGCTTTGGGAACCCTGATTTAAGGGGGAATGCTGGGAACTCTGATGTAAGTGGGGGGGTTTTGGTGAGCAGAAAACCTCTTACATCAGAGTTCCCCTTTACACCCAGTCCACAGCGCCCCCCCTTACAAAAATAACAAAATAGCCATGAAGGGGCTAAAGTGTTCAGGTTTGGCTTGAAGAAAAATTAGCAACCCTATCTTAGACAGTTGCAAAAAATACATGACAGAAGTTTGATTGTAAGTTTCCAGGAGCAGGGCCCTCCTATCCCTCTTGTATTGAATTGTATTGTTGTTGTATTGTCTCCCTTTATATTGTAAAGTGCTTCTGAAACTATTGGCGCTATATAAATGCTGTATAACAATAATAATAACTTTTACCTACTCTATCCAAAGCTCAAGAAAGCAGTTGCTTTTAGATGCACTTTAAGCATAGACTGTACATCTGTGAAAATTCCATAACATTTATTCTATCTCTTTCTTGTAGTTAAGTCTGTTGACACCTCTGTGACTGTTGAGCTAAGAATCATGAACAAAGTGTATACAGAGGATCTAAAAGACCCCACAACAGAAGAATATAAAGATTTTGAGGCTCAGTTTAAAACCAACGTGAGTGATCAGAACTTCTGACAGACATCACTTATCTTAGGACCAGCATTAAAAAATAATGAATTACCTCTCATGTCTCTCCATGCAGATGAGATCAACATATTCCAGCATCCCTGGATACAAAGATGTCAACATTACAGAAATAAAGTAAGTTTATAAACAGCATGGATCTTTAGTTCAGGCCTTTAGGCTTTTAAAATACAGACATTTCCATATTTTTAAACAGCAAATAAACTTTGAAACAAACCTTCACTGATCTCTGTAGCTACAGTCACTGTTATGTAAATCATCCCCAAAATTTTGCAGCAGAATCTCCTTTTAATTTCTTATTTCTCAGCTCCATTCTTTGGCTGCTTTCACACTTTGGCTGCTTTTCATGTAGCTTGTGAATGTGCGCAAAAAAATAGTTTTTTGCTTGCAGTGCCACGCATTGTTAATGACACCCCAAACGTGGAAAGCAAGACACACAGAAACAAAAACGCACGAGACAAAACATAAAAAACATGCACTTAAACAATGCAGAAATCTCAAAAAGAGATTTGAGCTTTTTTTCCGCGTTTGCAATGAATGAGCTGCCTTATGTGTGAAGCATGACAATAGACACATAGGAGCAACTCACTAACTAGTGAAAATAGCGACTTCTAACAGTGGTTTGGCAGTCCTTCAACCTGCTAATCACTAATGCAAACACAGAGGGAGATAGCAAAGCATTGAGATCAGACTTGATCGACTTTTCTGTTTGAAGAACTGTGAACTTGACAATTAATTGCTCCACAGTGGATATAACTACAAAGGTCAGGGGACGGGCCGTAGGACAGGCTGCTCCTAAGGCCCCGTACACACGGGCGGATAATCCGCTGGAAACGGTCCACCGGACCGTTTTCAGCGGACATGTCCGCCCGGAGATTTCTGTCTGATGGTTGTAAACAATAAGCGGGGCGTGGCCGCGCCGTCGCCGCGACGATGACGTGGCGACTTGGGCGGCCCTGGAAGTTCAAAGCTTCCACGCACACGTTGAAGCAGTACGACGCATGCGAGGGATGGCGGACGGTCGGACGTGTCCGGTGAGTCTGTACAGACGACCGAACACGTCCGACGGACAGGTTTCCAGCGGATAGATTTCTTAGCATGCTAAGAAATTTTTATCCGCTTGAAAACCGGTCGGCTGGACAAATGTGCGCCGAAAAATGTCCTCTAGGCCGTACACACGACCGGATTTGTCTGCTGGAACTGGTCCGCGGATAAATCCCAGCAGACAGATCCCGTCGTGTGTACGGGGCCTAATCCATGCGTCCAGACCCTAATCTACATGCAGGGTGCCGGACCCATACATTCCAATGATTTTTGTTTGTTTTTTAGAAGCAAACCAGAGGCTCTAATTGGCTTTAAAAAATGGTGGGCTTGGGGCGCAGAGTACTGCGCACTGAGCCCACCCAGTTGTGTGACAACAGTGAATTAATATCTTTTCATGTGACAACACTGAAAGAATTACACTCTGCTACAATGTAAAGTAGTGAGTGTACAGCTTGTATAACAGTGTAAATTTGCAGTCCCCTCAAAATAACTCAACACACAGTCATTAATGTCTAAAGCGCTGACAACAAAAGTGAGTACACCCATTAGTAAAAATTTCCAAATTGGGCCCAAAGTATCCATATTTTGTGTGGCCACCATTATTTTCCAGCACTGCCTTAACCCTCTTGGGCATGGAGTTCACCGGAGCTTCTCACTTTGCCACTGGAGTCCTCTTCCACTCTATGATGACATCACGGAGCTGGTGGATGTTAGAGACCTTGCGCTCCTCCACCTTCCATTTGAGGATGCCCCACAGATGCTCAATAGGGTTTAGGTCTGGAGACATGCTCGGCCAGTCCATCACCTTTACCCTCAGCTACTTTAGCAAGGCAGTGGTCATCTTGGAGGTGTGTTTGGGTGTGTTTGGGATCATTATCATGTTAGAATATATGGCCCAGTCTCCAAAGGGAGGAGATCGTGCTCTGTTTCAGTATGTCACAGTACATGTTGGCATTCATGGTTCCCTTAATGAACTGTAGCTCCCTGGTGCTGGCAGCACTCATGCAGCCCCAGACCATGACACTCCCACCACTATGACTGACTGTAGGCAAGACACACTTGTCTTTGTACTCCTCACCTGGTTGATTTTTACCCTAATGCCGCGTACACACGATCGGAAATTCTGACAAGAAAACCGTGGATTTTTTCTGACAGAATGTTGGCTCAAACTTGTGTTGCATACAGACGGTCACACAAATCTTGTTGTAAATTCTGTTCTGTGCAATACCATTGCACAAAGCAGGTAAGTGTATCATTTTTGGTACTTTAAGAAAAAAAGTATCTGTACAAACACTTAAAGACATAGGCCCATATTCACGTACAGCGGTGTATCTTTGAGCGGGCGTAATGTATCCTATTTACGTTATGCCTACGCAACTTAGACGGGCAAGTGCAGTATTCTCAAAGCACTTGCTCCGTAAGTTGCGGCGGCGTAGCGTAAATAGGCCAGCGTAAGCCGGCATAATTCAAATGTGGAAGATGTGGGCGTGTGTTATGTAAATGTCATGTGACCCCACATAAATGAAGCTTTTTACGAAAAGGCGCATGCGCCGACTGTGGACATATCCCAGTGTGCATTGCTCCAAAGTACGCCGCAAGGACGTATTGGTTTCGACGCGAACGTAAATTACGTCCAGCCCCATTCACGGACGACTTACGCAAACAACGTACATTTTTGAAAACTCGACGCGGGAACGATGTCCATACTTAACATTGGTACGCCGCATGTACACCTCATATAGCAGGGGTAACTTTACGGATGGAAAAGCCTAACGTAAACGGCGTATCTGTACTGCGTCGGCCGGGCGTATGTTCGTGAATTCGCGTATCTAGATGATTTACATATTTCTAGGCGTAAATCAGTGTACACGCCCCTAGCGGCCAGCGTAAATATGCAGTTAAGATACGACGGCGTAAGAGACTTACGCCGGTCGGATCTAATAGAAATCTATGCGTAACTGATTCTTAGGCCCCGTACACACGATAGAATCCATCCGCAGATAAATCCCAGCAAATGGGTTTCTGCGGATAGATCCTATGGTGTGTACACGCCAGCGGATCTTTTTCCGCGGATAAATCTCCCCTGGGATGGATTCCAGCAGATCGGATATTTGCTGACATGCACAACAAATCCATCTGCTGGAATCCATTCCAACGGATGGATCCGCTCGTCTGTACAGACTCACCGGATCCATCCGTCCAAAGGGATTCCCCGCATGCGTCGTAATGATTTGACGCATGCGTGGAATTCCTTATATGACAGCGTCGCGCCCGTCGCCGCGTCATAATCGCGGCGACGGCGCGACACGTCATCGCCAGAGGATTTCCGCGCGGATTTCAATGCGATGGTGTGTACACTCCATCGCATAGAAATCTGCGGAAATCTTTGAGAGGATTTATCCGTGGAAACGGTCCGCTGGACCGTATCCGCGGATAAATTCTCTCGTGTGTATGGGGCCTAAGAATCAGGCGCATTGATACGACGGCTCGGACTTAGAGTTACGCCGGCGCATCTGGAGATACGCCGGCGTAACTCGTTTGAGAATCCGGTCCATAGTGAATGATTGTAAGTTATCCTTCTCTGTTTCCACTATTTATTCATGAACATAGTATCTCAGTACTGTCAATGCAAAATGTTCAATGATTTTCCTCCCTGTCCAATCAACTCAGTTTGATGGAATCCGATCTAAATGGAGTCCAAATTGATTGGGAGGGAAGTTATAGCTATTCAATCATTTGCAGATTTGAACAGATAATAAAATGGAAGCATGTGTGACCACCATTATACTTGGCCACTCCATTTTGAAAACGAAAAAAAAAAAAAGGTGAAATATTTGCGTTACCCAGCAATATTCTATATTCTTTATCTGTGGCAGGAATGGCAGCATTATTGTAAATCATGAAGTGATTGTGGAGATAGAATACAGAACAGATATGGCTGTAGAGGATCAATACCAGGAGATATTCCAGGATGTCAAGGCGAAGGTGGAAAAAGCGAAGGCAGAGCAGAACTGCACACAGAATGGTATGTTTTCAAGTTCCATTAACCTTAAATTGTAACTGACCTCACTTTAATTTCTACAGAACACACTGTTTTGGATTTTAATATGCTTTAAGTTCTAGTATATGTGACCCCTCATCTTGTAAAACAACCAATTCATTTACAAATAGAAATGAAAGGCAAAATATTTGAATATACATAGAAAAAAAAACAAAAAACATTATAAATACTCCCCCCCCCCTTTTTATAAGTGATCACATACCCTCTGTTCTCAGCTGCACATGGGGCTCAGATTGCTGGGAGGAGAAACAGCAGTATACTGATCTATCTAGAAAGAACCCTCTTTTTGATCAATTATACAGGATGAGGAAGCTTTATATAAAAAAGTAGAAGAACTTTTATTGATACAAAATGTATTTAAAAGCCTACATATATACAATAAGCGGCTTCACCAATATAACATCTCACAATCTGTAACAATGATAGAGGCCCAATCGTTGGACTTCCACACGGACGATCGTTTTTTATCCATAGGAAAAATTTAAAACATGTTCTATTTTTTTTCACTGATGGAAAACAAACCGATGGGGCCCACACACGATCGGTTTGACCGATGAAAACTGTCCATCTGTCTTTTTTCATTGGAAAAACTGATCATGTGTACAGGGCTTAAGTTTTACAAACAAAGCAAGGGCCAGCTGACATACTGTTTGTACTTTTCCTAAGTAGATATTTGGACGATCTATTCCGGCTGCTGCATCTTATCTTTCTTTTTTCTTGAAAGCGTGCCAAGGACTTTACTTTTTGTACTCCTGATAATTACAGATTTGCATCTAATTTCTTTTTTAAGACCTGCAAGGTTAGCTTAACCACTTAACCCCCGGACCATATTGCTGGTCAAAGACCAGAGCACTTTTTGCGATTCGGCACTGCGTCGCTTTAACTGACAATTGCGCGGTCGTGCGACGTGGCTCTCAAACAAAATTGGCGTCCTTTTTCCCCCACAAATAGAGCTTTCTTTTGGTGGTATTTGATGACCTCTTCGGTTTTTAGTTTTTGCGCTATAAACAAAAATAGAGCGACAATTTTGAAAAAAAATAAAACAATTTTTACTTTTTGCTATAATAAATATCCCCCAAAAATATACAGTTTAGGCCGATACGTATTCTTCTACATATTTTTCATTAAAAAAATTGCAATAAGCGTTTATTGATTGGTTTGCGCAAAAGTTATAGCGTTTACAAAATAGGGGGTATTTTTATGGCATTTTTATTAATATATTTTTTTTACTAGTAATGGCGGCGATCAGCGATTTTTTTTCGGTACTGCGACATTATGGCGGACACTTCGGACACTTTTGACACATTTTTGGGACCATTGGCATTTTTATAGCGATCAGTGCTATAAAAATGCATTGGATTACTATAAAAATGCCACTGGCAGTGAAGGGGTTAACACTAGGGGGCGGGGAAGGGGTTAAGTATGTTCCCTGGGTGTGTTCTATCTGTAGGGGGGTGGACTGACATGGGGAAATGACTGATCTTCTAAATTCAACATCGGTCCCGTACACTCCAGACCATGCAGTGCCCACCAGTGTCACCTACCAGTGCATATCAGCACTGCTGAGCAGTGCCCACCAGTGCCATCCATCAGTGCCCACCAGTGCCACCTATCAATGCCTACCAGTGTCATCTATCAGTGCCCATCAGTGCTGTCAATCAGTGCCCATCAGTGCTGCCTATCAGTGTCACCTATTAGTGTCCATCTGTGCCACCTATCAGTGCCATCATTGACACCTATCAGTGCCATCATTGACACCTATCAGTGCCACCTTTCAGTAAGGCCTGTCAGTGCCCATCAGTGCCACCTATCAGAGGGAGCATGGGGCACCTTCCTTCATGACAGAACACAATGGTCACCGCTGGTGGCTATAGCCTCCGGAAGTGATCACATGCAAAAAAATAGACAGGTTGGTTTTACTGACATCGATATGTCCGGCCGAGATTCCATTAATCTATGGCTGGCTTTACCTGGTTTGGAGGCTTTCTGAAGTGATGAAGCCTGAAAAATGTTTAAATAACCACTTGCCATCCTTTGGGCATTTAAAACGTCCTGAACTTTATGTAATTAATTTACAGCCATGAGCTTTCCAGCCAGCAATCAGTCAATCATTAAGCGTGATCCAATCGGCTCTACAGCCATCCAAATACTTTTACGGTAGCAAGAAGGGCCAGCCCAGCCACCTCTGCCGTCACCCACAGTAGTTCCATGGCTCTTACATTCCTCCATGGAGTCCGGGACCATGGTAAACAGTAGACATGTGCATGACGAAAAATGAGTTTTTTTTTTGTTTAGATTAGTTAATCTAGTTATTTTGTTTCATTAAATTTGGTTGATTTGTTCAGTCCGTATTTGGAATTTGTATTTGGAATTTGTATTTGGAATTGGTGTTTGGAATTGGTGTTCGGAATTGGTGTTTGGAATTGGTGTTCTGAATTGGTGTTCAGAATTTTTAGAATTTTCTTTGAATTTAACGATTTTTTTCGATTTAAAACGTTCAAATCTATACATTTTGAATTGGTCAAAACTAAAATGTTATTTACATTTTTTATTCGAAGTGAACAAACAAAAGAAAAATCTTCATCAAATGATTACAATGACTATTTAAATCACCTTTGGCTTAACAAAAATAGTGTTATTTCGAAATTGTACTCTAATAACACACACAGTCTTTGATTTCAGAAATATGTTTACAGTTCAAATTCGACTGGAATTTGATAAAAATTTGGTTCGAATTTCAATTTGAATTTCAGAAATTAGGACAAATTTTGTTTTGTTATTTGGAGCATTCGGTAAACTTTGTTTTTACTGAAATTCGGGTATTCCAAAATATCCGAATAGCAAAAAATATTCATCAAAAAATGAACCACACATGTCTAGTTAACAGGCCAAACAATGACCGCAGAAGACTGAGGAACATGCACTACCCCATCTCCACTGAGAGTAATGAAGCCAGGCATTTTGTTACTTATAGTTCATCCATTCTCCTGCAATTGTAGGCAGGGGAAAAAGCTACTCTGAAACAGTATGATCTATGCTTGTCTCCAGAAAGAGAGCCTTGCACCTGGCCGTGCTAATACATAAGGGGCAATGTTGGGTTTTGACATGTTTAGTATCTATCAACTCAACCCCATCTTTCAGATTTTACCCAAAAAATTGTATTATATTGTGTTTGTGTGCAGTAAAATTAATTTTAATAAAATGGGGCCATAATTCTTCCCACTGACACCAATGAAGACGCACAATTCCTGCGCCCCCCCACCCCAAAGCACCCTGTCCCCATGTTGATGAGGTCAGGGCCTCTTCCCGACCAACCCTGGTCGTTGGTTGTCGGGGTCTACGGACGGGGAACTTATCGGAATCTGGGAGCCCCCTTTAATAAGGGGGCCACCAGATACCGGCCCCCCACCCTATGTGAATGAGTATATGGTACATCGTACATCACCTGGGGGAAAAGTGTCAAGAAAAAAAACACACTACACAGGTTTTTAAAGTAATTTATTAGGCAGCTCTGGGGGTCTTCATCCGACTTCGGGGGTCTCTTCTGACTTTGGGGGTGCAACTATTTATATAGGCATGGGGCGTGGTCACCGGGTGATGTCACCCGGTGACCCTGCCCGTATGATGTCACAGTCCCGGGGCATGATGGGACTGTGACGTCATACGGGTGGGGTCACTGTGTGACATCACGCGATGACCACGCCCCATGCCTATATAAATGGTTGCACACCGTACCACATTACAGTGGGAGAGAGCGTCAAGTCAACATCGGGACAAGAGAAGTCGGAAGAAGACCCTCGGAGCTGCCTATTAAATTACTTTAAAAACCTGTGTAGTATGTATCCCATACTCATTCACATGTATCTGGGGGCCTCCTTATTAAAGGGGACTCCCAGATTCCAATAAGCCCCCCCCCGCCCGCAGACCCCGACAACCAACGGGAAGTGGCCCTGTCCTCATCAACATGAGGCCCTGTCCTCATCAACTCACCCCCCCATGTTGAGGGCATGCGGCTTGGTACGGTTCAGGAGGGGGGCGCTCGCTCATCCCCACCCCCTTTCCTGACCGGCCGGGCTTGCATGCTCGGATAAGGGTCTGGTGTGGATTTTGGGGGGAGCCCCATGCCGTTTTTTTCGGCTAAGGGGTTTCCCTTTAAATCTGTACCAGAACCAAGGGCCTGGTATGCTCTTGGAGGGGGAACCCATGCCGTTCTTTTTTTTTTGCGTGGAGTTCCCCCTCAAGATTTATATCAAACACAGTGCCTGGTATTGGTAGGGATCCAAGTCGGATTCCCGTTCATTGAAAGTCGGACATATGTCAGCTTCAAGTCACAGGGCAAAGTCAGATCCAAAGTAGTACTAGTGTCGTGTCGCTCCAGTGTGAACCCGGCCTAATAGATTGATTTCAATTTCCTCCA
Source organism: Rana temporaria (assembly GCF_905171775.1). NCBI lineage: Eukaryota > Metazoa > Chordata > Amphibia > Anura > Ranidae > Rana > Rana temporaria. The sequence continues at coordinate 456,271,381 of NC_053491.1, forward strand.
GGTGTCTCAGTTTTGCATTCCACCTGTCTTTTCATATCCTAGTAATAATTTAAGCAGTTAAAACATTTTCTGTTTCACCAAACTCCATTTTATTTTCCATGCAGATTCTCATTGTCTGTTTTTTGATGAAAAATATGTTAACGTCATAGAAAATGAAGTTCCTAAACCTCAAGGTAAATACATTTTTTTATTTTTTATTTTTAAAGTAGACTAGACAAATGGCTTTTAAATAATACAGTGTGAAGACTTAATTAAAGTTATACTTTCTCTTTGTTCCCAGTCTGTAGTATTATCGAACCAGCATATAAAGAGTTCTTTGTAGAGACAATCACTTCAGATGGACTGACCTGTATGTCATTTTGTGATCCGTCCTATGCACAGCCTAAGTCTTGTAATGATGGAAAATGTGTGATTCAGAGAGATGTTGGTCCACAGTGTTTGTAAGTATGATGCATACCTCCCAACTTTTTGAAATGGGAATGAGGGACACCTATCAGCAAAAGTATGCAGGTATAGGACACACCCCTTGTCACGCCCCCTTAAAGGAGAATTGTACAAAAAACAATATTGGTTAAACCCACAAGTGCTTTTTTCACCACTAATATTCCTTTATATTGTCTTTTAGAATTTACAAATGGAGCAATTTAGAAATCAGATGAAAGGTTTAGCACTGGGAAACACTTTTTGATAGATAAAAAGTGCATTTTATATACAACTATATAGATCAGACCAAAATGAGGGACAAATGAGGAGGAAAGAGGGACAGAGGGACATTTCTCCAAATCAGGGACAGTCCCTCGAAATCAGGGACAGTTGGGAGCTATGAGGATGGTCTTAAATTTTGTGGTACAGATGTAATGTGGTTTTGTATTTATTTATTATGGTCAGAACCCAAAAAAATATAAAATGTTATATTATTGAGGGTTTAATCAGACAGGACCAGCCTGAGGCCTCGTACACATGACCGGTTTTCTCGGCAAGAACCAGCAAGAAAACTGCTGGCAGAGCTTTCTTGCCGAGAAAAACGTTTGTGTGTACAAGGCTTTCAGGTTTCTCGTCGGGAAATCTGGCCAGACTCTCGACGAGAAAAATAGAGAACCTGCGCTCTATTTTCTCATCGAGATTCTTGTCAGCCTGTTTCCCGATGAGAAACCCGAGAGTGTGTATACTTACCTGTCGCTGTGGAAACACGCGCATGCTCGAAATTACTTTGACGCATGCACGGTAGCTTCCACGGCATAGGTAGGGTGAAGCAAGATGGCGGTGAAGGCATCAAATGTGACCAGCGCATGCTCGTCGTACGTGATGACATCGCTGCATTCTTGCCTTTCAAGAGAACCACGGTTCTTTTGAAAAGGTCAGTGTGTACACTCGGGCGGCAAGAGATTCTTGCCAAGAATCTCGTCGGGAAAAACAACGTTTTTTCCCTGATGAGATTCTTGCCCATGTGTACGAGGCCTAAGGGTTAGTTACTTTTGCTTTGCCATCTTGTAAAACAACAAATTTACTATATATAGATCGACTTCAATACAACCAGCTTTTTGGCATGAGATTATTGCCATGTGTACGAGGCCTAAGAGTTAGTTACTTTTGCTTTGCCGTCTTGTAAAACAACAAATTTACTATACATAGATCGACTTCAATACAACCAGCTTTTTGGCATGAGATTATTGCCAGTGGCTATAGCTGCTAGCAGTAATCAGTGTTCTCCCGGCCAGGAAGGCTCTCCATGCCCACCCCTCCTCCTGCAGGCAGAACACAATAGAGCTACGGGGGGGGGGAATCCCCCTTCAACACTAACTGAAAATCAAATAATCTACAGCATGGGTGCTCAACCTGTGGCCCTCCAGCTGTTTCAGAACTACATGTTCCATCATGCATCTGCCTTTGGGAGTCATGCCTGTAACTGTCAGCCTTGCAATGCCTTGTGAGACTTGTAGTTCCTATGGAGGGCCATAGGTTGAGCACCCATGATCTACAGTATCTCACAAAAGTGAGTACACCCCTCACATTTTTGTAAATATTTTATTCTATCTTTTCATGTGACAACACTGAAGAAATGACACTTCGCTACAATGTTGTGTAGTGAGTGTACAGCTTGTATAACAGTGTAAATGTGCTGTCCCTTCAAAATAACTCGACACACAGCTATTAGCCCTCATGCACACTGGACAATTTTGGACGTTTTTACAGCAGCTGTTTTTGGCAGTAGACGTTTTTTTCTACAGTCAATAAACTCTCCATCATGTTATCCTATGTGTCCATGCACACATAGGCTGTTATCAGCAGTTTTGGGCAGTGACGTTTTTGAGCAGTAAAAAAAAAAAGAAACTAGTGGGTTCTGAGAGACGTTTTTCAGCTGTAAAAACGCTCTAATGCTGCTAAACGCTGAATAACGTCGATAAACACTGATAAACACTCAAAAACTTCACTCACCTGCGTTTTTTAACATTTTTGATGTATTGAAAAAATAAAAAAATGTTCTTCAACAAAAAAACGCTAATGCGGAAAAACGCTAAAAATGCTAATAAACGCTAAAAAACGCTATTGAAAAAACTTTAAAAAAAGTTGAAAAACTCACTGCAAAGCTGCTGCCGTTTTTATAACATTATTTTAACATCCAGTGTGCATGAGGACTCAATGTCTAAACCCCTGACAACAAAAGTGAGTACACCCCTAAGTGAAAATGTCCCAAAGTGTCAATAATTTTTGTGGCCACCATTATTTTCCAGCACTGCTTTAACCCTCTTGGGCATGGAGTTCCCCAGAGCTTCACAGGTTGCCACTGGAGTCCTCTTCCACTCTTCCATGATGACATCACAGAGCTGGTGGATGTTAGAGACCTTGCGCTCCTTCAGCTTCTGTTTGAGGATGCCCCACAGATGCTCAATAGGGTTTAGGTCTGAATACATGCTTGGCCAGTCCATCACCTTTACCCTCAGTATCCTTAGGAAGGCAGTGGTCATCTTGGAGGTGACACTTTGCTACAATGTAAGTGTTAATCTTGTATACCAGTGTAAATTTCCTGTCCCCTCAAAATAATTCAACACACAGCCAATAATGTCTAAACCACTGGCAGCAAAAGTGAGTACACCCCTAAGTGAAAATGTCCAAATTGGACCCAATTAGCCATTTTCCCTCCTCGTGTCATGTGACTTTGTGTTATCGCTCTCACTCTCTAATACTGGTCTCTGGACGTTCAACATGGCACCTCATGGCAAAGAACTCTCTGAAGATCTGAAACAAAGAATTGTTGCACTATATAAAGATGGCCTAGGCTATAAGAAGATTGCCAAGACCCTGAAAGTGAGCTGAATCATGGTGGCCAAGTTCCACTCAAAACCGGCCTCGCCATGGTCGACCAAAGAAGTTGAGTTCACATGCCCAGCATCATATCCAGAGGTTGTCTTTGGGAAATAGACGTATGAGTGCTGCCAGTATTGCTGCAGAGGTTGAAGGGTGGGGGGTCAGCCTGTCAGTGCTCAGACCATATGCTGCACACTGCATCAAATTGCATTTCACTGAAGAGAAGGACCCTAATGACACCTAAGTGCACCATCAAATGAGCTCCAACGCCTGGCCAATAGTACGTGTTTTTTATATCTAAATTAATGTTTGCCTCAATAAACCTTAGTCCTTGGCTCGGGACGTCCCTGAGATTTAGTTCCATTATCATTTTTCATGCTCAGTTCTCAAGGAAGACCTTCTAATACCCAGGGCCGGGGGGTGAACTTTTATACATTTTTGTTCTGTAGGACTAATTAAAGTAAACGAGGTCCTGTTATATACCAAACTCAGGTTTACTAGAATTACCATTGAAGTTAAATGCTTACAGCATAGAGGATTGCTTAAGTAAATCTTCTACATGTTATGCTCATCACAGTGTAATGTTAAATTGTTTTCATGTTTTTTTCAATAGAAAGTTTCACTTTGGAGGCCTTTTATGCTTCCTTTATGTGGTACTAATTGGACTTATCTTTATTTCCAAAAAAATGTGGCAAATGAGATTAGACATGTGCAATTAGTTTTGTTCTGTGTTTCTTTTTCGACAAAATTTGACAAATTTGTTCATTTGGAAATATTCAAAATGATGAAAACCCACTTTACAAGCTTTTAGGAAAATTCAAAAGAATGTAAATCTGAAATTCAAAAATTCAAAAGAATGAAAATCAGAAATTCAAAAATCCAAAAGAACGTAAATCTGAAATGCAAAAGAATTTAAATCTGAAATTCAAAGGAATGAAAATCTGAAATTAAAAAATTCAAAAGAACGTAAATCTGAAATTCAAATTCAAAAGAATGAAAATCTGAAATTCAAAATTTCAAAAGAATGTAAATTTGAAATTCAAAAATTCAAAAGAATGAAAATCTGAAATTCAAAAATTCAAAAGAATGTAAATCTGAAATTCAAAAATTCAAAAGAATGAAAATCTGAAACTTGAAAATCAAAAAATTCGAAAAAAGGAACAAAAGTTCAAAAAATGAAAATCAAAAAATAAGAGCAAAAATCTGAAATTAGAAAATCCAAAATGCAAAAATTTGATATTCTGAAGACTTGAAAATCAGAACGAAAATCCTAAAGTTTGAAAACCCAAAAGTTCTAAAACCCGAAACAATAACTAACTCATAATAACGATTACTAACTATTAAATTCTAGGTATTGGAATTTCCCTTCAAATTTGACTGTTAGTGAACATAACAAATACGAATTTATCCAAAATTACGAATTATCCGAAATAACGAATGCCACAACTAAACAAATGGAACGTAACAAATTAGTAACAATACATAATAAAACATTTTTATTATTTATTGTTATTAATTTGTAACATTCCATTTGTTTAGATGTGGCATTCGTTATTTTGGATAATTCGTAACTTCGGATAAATTTGTATTTGTTACGTTCACTAACAGACAAATTTGAAAGGAAATTCCAATACCTATAATTTAATAGTTAGTAATAGTTATTGTTAGTTAATAATTCAAATGTGGGGATTTTAGTTCTTTTGAATTTTCACATTTTTAGAATTTTTTGGGTTTTGGTTCTTTTGAATTTTCAGATTTTCATTCTTATTTTCGGATTTTCAAATTTTTGAATATTCAGAATTTTTGATTTTTGGATTTTTATGAATTAAGCCATCTAAATGAATGGAACGTAACAAATTAAAAAAATTTCCGAAGTTACACGTTTTTTCAAAATAACGAATTTCGATCACAACGAATGACCCGGAAAAAAAATGAATGAAAAATTAAAACAAACACATTTTTCGGCAGTGCACATGTCTAAATAAGATCAGTTTGTGGTTTCCACTTTACAAAAAATGGTCTTTATTTTTCTAAATATTTGCACTTTTTTTCTTTACGTAGAATGCAAAAAATACAAAGGGTATTCATTTTTTAAACAAACCTCTGTCTCAAAAAATTATATAAAATTTGTTCCGGCACAGTGTTGCATTACCAAATAATTGTCAGTCAAACGATCACAGCACTGAAAACTGCAAAATTGCCTGATAATGAAAGGGGTGAAACATGCTGATACTAGGATGGTAAATATATTCTTTATCCACACAGGTGTCCAGAGACAGATATCTTCATGTATACAGGTGCAAGCTGCACAGGAAAAATATCAAAAGCCGGAGTGTATGCAGGGGTGGGAGTTTCCCTTGCTGTCCTGTTCATTGTTATTATCACGGTATCGTTTTACCTGGTCAGAGAAAAAAGGAAGAAGAATAAGTGAGTACCGTGCAAAAAGTTGTGAACTGACATTTTTATGGCAATAGTGATGAACTTAAGCGGATGTTCCACCCCAAAAAAATATTAAAAGCCAGCAGCTACAAATACTGCAGCTGCTGACTTTTAATATAAGGACACTTACCTGTCCTGGAGTCCAGCGCTGTCCGCAGCAGAGCACGAGCGATCGCTCGTCACCCTGCTGCTCCCCCCTCCATCCACGCTGAGGGAACCAGGAAGTGAAGCGCTGCGGCTTCACTGCCCGGTTCCCTACGGCGCATGCGCGAGTCGCGCCGTGCCCGCCGATTGGCTCCCGCTGTGTGCTGGGAGCCAAGTGTTCCCAGCACACAACGGGGGGGGCGACGGGATGTGACGCAATGCCCGTCTTTTGCCCGTGAATGCCGGGTCGGAAGTGGGTGCAAATACCTGTCTTTAGACAGGTATCTGCACCCCCCTCCCCCCTGAAAGGTGTCAAATGTGACACCGGAGGGGGGGAGGGTTCCGATCAGCGGGACTTCACTTTAGGGTGGAGAACCGCTTTACTTATATAGAAACCCCTAGAGCAGCCCAAGACATTATCATAGGGCTCACATATATTTAGTGTGTATTTATTGCTACAGTGAACTGTTAGATACTGCATACATACTACAGGAAATGATCAGAGACTGCACACATACTACAGGAAATGGTCAGAGACTACAGGCGTGCTACAGGAAATGGTCAGAGACTGCATACATACTACAGGAAATGATCAGAGACTGCACACATACTACAGGAAATGGTCAGAGACTACAGACATGCTACAGGAAATGGTCAGAGACTACAGACATGCTACAGGAAATGGTCAGAGACTGCAGACATGCTACAGGAGATGGTCAGAGACTACAGGCATGCTAAATGAGAGTTTGGCCCGACACTGCAGACATGCTAGAGGTATAGTTGGATATTGGGGACATGCTGCAGGAGACAATGCTAAACCTACAGCATGTTGCAAAAGACTGCTAAAGATGCCATTACAATCCCTTTACTAGTCAATGTTCCCACATTAGTGCTCTGTAGAGCTTCCTTAAAAATTTCTGGCAACACAGTTGGTTTTTAGGTCTCAGCCAGTAGCTGGCTAATATTGTCTGCATACAGTATGTCCATAGACACTTTACAATGTTGCTGCATTGTGGCTGTTTAATCATAGTGCCCAGCCTGGACTCTATGTCATCACATTGTGCAGTCAGGGTGAATGAGACCGAAGAATGGAGCAAAGCATCTTGGGACATGTAGTCCAAAGATCCAAAATGTTACACTCAATTGGACTATTATAAAAAGCCTGTGTGGGGGACAGAATTGTTCTCTTGGGACCACGGCCTGGATCTGCAAGCAGTGACACGGTGCTAGACTTTGCTGCAGCCAAGTTGCGGCCTGTGCTACAAGGAGGAGAGTCATCGTGGGCGGGTACAGGAGCATCCACCACCAGCCACCTCTGGTCATTCAGAAGCCACTCTCATCACATCCACGACAGATAGAGCTGGGCTGTGGACGCGGCGCAACACAGGGTCAAGCGCCATCCTTTGGACCAGATTCTGTAGAGGTCTGCTGCGGAACCCTCATGCCACTCTTCAATACTAGAGGTCGCTGGGATTGGTGAGTGGGCACCAAAACAAAGCTCTATTTGTGTGAACAAAATGATAACAATTTCATTTGCGTACAGTGTAGCATGACTGAGTAATTGTCCTTCAAAGTACGAGAGCACTAAAAGCTGAAAATTGGTCTGGGAAGGAAGTGCCCAGTATTGAGGTGGTTAAGGACACCACAGCCAGCTTCCCAGACCGCTCCTTACACTGTGCCCTGATTGGGTAAAACTTTCCCAAAAGAATCAGAGCTCAGTGCAGTGCAGGGTGTTCGGCAGGCCAAACACCCTGCAAATTTGGGTGTTCGATGAACGACTGTTCAGGCAAAGGTTGGGCCTGAACTCATGCTTGGCCTAAACCCTTTGCCCTACACTACCAGCCTAATGAACATGATAGCAACTGATAAATGTGGCTCCTGCAGACTACAGAAACGTCAGGTTCTTATCATTTACTAGTATAAATTAAAAGAGAGGTACAACCGGCCCGCTGTCTGCTGAAAATGGGTCACAGGAGTGCATAATGATCTGCATTCCTGTGACCTGTTTTCAGCAGACAGCAGGCTGAACCCCGCTGACAGGTGATGTCATAAAGCCGATCCAGGCTCAGGAAAGATTGCGACCATATGGTTAATATCTGCCCACATGCCTGGATCAGCACCCGACACAACCTCTCAGCAAGCCACTGAGAGCCTGAGTTGGCTGCTCCAGCCCCCTCCACAGCCCAGTGCTCTAGTGAGCATGGAGGGGGCAGAGCAGACAGACAGTGACTGACAGTCACCAGATCTTTGCTCAGGAAGCACTGAGAACCGAGCGATCGGCAAAGTTTGATCGCTCGGTTCTCAGCCTTCGGGGGACAGATGCAGCATTGGACTAATGATGGATTCACTTAGGTAAGTATGATTCAAAAATTTAAAAAAATTCCCATACTTCTCTTTTAAGCACAGCTATGGGGGCCACATTAGTATATCACTAGCTGACTGTACATACATTTATGCTTGAAGACTCAATGAGAGAAACCTGCTAAACCACGTGGATGGAGGAAACTGCACTGCCGATTATTGTATTCTGACAGCTGTCAGAGTACCCAAACAGTGGCTGCATCTGATTGGATCAGATTTCAGAGATTCGTCCAAAACCGGCTGAAATTCACTCCATGTATGACCAGCTTAACTTTGGTCTTAACTTTGGATTTTATGTGTGTAAAGCAGTGCGACAGATTATGGTTTTTATTTAAAAAATAATACAAAGAATTATAGGTCGTAGGGATACATTTTGATGTTTTATAATTGGTGTATTTGCATCATATGTTTCCAGGGATGACTTCTTCAGAGATAGTGAAGATTTATGGAGTCATGATACTGATGATCAGTGGACTGCACAAAATGGGATATTCAATCTAAACCTAAATATAGACTCAGATTGAATGGTAAGCATTACGTGATGTTCTGAATCATTTCATATTTCATCTCAAAGCTTAATTAACCTTAATAATAGGAGCAACCGCTGTAAAGCTACTGCTCCTGGGTCAACCTGTATGAGGGACAGAGTAGAAGCTCCCTTCTGTCTGTATCACCCTTCAGGAGGAGGACAGACTCATAGCTCCCTTCTGTCTGTATCACCCTGCAGGAGGAGGACAGACCCATAGCTCCCTTCTGTCTGTATCACCCTGCAGGAGGAGGACAGACTCATAGCTCCTTCTGTCTGTATCACCCTGCAGGAGGAGGACAGACTCATAGCTCCCTTCTGTCTGTATCACCCTGCAGGAGGAGGACAGACTCATAGCTTCCTTCTGTCTGTATAACCCTTCAGGAGGAGGACAGACTCATAGCTCCTTCTGTCTGTATCACCCTGCAGGAGGAAGACAGACTCATAGCTCCCTTCTGTCTGTATCACCCTGCAGGAGGAAGACAGACTCATAGCTCCCTTCTGTCTGTATTACCCTGCAGGAGGAGGACAGACTCATAGCTCATTCTGTCTGTATCACCCTGCAGGATGAAGACAGACTCATAGCTCTTTTCTGTCCGTATCACCCTGCAGGAGGAAGACAAACTCATAGCTCTCTTCTATCCGTATCACCCTGCAGGAGGAGGACAGATTCATATCTCCTTTCTGTCTGTATCACCATGCAGAAGGAGGACATACTCATGGCTCCTTCTGTCTGTATCACCCTGCAGGAGGAGGAGAGACTCATCGCTCCTTCTGTCTGTATCACCCTGCAGGAGGAGGAGAGACTCATAGCTCCTTCTGTCTGTATCACCCTGCAGGAGGAGGCCAGACTCATAGCCCCCTTTTGTCTGTATCACCCTTCAGGAGGAGAACAGACTCATAGCCCCATTCTGTCTGTATCACTCTTCAGGAGGAGGACAGACTCATAGCCCCCTTCTGTCTGTATCACCCTGTAGAAGGGTGAGACCTCTCACCTTCTTTATTTGACCTATAGGTTATAATAGGTCAATTGCATGCCATCACCTTTAAGAGTGGAGTCAATCTTGCTTCCACTCTCCTCCTTCTACTCCTGGTGGGGTTCCCTTCCGTGATACTTCTCTACTGCTGTCAAACCCAGATTGCATGGATGGGACTGCATAAACTCCACTTTATATATTATATTTTTTCAAAAAGAAAATGTATTTGTCCATAGTTCATCTCTGCATCAAAACACAATCTTTATTTAAAAAAAAAAGCATTTCATGCCCACACATTTCAGTGCACTACCGATGAAAGCATGTACAGGTACATGTAGATATACTGGCTCCTGACAGATAGCACCTCACTTCCTATCCAATCATAGTGATGTCACCAGCTCCGCCCCTTACGCATTATGCCTAGTGTATCAAGCCCCATCCATATTTTCGGATTTGACAGCAGTGGAGAAGGATCATAGAAGGGGAAGGGAACCCCACCAGGTGTGGAAGGAGGAGAGTGGAAGAGTGTCCCTGCTCTTAAAGGGCAATTGACCTATTACAACCTATGAGTCAAACAAAGAAGGCGAGCATATGATGTTTAAGATGGTGTCACAAGTGGTGATTTTTACACGAGTGACAAATTATATTAATTTAATAAGAGTGGAGGTTGCACCACAATTATAATACACAAGAGACTGTGTTATATTTTATATATTATTATTATTATTATTTTTATTAAATCATGTTTATGATAAACAAAACATTGATGTTTGTGAGTGATAGAAGCCACTACACTATTTTCTAAAAAATATGTTTCTTCTTAATCACTATTTCACTATATACCATTTTTTGTTAAATGAGAAGTATGGTCAAAGCTTTTTTTGGCCTTACTTCTTTTCTGGATCACAGGAAAATGCTGTGACCCAGATTCATCTGACAGCAGACTAAAGCACAGAGCTGGTCCAGGCTGTGGAATCAACCTGACAATGTTGAGATCCACCCAGATGCCTGATGGGCAGCTGAGAGCCTAAGTCAGCTACTCCCGCCCTGTTCCCACCCCAGCGCTCCAGTGATCACTCGAGGGGCAGAGCAGAGAGCCTGTGCATTAACAGTCACTGCTCTCTGCTTAGTGATGATGATCACCGGGCATGTGATCACTCTGTTTCAGACATTGAACTGACAGGGGACAGCTGCAGCAGCAGAGTGATGCTGAAGCAGGGAGGTAAGCAGTGGCAGCCCATCCATAAGTTTTTTTTTCAAGCAAGTGATTAGAGCCAGAGGCTCGCCCAGTGGGATATTCGCTATTGTCACACTGATTATCCTCCCGGCCAATCAAGAAGCGGGTCCTGAGACCCGTTTCCCAATAGCGGCCTTAGAGGAGGATGGAGGGGATGCACAGCGGAAGCCGCCGTGATGCTGTGGAGAAGACACAGTGAAACCCGCTGCCCTTTGCCAGTGGGGAAGTGCTGCCCACACCATAGATGGGGTACGTGCGGGGCTGGTGACTGACTCACTGAGGGGGAGGTGCGGTTAACCAGACCAACAGACCACCCTGGAAGGGTTGGGTGCGGATGACTTAACTGACCAGGGGGTGGTGGCTGTGGGTGTTTTCCGCTGCCCCAAAAAATATCACCAGCCACCACTGGAGGTATGTATGTTTTTTGTTTGTTTTTTTACCGTTCCCACACTTCTCATTTAAAGCCATTTTAATAATCTTCTATCATTTCCTTCTTGTCTCCAATCCAGTCTAGCAAGAAAAAGTTTCAACCCAAACTAGAAGCAGTGGATACAATAACTGAGGTATAGACTGATTCTTCACTTCCTCTCTTACCTTCTCTGACTATCTTTTTTATTCATCCACCTTACCAACTGCTCAATGTCCACTACCCATGTATGCTAATCACTCTACTGACTTCTGATTGAATACTGAATAACATTCTCCAAGCTACATCTCCAATCTTGTCTCAGAAATATCACCCAATGAAAAGACAGAGGTATTGCCTACATATCTGATCTGATAGACAATGACAAACCCAAAACGTTTCCCGTACTACAAAAAGAATAACAACTCCCAAACTCCGATATATTCCTGTACATACGCACCCAACACTGCCTTACCTCACTCAAAACTTGGACATGTAATCTCCCCCAAAAAGCCTGGATCTACTACAAGTCCATCAAAAAGAAGTATCAATGTTTTATAACTTACTTCGCTCTAAGACTTCATTCAACAGCTGCATTGCGCTGACTAGATGGGAAAAAGACCTGGGGAAAAGCCCAATGGGAAAAGGCTTGTCACTCTATATATAAGACCACCTGCTGCTCCACTTGCATTTAAGCTAATTTATCATTGGTACCTGACACCTGCCAGATTGTCCAAATTTTACACTACTCTTGATAATACTTGCTGGAGGAACTGTGGAAAAAAAGGTGACTTACTACATACATTCTGGGAATGCCCCAAACGTACACATTATTGGCGCTCAGTGTTCCAATTATTATCTGACGTTACAAAATTAACAATAGAAGAACAACCATCCCTAGCTCTACTATCACTGAATATAGACAGATTCCCTAATCCAACGAGGACAGTCATAACACATATTCTATTAGCAGCACGCCTCAGTGTATCTAGGAAATGGAAAGACCCAGGCCCCCCTACTCTTCATGATGTTGTCCACACCACACATGTGCACTTTTCACATGAAACGACCCTAACTATATGCCACCGTGACAAAACACACATTCTCCGAAAATGGCATCAGTGGATTGAATGGGTGAGCTCCCCTGAATTTGTTAAGGCGTTTAACCTGAAACTTTGAATGGAATCTTTTGAGAGGTCTACCACAGTTAATTGTTCAACTCTCATCATCTTTATTACATTCTTACCTGTTTTGGTTGTATTCATCTTTAGTTTTTCATTAGTGTGATCAACGATCCTGATCTACAAACTTAGAGGCTGGCCTGCGGGGGGTGGTCACCTTCACACGGGCACAGTTTAGCACCCTATGGGGGTGTCCAGGTGGAGGTGCCCACCTTCATCCTCCTGTACTGCGCGTATACTTATCTGACCGCCTCTGTTAGCTAAATGTGTATCTTTCCAAAGTGCTAATTGCAATCCTTGTTTTACTGTATCTATCATACATCACCTACCTCACCACATGACGAGATGTATCACCAGCCTTTCTTGTTGTTAAATATGTTTCTTTGAGAAATAACCTGTACATACTCTTTGAATATGTAACATTTAAAAAGATGTCAATAAAAATCTATTGAGACAAAAAAAAGAAATTTCACCAAAATGGTATTCTCCATTACTCCCAAGATCTGCTGCTCTCTAGCTCCCTTGTCTCTTTCTTGCCTCCAGGACTTCTCTAGAGCATCTCCCATGCTTGGGAACTCTCTCCTAATCTGTCCAGCTCTTTTCTACTCCATCCACCTTAAGGCAATCCCTGAAAACTCATATTTTCAGGGAAGCCTATGCTGCTTCCACCTAACAACTGTACTTGTATCTTCTCCACCAGCTCATCCCTCACATGTATTTCCTTATATACCACTTGATCCACCTTATTGGATTGTATGCTCTCATGAGTAGGGCCCTCCTAACCCTCTTTTATTGAATTGTATTGAAACGGTATTATCTCCCTTTATATTGAAAAATTACTGCACACTCTGTTGGCGCTATATAAATCCTAAAAATTATAATGTACAGTTTATCCCTGCAATAGCCGCTGGTGAAGATGGGTTCTGCTACAACTCTTTAAGCTGCTCAGTCCCCACTGATATGCCTGGTTAGCTTAGCGTTAGTATGCTACAAATCTAAACAGTACACAGAAAAAAAGGCCATAAGCAACTGGTAGAATAAATGAATGTATTAAGACAACACAGTTAAATGGTGCATAAACCATTCACAGGAAAATTAACAGATTCAAGGATGCTGTACTAGGTACAGTGAACACCAACCCATAAGATGGTGATCAACTGAACTATAGCAATATTCAACAAGTTAAAAACATAAAAGGGTCTTCATGTACACACTATGCCTATAGCCCCAATAGCGGGTATTTATATAAGTTACTGATAAAGGGGTACCCCTGGAGGTGATTGCAAAGGCTGGCTAAATGTCAGTGTTGACTGGCTTTCGTCGGGGCCCTTCTGTAAGGTGGTGTACATGTAGTTGCCCCTTTAAAAGTGTTCAATGGATGGCTGATGGGATGCTGAACAAGGCGCAGAATCTATTGTATTAAATTGTGTCAGTGTAGAGATATGCAAGGCGATATAGCTCTCCGCTTTGGGCGTGCAACAGGTCCAATTCTATATGCTTGGCAGTCTGTTGTCCCAGAAGTCTCCAGTCCTCACGATTAGGTCCTCACAAGGCTCAATCTCTCACTTGTGTTAGCAACAGGTCTCTCCAGTTGTGGTCCCAACTCAGCCAAAGACCTTTCTGTGGCTAAGTCCCCAACATCTCTCTCGTGTTCAGTCTCTCTGAATGCAGACAGACAGGACAGGAGGCTCCCATTGGCTAAGTCCTCAGCCTCTCTCTGCTCCCCAGCTCTGGTCTGTTCTGCCTGGCTTCCCACACTTTTCTCTCTCTCTCTCTCTCTCTGTAAGGCCGCGTACAGACGAGCGGACCTGTCCGATGAAAATGGTCCACGGACCGTTTTCATCAGACATGTCCGCTCGGAGATTTTGGTCTGATGGTTGTACACACCATCAAACCAAAATCCGAGCGGACAGAATACGCGGTGATGTGACGGCGACGTGACGATGACGCAGCGACGTGCGCGAACCCGGAAGTTCAATGCTTCCACGCATGCGTCGAATCACTTTGACGTCATGCGCGGGTTCTCGGGCCAGCGGACATGTCCGATGAGTCATACTGACCATCGGACATGTCCGGCAGACATGGTTCCAGCGGACAACTGTTTCTTAGCATGCTAAGAAACATGTCCGGTCGGCCGGAAAATTGTCCGGTCGGCCCTACACACGACCGAACATGTCCACGGGAACTGGTCCGACGGACCAGTTTCAGCGGACATGTTCGGTCGTGTGTACAACGCCTAGGAGTGCAGACCTAGCCAGCAACAGGTCTGCATTTTTTCCTTCCCCACATGGCACTGGCCAGACCGGGAGTGAGTGGGGAACTCACACAGCCAGTGGGCATCCAGATACAATTATGAAAATAATTATACAAAATAAATGAAAATATACATGGAGTCACTCTAATTTTCCTTTATTTCCTTTTTTCCCTGCAGGTGAAGATACAGAGGCCACAGATTTGTTATGGAAATATGTATACCGCACTTAAATAATTAAAATAAACGATTAAAACCTTTTTGTCTATATAAAAATTTAAACAAAGAAAAGCGGTGCGAAAAGAGAAAATAATTAGTTTATCATACAGAAAAAGAAACTTGTAGTAATCCAATATTTACAACCATAACATAAATGATATCTGTTATATCCTCTGTGTTGTGAAGGACACAAGACTCTGGACTGGTACAATGGAGGTTTATTCAGTACAGGCTGTACACTGCAACATGCATCTCAGGACATTACATATCTCTGCTTAATACATGTGCCCTCTCTAAGATGGCTACTATGCCCCTTGACCCTTGTCATCACTGCTGGGTGGAGCCAGCCTTAAAGTACCAGTACATGTGAAACCCTTCAGGTATAACAATATCACTTGTTAAAACAGAGAGGATACCGCTGATACACATATAAATATTGTTATAACATACAAGATACAAATAAGAATATGGCTGTAAAGGACTCAACAGTATGTAAAGACAAGCACTAAGAAAGGGAAAAAGTTATAAACTAGATTAAGGAAATAAGGAGGTATATTTACAGAGTACTTCACCATGCTTCCTCAGATCAGGTCATCATTCACACAGCAGCCTCAAGGCAACTAGCTTGACTGTATTTATTCCCCCCAGTCTCCATTTCCCCCCTCCAAGAATTCAAATTCCCTAGGATACGATTGGTTGCTTTTGGATTTAATATGTGTCTTTTCAGAGTGACAGATAAGGACCCCCCACCCTGGACACGACAGCTTCACATCCTTTTGAAAAGGGAAATGTCCAGAGACTTGCATATTTGACATCAACAAACTTCCTTTTGATCTCCTCTAACACACCCACTTCCCACATTTAGCATATCACAGGACCCCTGGCTAAATGGTGCCACATTGTCTGGCCAAGCTCTATACACAAACACGGTATAATTGGACACCTTCAATTAACACAGGGAATCTTTATTTGGTTTCCAACCAGACAGGAGACGATAGGAACCTCACTTCCTATCAGAAAATATATTGTAACTGTAAAATCATATACAGTTGTATCCGACCACATATATATTACATATACACATACACATACATACATACATACATATATATATATATATATATATATATATATATATATATATATATATATATTGTACAGGACGCCAGGGATGGGTCCTGGACGGGTGCTATACAGCACCACTATTTGGGCTATGGTCCCTTTAATAGTGGGAAGAGTGTTCAGGGGGTCACCCAAAGTGGGTGAAGGATTCCAGGTAAGAGTTAGTCCAGAGAGGACTGGCTCGCAGTTCTCTCTGTCTTGATAGAGTAATTTGGGGCCTGGAATTCTGGAGGCTCTAAAGGGCTATTTGGGTGGGAAATAGCCTCCACTCCTAAACACTGAAAGCCAGCACACAAGGTGTTAACACTCCCAGAGAACCACCCATTTAAACAGGAAGTGGTGCTGGAGGTGGTGAGGGAGTGTGGAGATTGCACCTGTGAAGACAAGCTGGGAGTCTGATAGCTGCTGTTCAGAATACAGTGAGGACTTTTTGGAACACAGGGGGCGAAGACCCGTCTACCAACGAACTGTATGTGTTTTGTTTTGACTTATTTTTGGTGCTGAAGATAAGCAGACTTTATTTGATGCTGAAGCTAAGCAGACTTTTCGTTTATAGTTTTCCTTGTGTGCTGAGAAAAGCCTTATTTTTTGTTGACCTATGAATAAAAGCCTTTTTATGTTCAGCTCGAACGGTTTGTGCACTTAATCCCACCGAGCTATAGCCCCCGAACGTTACAATATATATATATATATATATATATATATATATATATATATATATACATACATACGCACACATTCATTAGGGGCATGGTGGTTGTATTCAAGTCCATGATATGAATATGAAGATGTTCAACATATCCATCACACTATGCATAACCAAACTGACTTTTTGCAAAAAGAAGATCCACAGTGAACATATAGGAGGATTTCATTCAATCGCAAAATGACTCATCTCAAACATCTCATTTAAACGAAATTCTTCAGATTACAGAAATTGTAAGGCTAGGTTCAAATCACGATTTTTACATCCGATAATCGGACCGTTAAATCGGATGGAATCGTATATGACAAAATCGTATGTAAATTTTCCATCCGATTTTCACTAAAAAATCGGATCCTGATTTTAAATAATGTCTGGCAATGGCCATAAAGTTTTGGCTATTTGAATGTTTTTTTTTTCTTTTGTACAATTCTTGAAGTTTCTAGCTCGTTCCAGTGTCTAGTGCGCATGCGTAATAAAAAATCGGGTACGATTTATCGGATAAAAACGCACAGTCATCCAATTTATTACGATTTAGATTGACCACAATATAAAAAAAATCGGACACGATTTTAATACGATTTCAAATCAGGACCAAAAATCGTGGTCAAACACGATTTTTGATGCAATTTTAAATCGTATCAAATCTGATGCGGATCAAATCGGATGCACTTGGGGACCTACATTAATGAATGGAAGTGAATGGATACATTTTGCCATACAGATTTGTACGATTTCAAACCTAAAAATCGTGAGAACAAGTAGGATGATAAAATCGTGGTGTGAATGCACCCTAATACAACACACTAAATGCTGATGTCTGCAAGACAGGTGGAATATAACAGAGACTTAATTGCATAGTGTACTTGTATAAAAACTTGTGTTGGGTAAAAAGCCATTTACAGGTTAATATCATTACTTTTCACAAACTAGGTTCTGAAACACAAATGTTCACGTTAAATTAAAATGAAATGTTCACTAATAAGTGGAAAAATGCATTAGATTATTAATATTCCCAAGACTACACACAAGGCTCAATTCAGAAAGCTTGCACAGGATAAAGAGCCTTATTTTCAAAAAAAGGGACAGTTGTCTTAAGTAAGATGTGAAACTTACAATAACATGGCTGGAAAAAAAGATGCATATACCATGGATATTCACCATTGGAGACCAAGAAGCGGCCCCCTTTAGGGAAATAAAGTTGGCTACTATCGGTATAATTGGACAATAAGGATCAAATATAGTAAAAATAAAAGTTGTTTATTTAAGTATCAAAAGATTTTTAGAAAAATACAAAATATTAAAGAGAATTTATTGCTCACATATTGAGTTACCGTATTTATCTGGGTATAGCGCGCACCGGCGTATAGCTCGCACCCCAAGTCTAGAAGGGAAATTTCAGGAAAAAAATCGATTTACTTACAGTTTGAATGCCCCTCGTCAGTGTCTTGCCCGGCGTCCATCGGCGGCCTTGTCCGGTCCGGCGTTCGTCTGCGGCCTTGGTGGTGTTCTTTCCGCTTCTCCCGCGCTGTCTCTGAACGCCGCCGCCGACATATACCGAGCGCAGTACACTCGGGTACACTCGGCTAGGCTTGGCCACGCTCGACTCCTCTCGCATAAAGGCTAGGAGGACTGCGAGCCGAGCCGAGCATGGCCGAGCCTAGCCGAGTGTACCCGAGTGTACTGCGCTCGGTATATGTCGGCGGCGGCGCTCAGAGACAGCGCGGATCGGCGTATAATGCGCACCCGCGATTTCCCCCTGATTTTAAGGGGAAAAAAGTGCGCGTTTTAATACGCCGATAAATACGGTAATTATGACCAATGCGACAAAATGACAATCCATCAATGCACCTTGTATAAAATATATAGCACCAATTGTATATTTTATACAAGGTGTGTTGATGGATTGTCATTTTGTCGCATTGGTCATAATTAACTCAATATGTGAGCAATACAATTCTCTTTAATATTTTGTATTTTTCTAAAAATCTTTTGATACTGAAATAAACAACTTTTATTTTTACTATATTTGATCCTTATTGTCCAATAATACAGATAGTAGCCGACTTTATTTCCCTTATGGGGGGCTGCTTCTTGGTCTCCAATGGGGAATATCCATGGTATATGCAGTTTCATTGGCTATGGTATTAACCCTATGGGGAGAGACAGAGGATCGTCTGTTATTTAATATATGAATAATAGAAAGTGCATTTAAGTGTTGTTCTTTTTAAATACTGAAAATAAAGATCCCTATTTTTGTGCTAAGAAAAAAGTTAAAAAGTTCCCGTACTATTCATATTAATTTTTAAGGAACTTTTATTCTCAAGTTTTTTTTTTGTTTCAGAGAACTATGAGAGAGTACAAGAAAGTTGTTGTAGGGCATTGGCCTTTTCATATTTCTTCTGTTAAAATGTCTTCTTTTTGCATTACCTTTTTAAAGCTTTTTAAATTATTGTACACACATTTTTTTTTAATTTATACGAAATGGTTATAACTTAAAAAAATATAAAAGATTAAATTATGTGTGCAAAATTCTGAAGATGACTAATGTTCTGAATAACAAAGTTTGCATAATTGTTTTGATGTGGATGTCCGTGAATTATTTAGCAAAAGATCCACTGCAGAAAGAAATCGATCTATCCTTTAGCTACAAGGAGTTGTGCGTGATTATGGGTCAGATTCACATACATTTAGTTAGGCGCAGCGTATAAGAGATACACTACGCCGCCGTACCTTACCTGGTGTATATTCGAATCCTCAGCGAGTTTGCGCAGTAAGTTACGGCGGCGTAGTGTATTTCTGGCGGCGGATTTCAAATTGGGCGGGTTGGGGGTCGTCGCAAAATTTCCCGCCGTGCATTGCGCTAAATGACGTCGCTAGGACGTCATTTTTTTACCTTAGATGTGAGTTACGTCCATCCCTATTCACAGACGACTTACGCAAAAAAAAAAAAAAATTCAAATTTCGACGCGGGAACGACGGCCATACTTAACATGGCAATTCTATCTATACGCAAAAAAATTCCAACTTTAACTATACGCCGGAAAAAGCAGACTACAGATGACGTTAGAAAATGCGACGGCCGCGCGTACGTTCGTGGATCGTCGTAAATCGCTAATTTGCATACCCGACGCGGAAAACGACGCGAACTCCACCCAGCAGGCGCCAAAGTATTGCACCTACGATCCGAAGGCGTACAAAGCCGTACGCCTGTCGGATCGAACCCAGAAGCCGTCGTATCTTGGTTTGAGGATTCAAACTAAAGATACGACGTGGGAAATTTGAAAGTAAGCCAGTGTATCAGTAGATACGCCGGCGTACTTGCTCTGTGAATCTGGCCCTATATCATTATCCCAAAAAATTGTAAATTAGAATTGATTTCCAGATCTAATAACATTTCATTTTTAACACTAAAGAATCTGCTAAGGCGTCATATACAGTACACTTCTGCTGGTAAACGGACATTTAGGAGCAGTTGGGCATTTTTTTCAACTGCTCCTGAACTCTCCTCTATGTTATCTTATCAGCACATGTACACACGATCGTTTATAGTCGTTTATAGGCAGTTGAGTTTAGAAGCATTTTTTGGAAAGCAAAAGAAATGCGTTCAGGACGGATGTTTAGAGGCATTTGAAACGCCAGACACCTGTAACAGCTTGTAACCGCATGTAAACGCGGTAACTCGCGTTTAGCCTCATTTCATTTATAGGCGTTTTTAATTTTGACTGAGAAAAAAAGTTTCTAAGCGCAATTGCAGCTAATAGCGGCATATAAATGCCGCAAAACTGAAGTTTTGAGAACTTTTGCTAGATCCTAAAGAATTTTCAGTTCAAGTTTAACCACTTAAGGACCTAGCCTCTTTTTTGAGATTTGTTGTTTACAAGTTAAAAACATTTTTTTTTTGCTAGGAAATTACCTAGAACCCCCAAACATTATACATTTTTTTTCTAACACCCTAGAAAATAAAATGGCGGTCATTGCAATACTTTATGTCACACCGTATTTGCGCAGCGTTCTTACAAGCGCACTTTTTTTGGAAAAAATACACTTTTTTAAATAAAAAAATAAGACAACAGTAAAGTTGGCTGAATTCTTTTAAACTGTGAAAGATAATGTTACGCCGAGTAAATTGATACCAAACATGTCACGCTTCAAAATTCCGCCCGCTTGTGGAATGGCGAAAAACCTTCATCCTTAAAAATCTACGTTTAAGAAATTCTACAGTTTGCAAGTTGTGAGTTACAGAGGAGGTCTAGGGCTAGAATTCTTGCTCTCACTCTACTGATTGTGGCGATACCTCACATGGGTGGTTTGAACACCGTTTTTATATGCGGGCGCTGCTCACGTATGTGTGCGCTTCTGCACGCGAGCTTGGCGGGACGAGGCGGGTTTAAAATTGTATTTTTATTTTTCTTAGTTATTTTACCTTTTTATTTTTTACACTACTCTTTAAAAAATATATATATATTTGTGTCACTTTTATTCCTATTACAAAGAATGTAAACATCCCTTGTAATAGAAAGAAGCATGAGGCCGCGTACACACAGTCGATCCATCCGATGAGAATGGTCCGACGGACCGTTTTCATCGGTTCACCGCTGAAGCGGCCTGATGGTCTGATGTGCGTACACACCATCAGCTCAAAATCCGATCGGGTCAAAACGCGGTGACGTAAAACACACGACGTGCTGAAAAAAACGAAGTTCAATGCTTCCAAGCATGCGTCGACTTGATTCTGAGCATGCGCGGGTTTTGAACCGATGCTTTTGTGTACTAACCATCGGTTTGGACCTATCGGTCAGCGATCCATCGGTTCGATTTTAAAGCAAGTTCTCTAATTTTTGTCCGAAGGACAAAAGACCGATGGGGCGTACACACGGACGGTTTGGACCGATGAAACTGAACTTCGGTCCGTTTTCATCGGTTTAGACTGATGGTGTGTACGTGGCCTGACAGGTCCTCTTAGATATGAGATCTGGGGTCAAAAAGACCTCAGATCTCATATTTACACCAAAATGCAATAATAACAAACAAACAATTTTGTCATTTGAAAAAATTAATTAAAAATTGCCCTTTTAAGAGCTATCGGTAGAAGTGACGTTTTAACGTTGCTTCTGCCTTGCTATGATATGGAGATGGGCGGGCACCATCTTCCCCTCACTCATCTTCATACCCTGTGCTCAAATCTCAAATTATAGTTTAGTATCTTTTAGGGCTGTGCGTTAAATGCGATATTAACGGCGTTAACGCAAACCCATGTTAACGCCGTCAATATTTTTGTCGCGCGATTAACGCGGGGGGGCTCGGGGTGGACGTGCAGAGTGTGCAGCGGCGCGGCGCGGCTTACCTTCTCGCTGGATTCACAGGCAAGTTGCTCACCTTGTCCCTGGATCCAGCGATGCCACCCCGCTGTGTGATCGGCGATGCCACCCCGCTGTGTGATCGAGCGGGTCCTCCTTGCTTGGCGGGTCCTCCTCGCTCGATTCACAGTGTCTGTGTGACGCCGATCTCCGTTCCCTGCGACGTTACGACGCACGGGAGCGGAGAACAGCGCCAAATTCAAAAAAGTAAACAAACACAATACACACAGTATACTGTAATCTTATAGATTACAGTACTGTATGTAAAAAATACACACCCCCCTTGTCCCTAGTGGTCTGCCCAGTGTCCTACATGTACTTTTATAAAATAAAAACTATTCTTTCTGCCTGAAAACTGTAGATTGTCCAAAAGTGTCCCTTTATGTCAAAAATGGTTTTAGATCAGCTAGAAAACAGCGATCATAAATTATAATCACTTGCAGAATTGTGCGATATTTGTGGGGAAATTCGTCATAAATTAGATAGATTAATCGTGAGTTAACTATGACATTAATGCGATTAATCGCGATTAAAAATTTGAATCGTTTGACAGCACTAGTATCTTTGCTTTGCTTTCCTGTCATGTGTAACTGGTATCTGGGTAACAATAAAAAAAAATACAAAAAAGTAATAGACTGAACCTTGCATGATGCTGCTATTGTATACTTCTCCAAACCTTTGTAATGGGTTGTTTAACCACTTAACACTCGGACCATTATGCAGGTTAAGGACCTTGCCCCTTTTTGCGATTCAGCACTGCGTTGCTTCAACTGACAATTGCGCGGTCGTGCGACGTGGCTCCCAAACAAAATTGGAGTCCTTTTTTCCCCACAAATAGAGCTTTCGGTTGGTGGTATTTGATCACCTCTGCGGTTTTAATTTTTTGCGCTATAAACAAAAATAGAGCGACAATTTTGAAAAAAATTCTATATTTTTTACTTTTTGCTATCATAAATGTCCTCAAAAAATATATAAAACTTTTTTTTGTTTCCTTAGTTTATGCCGATACGTATTTTTCTATTTACTTTTGGTAAAAAAAAATTGCAATAAGCGTTTATTGATTGGTTTGCGCAAAAAATATACCATTTACATAATAGGGGATAGTTGTATGGCCAATGGCTGCACTGCTATCAATCTATCCAATAAAGAGCTGAGAAGACCGGGAAGAGCCAGAGCGCGTTTGTGACACGGGACTTCCAAGGCTCAGGTAAGCAAAACAGGGGGTCTGGGGGCCGCTAATCTTGTAAGATGTTTTTTTTACCTTAATGCATAGGATGCATTAAGGTAAAATAAAAAAACATCAACCTTTACAACCCCTTCAAGCATCATCTGCAGGCAGTGCAAAATTGACTTTTTTTTGGGGTATGCTATCCACTTAACCCCCGGACCATATTGCTGGTCAAAGACCAGAGCACTTTTTGCGATTCGGCAGTTATAGGTATAAAAGTTATAGCGTTTACAAAATAGGGGGTAGTTTATGGCATTTTTATAAATATTTTTTTTTTTACTAGTAATGGCGGCGATCAACGATTTTTTTTTCCGGTACTGCGACCTTATGGTGGACACTTTTGACACATTTTTGGGACCATTGGCATTTTTATAACGATCAGTGCTATAAAAATGCATTGATTACTATAAAAATGCCACTGGCAGGGAAGGGGTTAACACTAGGGGGCGGGGAAGGGGTTAAGTATGTTCCCTGGGTGTGTTCTAACTGTAGGGGGGAGGGTGGCCTCACTAGGAGAAATGACTGATCGCTGTTCATACATTGTATGAACAGACGGTCAGGCATTTCTCCCCTGACAGGGCCAGGAGCTGTGTGTTTACACACACAGCTCCCGGTCCTCGCTCTTTAACGAGCGATCGCGGGTGCCTGGCAGCGATTGCGACCGCTGGGCACGCGCACGGGAGTCAGGGACGAGCGTGCGCCCCTATTGGCTGCTGGGCGAGGTGACGTATAGCTACGTGCTCTCGCCCAGCAGAGCCGACCGGCTGGGCGGCAAGCAGCTATACAGCCAGAGCACACAGAGGAGCTGGTAGGGTCTGATTAAATCTTCATTGCCCTATGTCATCAAGGAGCCCCTTTTAGAGAAATGGAGGGAGCATTACCCCTGTTCCAATACATGGTAAAGTTTCATGGGTGCAGGGCACTGTTCTCCCATGGTCCACTCTCCAGAGCTCACTTGTGTTTTATTTGATGTCTTTGCCTCCAGCATATCAAGCATGACAATATCATCTGGCATTTGGGTACCACTTGCATGAAGAGACATCTGACTTCTCACCACGCAACTCATTGGGAAAAGCACCAGAATTCTGATCATCGGAGAAAAGGCTGCACTCCTCCTCTTTGCAGCTCCTCCCTGTTTACCTCTACCCCCACTATACACAATTCCCTCTCAGTAGCCTCCAGTACTAAGTATGATGGTACATCAAGGGGTGTCAGAGGTCTACCCTTTAGTGTCTGCAAAGAAGAGGGTTTGCATGAGGCTAAGCAGAGTAGGGGCAAGTGATTTATGTGATTCTGCCAACCCCAACGCTACCCTGCTCTACCCCCCCCCTTATCAAGTGCCTAATTGCTAGTTTGGCCCAATTGCCTACTGGTAGATTTTGTCCACTTTTTGGAATTTGTGGCCTGTGCTGTACCTCAGTGGCAGGTGTCTGGTTGCAATTTCTTCGCAGGTAAAGCCATACCTGCCTTTCACCATCATGTGGAAGACAATGTTTCCACATCACTGAACTATGCAGTCATGTGGACCAGCAAGTATGGGCAGGAACACTGTAAATAATTCACAACCTGCTTTGTGACTCTGCTGGCAGCAATGAAGGATGCAGGTCAGCCACCCTGCATCCTTGTAGCTGGTGGCGATGGTCCCTTTAATCGTCTCCTCCTCTTTAGTTTCCTCTGAGTCTTCTTGTGATCCATCAGTCCTTTTTAAACCTTCAAGAGGCTCTGCAGTGGCTCAGGTAAAAAGATGCCACACAGTGTTGCAGCTGGTAGGTCAAGGGGACAAACACCACAGAGGGGCAGACAGTGTTTGATAAAGACATTTTTAAAGGTCATCGTTTCATAGTAGGTAAGGTTGAATAAAGACAATAGTCCATCCAGTTCAGTCTGTGTAGGTGTATGTCTCTCAATGTCGATAATCATTTCCAATATCCCTGTATGTTGTTTTCACTAAGATGCACGTCCAAGAGTCTTTTAAATATATCAATACTCCCTGCAGACAATAATTAATAAAAATGCAATAAAACTATCCCCTATTTTGTAAACGCTATAAATTCTGCGCAAACCAATCGATAAAAAATAGGTAGAAGAATACGTATCGGCCTAAACTGAGGAAACGGTCGCACGACCGCGCAATTGTCAGTTAAAGCGACGCAGTGCCGAATCGCAAAAACTGGCCGGGTCCTTTACCGGCCTAAAGGTCTGGGTCTTAAGTGGTTAATGTGTAAAACACTAAAAAAGTACGTGCTTAAGTGTCAATGGGCCAGATTCACAAAAGAGATATGACGGCGTATCTCCTGATACGCCGTCGTATCTCTGTGATCCGCCCGTCGTAACTATGCGACTGATGCATAGAATCAGTTATGCAAAGATAGCCCTAAGATCCGACAGGTGTAATTGAATTACACCATCGGATCAAAAGGATGCAATTCTAGGCCGGCCTCTAGGTGGCGATTCCATTGCGGTCGGCGTAGAATATGCAAATGACTAGTTATGGCGATTCACGAACGTACGCTTTACCCGTCGCTCTAAATTTACGTTGTTTCCGTCGAGATACGCCGCGTAAAACTAAGGCTGCCCTCTAGGTGGTGTAACCCATGTTAAGTATGGCCGTCGTTCCCGCGTCGAAATTTTTAAATTCACGTTGTTTGCGTAAGTCGTCCGTGAAAGGCGCTGAACGCCATTTACGTTAACGTCGAAACCAATGACGTCCTTGCGACGTCATTTAGCGCAATGCACGTCGGGTAATTTGACGGACGGAGCATGCGCAGTATGTTCGGCGCGGGAACGCGCCTAATTTAAATGGTGCCCGCCCCATTTGAATTAGGCGGATTGAATTAAGTGGATTTACGTTACACCGCCGCAAGTTTACAGGTAAGAGCTTTGTGAATCAGGCACTTACGCTGTAAACCTGCGGCGGTGTAACGTAAATGGGATACGTTACGCTGCCGCAGCGTAACGTAATTCTACCTGAATCTGGCCCAAAAAGGCCAATAAACGTGAAATCAATTATAAAATTGCTGGCATAATTAGATGCTGTGAATCGAAAAACAAATTATATATATATATATATATACTGGGTAAAACCAAAAAACAAAAAGCCCAAAAATATAAAGATAACAAAAAAGCAATCAAAATTAACTGTAAAATAAATGTCTTTATGGCCATTCACTGTGCTGTAAACAATAATTGTACCCTTCTTCAAATATATTCTGTGCAAATATTTTGAACGCACTCGCCGGAGCCCCCAGGTCACAAGGTTATGCCTTTTATCAATTAAATGATGTAATGCCGCGTACACACGGTCGTTTTTTGTGATAAAAAAAAAACGTTTTTAATCATGAAACAAAACAACGTTTTTCAAACTTCATTTTAAAAAACAACGTTGCCTACACACCATCGTTTTTTTCAAAATGCTCTAGCAAAGCGCGGTTACGTTCAGCACGAACGACGGCACTCTGTTCCATTCAAGCTTGTGTCATAACTTGCTTCTGAGCATGCGCGGGTTTAAAAACGTTGTTTTAAACGTCGTTTTAAATGTTGTTTTACCCACACACTATCATTTTAAATGACACAAAAAGCAACGTTTTGAAAAACGACATAAAAAATTGAAGCATGCTTGAATTTTTTTTTTGTGTGGGGAAAACGACGTTTTCCCCACACACGGTCATTTTAAATGACGTTTTTAAAAATGACGTTTTTTTTTTTCATCACAAAAAACTACCGTGTGTACGTGGCATAAGGTTCTCCACCTACCGGTATTCCACAGTCATTAGCAGTATTCCTTTGGTGACATAATCCCCTCAGGTGAATGGTACCAGTTATCATGGAATAAATGCATAGCAAGGTGATCGTGCAACACCGTTTAATAAAAAAACATATCTAAAACAAAGCAACAATTGTTCTGCTTATAATTATTTTTTTATTATTATTTTTATTAATTTCAAGCATAAAAAAAAACAGAACAAACATTAGGTGGCGCCAGCACAACACCAGCTTCGCTCAAATAAGGCCACACAGGGCCAATAACATTCTAACTGAACTAACAAAGTTCAACTGGCTATACTAATAACATACTACTACCACCCCCTCCCTCCCGAATCAGTTTGACCAACATGATTTATATACCAGGATATTATATGCATCAGAAACGTAACGCTCTATGGTTTCAACAGGTAAATTAACAACAATTGGTTATAGTATAATTACTGCACAGTCCAACTCTATGGCCTCGTACACACGACCGGTCGTGTGTATGTTTTTGGTCGAGAAAACTGTCATGGATCTCGACAAGAAATAAAGAGAACATTTTTCTTGTCGGGAGTCTCAATTTCCTCGTCGTGTTTCTCGTCAGGCTGGTTTACGACGAGAAACACGTTTGTGTGTATGCTTAGAATAAAGTATGATATGGTAACTCCACCCATTCGGTAAAAGTAGCGTTCGTAATGGAGATAGCACATTTGTCACGGTGTAAAAATTATTGCATTGTTTAAATTCTGCACATTTAAATCATCTTTAGAATGGTACAAAAATGAACAATAATGAACTTCTTTTTGCTGCTGATGTTCTGACTAACTTTTTGTAACATTTTTCATGCTGATCTCATGAATATTTTTGATTAATTTATATAGCAAGATATATATATATATATATATTTTTTTAAATACAGATCTGTATTTTTAATTATTATTTAATTTCTAGTCATCTCCATGATTTATTTTTTAATTTTGTTGTGTCAAGTTACCACAATTTTAACATTATTGTTTGGTGTTATCTGGTCTTTATAATCAGACCTTTTGTATTTTGTTTAAAGTTAACCTGCCTACTCACAAGCAAAATGTCTGGGTTGATTAAAAACACATAGGCAAGTATGAACTGTGAAAAAAAAAATGACCATTTATTCTGGTAAAGAATATAAATAAAATAAATAGAAGGCAGCACTGGAGAACCTGCTGCCATTTGTGCAACTCTGTGTGGACACTAAAATTTGGACATTGAGAAGCACACACAGGAAGGCAAGATACGAACCCACAAGCACAAACTGAACTGCAGAAAACGTTCTGAAAGCACGAAGACTGAAAAGTGCGAATCGTCTCTCACCAAACTTTTACTAACACGCGGTAACACAAGATTAGCAAAATCAGCCCCAAGGGTGGCGCCAATGGAATCAAACTTCCCCTTTATAGTGCCATCGTACGTGTTGCACATCACCGCGTTTTGAGAACGACGAGATTTTGTCTTGACAGTGTGTATGCAAGGGAAGCTTGACAAGATTCTCGTCAAGCCTGACAAGAACCTCGTTGAGGAAAACAACGTTTCTTTTACAACGAGATTCTCGGTCGTGTGTACGAGGCCTATATTTCAAGATCATTCGGGGGCCAGAGGGACACCTGTCCAAAATATCCCCTCAACATTTTGGAAGAACAAAAATAACTCCCTACCCAACGTTAGAGGTTGAGTCGATCCAGGCCCGCCCTACCGTATCAAATTCTTTAACACATGAGATGACATGCCCAAATAGCTAGGGCACGATAATTTCAAGGTAGTTGCCCATTCTTTGATTGTGGCCTTCATTGACAGTGTTACAGGGACACTAGATTTCGGACACCCGTAAAGTGCAAGGCTAGTACAAAACAGATTACAGCGCACACATACAAGAATGACATTTATCCTAAAAGGCTTTTTTAAATCACCTGAACATATTCAAAAAAATATGGGGGTTTGGTCACACTATATGGTCATATAGTGCTAAGCCCATTTACTGTGACAAAGTACCCCAAATTATTGGGTCCTACTCTAGTAATAGAATTAAAGAATCTGTGTCTCAACCATGGGAGCCAAACTCCTCTATGTGAGAGAACTGAAGGGATTCCTCCTATGCACTGGTGGTCACTAATAAAGAGGTAATGAGGAGGGGGAGGGGTGCTCCAGCCCAAAAAAAAATGGTCAGGGTTACTACAATATACAAAAACATACTTGGGGGGCACACCCTAAAATGTTGGTCTTATAGCAGCGCCATCTTGAATTTAAGCGCATTTTAGGGTGTGCCCCCAAGTATGTTTTTTTAAGCTAATATAGGACTTTAATAGGACCCCAAATGTGCACCTTCCAATATAGTGGCTGAGTCCCCATCATATGCTACTAACCAGCGGTGAGCAAATACCATCTGCCCCGCTAAGTAATATTTCTGCAAGTCTGGTAATGCAAGACCACCAGGGTTCCTGCAGTAACTTAAGCCCTATGCGCGGGGGAACGGAGAGACCATATTCATTTCCCAATGATTCTGTCGAATTTCTTGAAGTATGATTTGGGTACCCAAGTTGGGGAGTAACGCAGGAAATATAATATGACTGGTAAAATCTTCATTTTAAGGAGATTGATTCACCCTATCAAGGACAAAGGCATTTTTCCATACCTGAACCCTTTGTTTGAGATGAGACACCAATGGGAGAAGATTAAGGGACATGAAGTCATGGATATTAGCAGTTACTTGCACCCCTAGATAAGTAATAGAAGAGACCCATTTTAATGGGAGCCTAAGGTCAGCCTTATCTTTGGCTCTATCATCCAGTGGCCAGATAGAAGACTTATTCCAATTCACCCTGAGGCCTGAGAATGTGTCGAATTTGTTAAAAATTGTCAGTGCTGCTCGAAGGGACTGTCCAGGAATAATATTAGGTCCTTTGCAAGGCATTCCCGTATAGTACGTATCTGAGTGCAATTGCAAGAGGCTCCATTGTTAAAGCAAACAGAAAGGGGGAGAGGGGACACCCCTGTCTAGTGCATTTGCCAGTGGTAAAAAAAGGAGGAGACAAAGAGACCAAGCCTAATCGCAGTTCGTGGGCCACTATAGAGCAATGCAATCCACCTCCGGAACATAGGCCCAAATCCCATAAGTTCTAACACCCAATGGCCCGGATTCACAAAGCACTTACGCCGACTTATCTCAATATACGCCGCGTAAGTGTAAAAATTTGCGCCGTCGTATCTATGCGCCGTGCCCACAAAACTAGATACGCCTGAAAATAGGCTTCATCCGACCGATGTAACTTGTCTACGCTGGGGTATCGTGGGCGCATATTTACGCTGGACGCATGTGGCGCCCCCATTGATTTTCTATTAAAATATGCAAATGAGGGAGATACGGCGATTCACAAACGTACGCGCGCCCGCTGCAGGCTACGCGCGGTGCGCGTAAGTTCACTGTCCGGCCTAAAGTTATTCCTCATAAAGCAGGTGTAACTCAGCACCAGACGTGCACAGGTCAGCTGGACAGCAGCTGCAGCAGCACCGTTACGGACGATCTGAGCAACCACACTTGCAGGACAACACATCTGTAGGCCAACATGCCAGGCAGGGCCGCCATCAGGAATTATGGGGCCCCTTACACAGCTTCAGGCATGGGCCTGGAGGGGTGCTGCCGCGAATTGAGAAAGACGAAATAAAGAAAAATATATATAAAAAAAAGGAACTAAAAAGAATATTTTTTTTTTAAATATCCAAAAAATGTTTTTGTTTTTCTAAAAAAAAAGGTGACTTGCCATCTGGGGTCCTGTGCTCACACACACCACATCCACTTCACATTGGTTTAGCCCAAGTCCACCATGCAGGACTTGGGAGCAGCAACGCCACGCCAAGGCCCCAATGGTGTTGCTGTCCATTCATACCACATTCACACGGTCGTGGGGATAACCTCTCCCCGACGACCCAAGGTGACATGCCTTGCTGGCAGGCATGTCACCCACATTCACACACCAGTCACACTGTAGCCTGCACTACTGACCGTGTGCAGTCACTACAAAAATAAAAAAGCTCATAATCTGAGCAAAGAAAATAAAAAAGCTCATAATCTGAGCAAAGAAAAAAAAATCTCATAATCTGAGCAAAGAAAATAAAAAAAAAGCCCTCATTTGCCCTGTTGTGGGCCAGGCATGGTGCCACGGCTCCGGCTCTTCAGTTGTCTGGGGGGAGTCTCGGGTGGGGGGGGTGGGGCATCAGGAGGAGGATCATTCCCTGGTCTGTCCCTCCTGGGAGATGCTGGCTGCCTGCCCTCCAACGCAAGGGCAATGCGGGTGAGCACAGCATTCGTCTGCGTCTGCATCCGCAGCTGGCAGGTGGTGGTCTGCCGCTGGTGGTGCCTGGTCTGCCATCCCTCCGCCTCAATGGCAGCTGTGTTGGCCTGTATAGCCACTCCCAGGCTCTTCACCTCTGCCACAAGGCCTGATGTTGTGGCCTGCAGCTCCCCAATGCAGGTGACCATAGCAGCGCAGTTGGCACTCACATCCTGCAGGCTGTCACAGATTGAGGTGCTCTGCTCAGCCTGCTGTGTGAGGCACTGTTGTACAGTGGCTGCTGTGCCCTGCACAGCCACTGTGCATTCAGCCTGGGTCTTGGCTGAAGAGGCCAGGCTGTCTGCCACACGGCGCAGGTCACAGACAATAGCACCCATGTGGCGCGTCTGGCGGGCCTGTTCCCTCGCAAGCCCTTGTTGGAGGGATTCAGGAACACCCCTTGTCTTCCACGTAGCTTTCCTGGGGGCAGGAGAGGCCTGGGGCCATCTGTACGGGGAGGCCCTTGAGGGGCTTTCCCTGATGGGGTGGCCCTTGAGGGGCTTCCCCTGATGGGGGAGGAGGGTGAGGGGCTTCCCTCCAGCACATCTGTGGATGACACAAAGCATTCACATGTTGGTGGACACACACACTTGTCACATGTTCCCTTGCACCCCCTCACATGCTACACACCAGATAGGGGATAAAACACACTTACCTGTCCTCAAGGCCTGGTCACCGGAGTCAAAGCCCTCCATGCCCTCCACCTGCTCCCGCGCCAGACAGCTGGCGATGACCTCCTCCTCATCAGTCAACCGCAGAGCAGAAGCTGGTCCTCCTCCTGTGCCCCTGGCGTGCCTCCTCATGCTGGCCAGCTTATCACGGACCCATGTCATTAATCTTCTTGTTGACATCGTCGGGGGGTCCTGGTCTCATGCCCAAGGGCATTGACCTCCAGAGTGATCTCCTCCAGGATCTCCCTCTTACGTGCCCTGCTGGTCCTGGCACTGTGGGCACCATGGAGGTACATATCAAATTTGGCTATTGCCAAAATCAGGATAGCCCTCTCCTCCTTAGAAAAATTCCTCTTCCTCCTCTCCTTAGTAGCTCCCATCGCTCAGCAAAAGTACTTTGCTTCAGGGGGGGGAAACAAGCAGGATGTACTTTTGCGCTGGACGGGTGTATGGCTGGGCGTATTTATGCGCTCGGCGTAAGCCAGCGGGCTGGCGTATCCCAGGAAGTTTCGCCGGCGTAGTTGTGAGCATGCGCACAGGGGTGCGGTCATATATCCGCGTCACTGCGCATGCTCCGTTCATGATACGCGGGGCGTAAAACACTGCTCCACGCTCGGACCATCATTTGCTTGGGTAACACCCACTTCCACCTACGCCGGCTTACGCCTTCGAAATTTAAGCCACGCCAACGCAGCTTGGGGAGCACTGGCTTCCTGAATTCCATGCTTGCCTCTCTGCGCTGCTTCGGCTAAGCGCAAAGGAGATACGCTACGCCCGCATAAATATGCGCCAATGTATGTGAAATCCGGGCCATTGTATATACTGCCAATCTATATACACAATAATTCTCAAATTTGATTCCCCAGTAGGAAGTTGTAGGTGAGTGAAATGTTTAGTAAGTAAGTGAATGTAAGTTTATGTCAGTGGATTTCCCTGGCCGTCTGATCAATGTTAACCAATGAGGGGATAACCCTGGCCAGACAAGTCGCCAATACTTTAGTTAGAATTTTTACCTCCATATTCAATAAAGCTATGGGACAATAGGAGGAACACATTGTGGGTTCCTTACCAGGCTTTGGTAGAAAAATCATGTACGCCTCAAGTATGGAAGCTGGAAAAGGCTGTTGTTCTAAGCAATGAGCCATAAGCGTACTGATCCTAGGGGCCACCTAGCAAGGAGATTACTGTTTTTATTGCCTTGAGAAAATAGAGACTCCGCCTTGTGCCCAGCTTAAGTGTGTGCCAGGTCATTGAAGTGCAAGGGAAAAAAATGCAGTGCCTCCAGTAGTGACGTGTAAGTAACCTATGAAGGAGAATCGGAGTGTTCCTCCATGCACTTCCTCTCTCTGTTCTGTAAAGCAACAATCTCAGCATTATGCTCTTTTATTGCTGTTTTAATTGCCAATATACATTCTCCCCTGACCACTGCCTTGAATGCATCCCATACCATCGGCAGCTCAGCTGAATCTGAATTAACTGACCAGTAAGACTCAATAGACTTTTGAATATGTGAGGACACCTGTTCCTCTTGCAACCAACACAGAGATAGCTTCCATCTACCCCTTTTGGCCCCAACTGAAAAGCCAGGGTAAGGGATAATGGGTTGTGATCAGATAGACCCCCAGCCAAATAATCTGTCTCTTGCAGAAATGGCAGCACAGAGACATTACCAAAGGCTAGATCTAGCCTGGCCGAGGAGCGATGAATGGTAGAAATATAGTAATAACTTCTGGTATTTGGATGCTTCCAGCAAGACAGCTCAGAAAGCTCGGCTGTGGAGGCCCATGAGAGAAGCTCTTGAGAAACCGGTCTATTAGGGTTGGAAGAATCCAATGCAGGGTCTAAAATAGCATTGAAATCGCCCATCAAAACCATGGGAAGATGAGCAAATGGTGCCAGCTTGACCAATACATGATATAGTAATTGAGACTGGAACAGTGGTGGAAGATAAATATTCACAAGAAATAATGTTTGATGACAGATCTTTAATACCACAGCCACATATCGCCCCCCTGGGTCAGTAATCACCTAACTCATCAAGATGTGTCTCAAGCAGTAGAACGATATGCGGCTTAATCTGTTTAAGATAGTGAAAGATTACTGTCCTTTTATACTTATCATTCAGTCCCCATACATTCCAGAAGACCGCTTTGATTGTACTAGCTATTAGTGCATGCAATAGCATAATAGTCCCAATGATAAAAAGTCATTATAAAGTATTGAACTGGAGTCCTCTGTAAAATGTCAGAATGTGGGTAGTAGGAACTGATGCCATAGAAGCCTAGACACTGGTGTAGAACCCCCCCCCCCTTGCCATTATACCAGAAACCAAACAAAACCCCCAAAAATAGTCCGGTATGCAGCTTAGTCCCAAAAGCAATCCAAAACCTTTGAGGTTCAACCGTTAATCCCTATAGTCCCACAGTTTGAAGTGTCTTTGTGTGTCTCCAATGGGAGAATCCTATGAACAGGATTATGTACTTGTGCCATTCAGGGAGCATCACTAGATAGATCTGGTGCTTGAGGGGATATAGCATGACAAAACAGGGGGAAATGTTTAGGATATCTTGCTAACTTTACCACCTAAAGAACAGGTTACAGGCACAACAGGTGCAAATGAAATTACAGGAATTAATGTAGGAATGGCTCTACACAGTAGACTGATCTGGGGCCCCAGTAGGCCTCAGGGTTCCTTATCCAGCCAGTCACAGGCCTCTTGTGGAGTGTCAAAGAACTTGACAGATCCTTTAAATTGAACTCTTAGGCCCCGTACACACGAGAGGATCCATCCGCTGGAATTGATCCGCGGACCGGCTCCAGCGGATAGATCCCCTGGTGTGTACAATCCAGCGGATCTGTTTCCGCTGATTTTTATCCCCTGGGATGGATTTCAAGCGGATAAAAATTTGAAGACATGCTTTAAAATCTATCCGCTTGAATCCATCCCAACGGATTGATCCGCTGGTCTGTACAGACTCACCGGATCAATCCATCCGAATGGATCCCCCGCATGCATCGTAATGATTCGACGCATGCGTGGAATTCCTTATATGACAGCGTCGCGCACGTTGCCGCGTCATCATCGCGGCAACGGCGCGACACGTCATCGCAATGGGATTTCGGCGCGGATTTCGATCCGATGGTGAGTACACTCCATCGGATCCAAATCCGCGGAAATCCTCGAGAGGATTTATCCGCGGAAACGGTCCGGTGGACCGTATCCGCGGATAAATCCTCTCGTGTGTACTAGGCCTCAGCCTGCTTAGTACAGCATATTATACTTGATCTCTTTATCTCTGAGCCGTCTATGCACATCTGTAAATGAACAACGTTTCCACTGAGTTTCACCTGAGAAATCAGGGAACAGCATTACATGAGTATTTTCATATTTGAGATCTTCGTGCTTCCTTGACTCAGCCAGGATCAAATCTCTGTCCCTGTAATTCAGGAATCTAACCAGTAAGGGCTGCGGGGGGGGGGGGCTCCAGGGGGCCTAGCACCAGTGGGGACCCAGTGGGTTATCTCCACCACATATGCGGATGGTAAATCAATGAGTGAGAGGAGCATAGCAAAGAATTGCTCTGCAAAGATGCCTGGCTTGGTACCCTCAGCCCACTCTGACAGCTCCACCACCCATACGTTGTTCCTTCTCTGTCTGTCCTCTGCATCATCAACTCTATGTTGGAGGGATCTTACCAGATCCTGCAGTTTGGATAGCTGAGACCCATGTGACTTGGTTAAGTCCTTCACTTCTGAAATACAGTCTCCCGCTTTTTGATTCACAGCATCTAATATATGTGTAAATCACCTGCACCAAAGAAACAATACCTGTGTATATAAATAGGTATATAAATAAATAAATAAATAAATAAATACAGGCAGCTGATGTTCAATACAATGAGTGAAATGTGAACATTGCAAATAAAATAATTGTGCAGACAGCTCTTGCCCTAATTAGAGGTATCAAAAATAAATTACCGTGACTATGTGAATAAGTATAACAAATAAATGTGCATTTGCAAGAAATAAAGTGAGTACCAAGTTTGTGGATGAATAATAAATTAATGAATCAAATATTAAACCAATAAATATGCTTGCTTACAAAAGAGTGAAAGTGAAGTGTGAAAACTATAAATATATAAGAGTAAATAATAATGTTAAATAAATAACCACAATTGAATTAGTGATTGATTAATAAATTAGTGAATAGTAAAACAAGTCCAATATTTATGAAAGGTATAGGTCACAAAAGTCCAAAGGCAAATTTTTATAACATACGGAAGATAATCTCCACATATGGATCATATAATGGATAGGGTATAGATCTCCACTTACCAGATGGTGTTGATCCTCCTACCCTACGGCAGGAAGGATCATGCAAGCTTGTGGGGCCTGCCCGACCACCTTGGGTATTTAAACGGATCCTTTGGAGTCCTCCACCTCAGGACAAGATGTGGCTCCAGACAGGATAACCAGCAGTGCAGGAAAAAATGAATTTCCATCTCTTCCAGGCTGTGCCTTGGCGGTTGCTCACAATAGGAGGACTTCAACTTGCTTTTGACACTGTTTTAGCCTTTGTATTTTATCAATACATTTCCATACAGTATTTTACGACGAGGAGATCGTCCTCTTTTTATTCCTTTTTTTTCCTGCACTGCTGGTTATCCCATCTGGAGCCACGTCTAGTCCCGAGGTGAAGGACTTCAAAGGACCTGTTTAAAGAACCCAAGGTGGTCATGCAGACCCACAAGCTTGCATGATCCTTCCTGCCGTAGGGTAGGAGGATCAACACCATCTGGTGAGTGGACATCTATACCCTATTTGTTATATGATCCATATGTGGAGCTTATCTTCCGGACATTATAGGAATTTGTGTTTGGCCAATGCCTTTCATAAATATTGGACTTTATTACTATTCACTCGTTTATTAATCTTTCACTAATAAAAAATTGGTTATTTATTTAACATTATTATTCATTCTTATATAATTACAGTTTTCAATCGTCACTTTCACACTTTAGTAAGCAAGGATATTTATTGGTTTACTATTTGATTAATTCATTTATTATTCATCCACACACATCACAGTTATTTACTTTTGATATCTTTAATTAGGGCAAGCGCTGTCTGCACCTTTATTTCATGTGCATTTTTCACACAGCATCTAATATGCCAGAAATGTTATAATCTATTTCATGTTTATTGGACTTATTGACACTTAAACACGTACTTTTTTTAAATAGTGTTTTGCACATTAATTTGTGCTAAGAATATATGACCTTTATATTTTACATTTCACTTTGATTATAATATTATTAGGCATGTGGGTATGAATTATTTACAATTTGTATATCAATTATTGTATAAACATATTTTTGGGGGTACTTACCAAGATAAAATATGTTGTTTTTTGCCAATAACAGCACCTGACTTTACCATATACAACATCCTTTGTGAATCACGCTTTAAAGGGAAGCAGTTATTTACAGAACTACTATAGGCGGGTGCCTTCCTTATATAACATTTTAAATCAAACCTCATTTATCATGTAGTTGCCGACCCCATTATTTTATTCAGGCCTTCCTGTTCTTTTTTTTAGATCCTAATGTGAAATTATAGCCCTGCTTATTTTTGTTTCATTTGCAGAAACTGAGATTGAGCGATTTATACTAACCTCTATATAATTTATGAATAAATTAGACTTCAGTTTGTAGATTAAGCATTTATGGGGCACTGCATTGAACGCTTTTGCAAAATCTAGATACACAACATCCACAGGCCCTCCCCTAGATAGCAGCTCACTTCCTCGTAGAATGTTAATAGATTGATCTGGCAGGATAGACCCATGCAGATTACTCCTAATGACACTGATCAGCAAAATATGAGATATAGTCCCTTATCATTCCCTCCAATAGTTTACATAATATTGATGGTATGCTGACTGGCCTGTAGTTTCCAGGTATATGTCTCAGCCCTTTTTTTGAATATTGGTATCACACAGGCTTTTCTCCAATCAGCTGTCAATATGCTGTCCACAAATATTAGAAATAATAGTCTGGCTATAACCGGGAATTTTATATATTTTTTCAAGGTAAGTCCAGTGAATGCAATCAAATTCATTTTCTGTGTCTAGTGCCAGAAGCAGAGAGGGTAATTTGGAGATCTTAGCATAATGGAAAACATTGATAACCCTTCTTGTGGCATCTGAAGTCTTTCTGTCTGTCTGTGTCACGTACTGTACCTAGTAGATGAGCCCAATATGGTGAGTAAGGCCTCTCTTATGCCTCTGACTCAAGTCCTCTGATAGAGCACACAGGAGGTGCGGGAGTACCTGGCAGGATCAACAGCTGGGAAGCAGGTCCTGAGTTTATATACACAGTATATAGTATATATATTCTGTATTTCGACAGCAAAAATTTGAGAGCTGGTTCTCAAATTTTCCGACGAGAAAAATTCTTGTCGGAAATTCCGTTCGTCCATATGCAATTCTGACGTGCAAAAAAACCTGCATGCTCAGAATCAATTTGACGCATGCTCTGAATCGAACATCGCACCAGTGGGAACCAGTCCTTATAGTTTATTGTTTATCTACAAGCTCTATAAGGCTTCATGCACACTAGCACTTTTGTAAAGATTTTTTCTTGGCATGAGAAAAGCAGCTTCAAACATGTGCCTAAGCTGTGTTTTTGCAAACGCATAGTGTGTTTAGGCGCGTCAAGCTCTTGGGCATTTGTTTATTTCATTAGCCAGTATATTAATTTATTCTGGCCATCGAAATTAAAAAACACTCCTCAAGCACTAAACGTGTGTAGTGCTTAATGTTTATATAAATTTATACAGGTTTAGGCTCATTTTGGTGCTTTTATTCTGCTAAAACACTCCTCTCTTAAATGCACTTTTTTTTTCCTGCCTCTAATCCCCCCTGCCTCTAAACTCCTGCAAACACCTCAGTGTGCATGGACATATAGGCTAGCATGGAGGGGCGTTTAGAGACTGAAAAAAGTCAAACGCCTGCTGTTTTTAAGCTCAAGTGTGCATGGGGCCTAAATATACAGCAAAAATGTATTAAAAGAGAAGTATGGGAATGCCTTTTTTTTCCCCCAATATACTTACCTAGGTAGATGCAGTAACAGTCCGATGCTGCATCTGTGCCCCGGCATCTCTGCATTGAGAAACAAACAATCGAACATCACCGATGGCTTGATTCTCTTGGCTCCCCGAGCTGCAAAACGAATTGCTCTCTTGTAACCTTTAGGAGAAGCCCAGCCTAACGAGCTCAGGCTGGACTTCTCCTTTAACCGCTTCCAGACCTCCCACCATCGTTTTACGTCGGCACTTTGAAGAGAAATACCGTTGTTATAGAAGCAGCTAGCTACCATAACCCCGGTATCCTCTTCAAGAGCAGGCTGACTGCTTCAAGATAAAAGTGGTGTCTGCAGCAGATTCTCTGCAAGATCACTTTTATCGGCGGCTGGAGAGGGTCCCCCCTCCCACCGCTCTTTTACCGGAGCCAGCGGAAGCGGCGGAGCAAATCGTGTCCTTTCTCCTGCTTTCTCCTGCTTGACATGGAGACGAGTGAGGGGAAGATTAAAAAAAATAAAAAATTATAAACAAAACAATTAATAGTAGGGGAAAATAGATCTTTTATTGATAATCTGCCAGTATCACTGACCACCACATTTGCGTCATTTTTAATCATCATCAGCACGCTCAAGAATTTTTTACCATGTATTTACGTCATTGCTAGAAGTAATTGAAACACTTTTCTTTGTATCAAAATGTTATTATTGCTTCCTGATATCAGAATAATTCAGGTTTGATTTGTTGCATGAGTAATTACTTTTATGATTACATTTATCACTATACAGTAATTGGTGCCAAAGATCAGTTCAGCTTACTTTATGTCGGCATATTTTCACATACTTCACCATATCACACATCAAACCAGCATTGTGATGTGAATAGGGCACACAGAAGAAAGTTGTTTTCTTCATGCCTTTGCTGTGATTGGCATTGATCTAGTGTGAAAAAACACCATTTGCTGCAAATATGTATGAACGAGCCCTAAGGCCAGCACCTTTTTTTGTGTTTGTTAGCAACCCTCTTTAACACTATTTATTGCATGAGATGGTCAAAGACAAGGTACAACAATACAAAGGAAATAACAGAGGCATCCAGTTATACATGAAAAACAGGTCAACATGATATCAATAAACAAAGAAACAATAAAAAAAAAACACTGGTGTTGATTTACTAAGACTGAAGAGTGCAAAGTCTGTAGCCAATCAGCTTTTAACTTCAGCATGTTCAATTAAGCTTTGATAAAAACCTGGAAGCTGATTAGATATTTTTTGCAGAGCTACACCAGATTTTGCACTCTCAAGTTTTAGTAAATCTAACCATACAAAACAAAATACTATACTACTGGCAAAGGCCAGAATGTTCAGGCTAATGTAAAAAAAGATTGAAGTGAAATTTCCTCGATGGAACAAGAAAGTTTTAGCCATTGGTGGTTATAGAGTAAGTTGAATTATGCCACGTGTCCTAGACCTTATAATATTTATAAGGACAACCTTTATGATTGTAAATTACCTTTTCATATTGGAGGATTTGATTGACCGCATTAAGGCAGTGGTTCTCGAACTCAGTCCTCAAGTACCCCCAACAGGCCATGTTTTGGGAATTTGTGTTAAGTCATGTTCCTGGCATCTTGCTATCACCCTACCTATGCCTTGGAAGCTACCGTGCATGCGTCCAAGTCATTTCGAGCATGCATGGGTTTCCATGGAGAGCTAAGTATACACATGTTCGGGTTTCTCGGCAGGAAAACACTGCAGAGAATCTCACAACAAGAAAATAGAGAACAGGTTCTCCATTTTTCTCGTCTAGATTCTTAGCAGTTTGCTTGACAAGAAACCTCAAAGCCTCGTACACACGCACAGTTTACTTGGCAAGAAAGCTCTGCCAGCAATTTTCTTGCTGGTTCTTGCAGAAAAAAACGTGCGTGTGTACGAGGCTTAAAGCGGGAGTTCACCCGAAAAAATTTTTTTAACATTAGATTGATGCTCATTTTGTCAAGGGGAATCGGGTAGTTTTTTTTAAATCGAAGCAGTACTTACCGTTTTAGAGAGCGATCTTCTCCGCCGCTTCCAGGTATGGTCTTCGGGACTGGGTGTTCCTATTTGATTGACAGGCTTCCGACAGGCTTCCGATGGTCGCATACATCGCGTCACGAGTAGCCGAAAGAAGCCCAACCTCGGTGCGGCTCTATACGGCGCCTGCGCACCAACGTTCGGCTACTTTCGGAAAAGCGTGACGCGATGTATGCGACCGTCAGAAGCCTGTCAATCAAATAAGAATGCCCAGTCCCGCAGCCCATACCTGGAAGCGGCGGAGAAGATCGCTCTCTAAAACGGTAAGTACTGCTTCGATTTTAAAAAAACTACCCGATTCCCCTTGATAAAATGAGCCTCAATCTAATGTTAAAAATTAAGTTTTCGGGTGAACCTCCACTTTAAGATTAAATAGCTGACCAAAATACCAATCCATTGACTCTGATTTAAAGCACCTGTGCAAGATAAAGGAAAACCTGCAAACATGGCCTGTTGGGGGTACTTGAGGACTGAGGTTGAGAATCGCTGCACTAAGGGACCGAGGGGTGAGAGGCCTGCATCCATGTAAGTGTGATATGCTTCTGCACTAAGGATAGCGTTTCTTTTAAAATAATTCTGATGTATCTTGGCCTGAAATCTTTATCAAGCAATTCTTAAAGGGTCACTAAAGGAATTTTTTTTTTTAGCTAAATAGCTTCCTTTACCTTACTGCAGTCCTGATTTCATGTCCTCATTGTTCGTTTTTGCTTTGATGTTGCTGTAATTCCTCTCTGTTCTGGACACTTCCTGGTTGTCTGTTTCCTGATCACCACAGTACTGGGAGATTCTAGTTTCGTTTCCTAACCATCACTCTCTATGGCTCTGTCCAGCACAGAGGCATTAAATTACATGCAAAAACTAAGCTAGCTGCAAAAACGAAAGTGAAACTAGAGGCACATTATATGATTGATTTTTATCTATTTTTAATCATTTTTAAAAGGGATCAGTTAACTATTATGTCTCTATACCCTGTGAACAGTCATGTCAGCAAAAAAATGTTTTCCTTTAGTGACCCTTTAAGCCCCGTACACAGAATCCCAAAAATCTTAAAAAAAATGCCGCTTTCGAAGCGATTATAAGATAATGGGATAGTTAGTACAGAGATTTCGAGAGCCGATCATGACAGTTCATCTGATATTATTCTATCGGACATACACAGAAACTTTTTTCATATGATGCCAGATTGTACAATTTTCATTTAATCAGTACCGCTGTCATTCTTCAAAAATGTAATACAAATGCATTACAACACATGACATCACTTCCGAATTTTTATTCTGTCGTGCTAGAATTTTCTTGACTTTAGTAAACTCTTTCGATTCAATCTGAGATTAGCATGCAAAAAAAATATGGACGATCATTCGTCCGATAATCTCATTGCGTGTACCGGGCATAACAGACATAATTCAGGAGTAAATGGGATGGGAGTGGGCAAATCAATGACCCACCTCCAGTATTGAACTATGACTGGACAGGTCCTCATCAAATGATTAAAGTCAGATCCTGGTTGAGCACATTTAAAATGATATGGCGTGCAACCGAACCAGGGAAATAAATGATTGGTGAATGATGTGTAGTTGAATTTATTTATTATTGACTGCGGAGGAGACCATCAGATGCGAGGAGTAGGCCTCTTCCTAGTACTCACCTGTCATATCTGGGCACATAGAACTCCATCTAAATTTACCTGATAATGGTGTGGCACATATTTTGATTTTCAAATATGAGAGTTAGCCCAGGTTCACACTGGGTACGATTTGGTACGATTTGAGATGCGATTTCACATGTCAAATCGCATCACAAATCGGCGGCATTTGCCGGCAATTGTCGGCAATGGCACTGTCCTAATTGGTGCGACGCCGCATCTGCGGCGCTGCACCGATTTCAAAAAGTAGTTCCTGTACTACTTTTTGTGATTTCGGGCCACGATTTACATTGAACACTGCACAGATGTCTCTTAAATCGCGGCCGAAATCGCGGCAAAATCGCAGCCGCGAAATCGCGGTAAAATTTTACCGCAATTTTGAATTCGCAGCAGTGTGAACCTAGCCTCAAGTGCATAGATTAACCCTTTAGGTTCCTGTGATCTAAGCACTCCAATCATGGGATAATTAGACAATTATAAGAGTTATATGGCCCTAATTGGGTCTGTAGAGCATGTCGAAGCTGCAAATACCTGTAAAAGGATTTAAGAGATAGCACATATTGCCTACGTAAGTAGTCAAAGGAGTGAATATTTCCATTATGGTATATACTGTATCTGACAGCGTAGTTAGGCCCTTCTGCTCCAAGAATCTAAAATCTGGGAGAGCATACAACTGGGTGAAGGTGGGGTTGTTCCAAAGAGGTAGCTCCAATGGTGTTTCTGAAAAGTAGGCATGTTTTTTTAGCTTCCCTCCATACTGATCTGGCCAAAGCCAAGACGAGCAAGTCAACTTTAGGCAGGGGGGATAGGGGAACCTGCAAGCCCACAAGGAGCTTCTCTATTTGCAAAACAGAAATAAAATGGGCCTCCACGCCATCCAGTGTATCAGGCAAAACCCAAGTCCGGAGATGTTTTAACTGTCCCACTAAATAGTACAGATCTACATCAGGTACAACCATACTTGCCTTGTCTATAGGCCATTGTAAGATTGTTCATTTCAATTTACATCTGATGTTCAACCAAATAAATGTA
This sequence comes from Rana temporaria, assembly GCF_905171775.1. Taxonomy (NCBI): domain Eukaryota; kingdom Metazoa; phylum Chordata; class Amphibia; order Anura; family Ranidae; genus Rana; species Rana temporaria. The sequence continues at coordinate 456,315,449 of NC_053491.1, forward strand.
GTAAACAAAGAATTCAGGGCCAGATTCACGTAGACTAGCGGTGGCGTAACTTATCGTATATACGTTACACCGCCGCAAGTTTTCATCGCAAGTGCCTGATTCACAAAGCACTTGCAATGAAAACCTATGCTGGCGGCCTCCGGCGTAAGCCCACGTAATTTAAATGGCACACGCCCGCGCCGGACCTACTGCGCATGCTCCGTTTCGAAATCCCTGCCGTGCTTTGCGCGAACTGACGTAATTTTTTTGAACGGCGACGTGCGTAGCGCAATTCCGTATTCCCGGACGTCTTATGCAAAAGACGTGAATTTTTACATTTCGATGCGGGAACGACGGCCATACTTTATACGGCACATACCTGTGCTGTGTAAAGTTAAGGCACCCAAAACGACGACTAACTTTGTGACGGGAAACTAGACTAGCAGCGATGTAGCGAATGCGAAAAACCGTCATGGATCCCCGTAACTCCTAATTTGCATACCCGACGCTGGTTTACGACGCAAACTCCCCCCAGCGGCGGCCGCGGTATTGCATTGTAAGATCCGACAGTGTAAAACAATTACACCAGTCGGATCTTAGGGCTATCTATGCGTAACTGATTCTATGAATCAGTCGCATAGATACTCTGAGAGATACGACGGAGTATCTGATATACTCCGTCGTATCTCCTTTGTAAATCTGGCCCTCAGAGTTTTGAAGTATGCCCTAAGAACAACTGCAGGAGAATGTGATAGTACATACAGACATTTCAGGATGAAAATAATTTTAATTAAATTAATTCTGCCAGCTATGGACAAAGGGAGTTGTGACCAAACAGCTCATTTCTGTTTATATAACTCAAAAAAGATAAAAGAATTACTCAAGGAATGGTAATTAGTGGTCGGACTTTATAGGCAAGGCGGGAATATGAAAAAATGTATACATTTATTACAAAAGTTTACAAAATATTTTTACAGAAAAAATCTAGTGTTGCTCACGAATATTCGCATTGCGAATATTCGACTCGAATATAGCATATTCGAGAAATCGCGCTATATTTCGAATTTCGCGGTGAATATTCGCAATTCCGAATATTCGATTTTTTACAATTTTTTTTTTAAAACAGATCACATCCTAGATATCTCCATCGACGTCTAAAAGCATTGCTGGTATCATTAGAGACCCTGGGCCGAGTAGCTGAAGCGTTCATTGAATTTTCCCGAAAAATCGCAATGCGATTATTTTCTTCGCCCCTATCTTCCGCATCAGAGCGATTTTTACAGTTTCATTTTTAAAACAGATCACATCCTAGTGATCTCCATAGACGTCTAAAAGCATTGCTGGTATGATTAGAGACCTTGGGCCGAGTAGCTGAAGCGATCATTTTATATTGCCGAATATTCGCAATGCGAATATTCGGCAATAGGAATATTGCGCGATTATTTTCTCCGCCCTTTTGCATCAGAGCCAATCGGAGTTCTCCTTCCACACTCGTCAGAGGTTAGCAACCAATAGGAACCTGCCTGCATGGACATTATATAAGCTCACTCCCAGCACCATTTCATTGCAGATTCAGAAGCTGGCTAGAGAGTGTGGAGGCTGTTTCTGTGTTCCTGTGTCTTTGTTCCTGATTGATTTATATCATCACCAGCATAGTGCTGCATTGCTATTTAGTGATTCCAGTGCATCTTTTCCAGTATATCAACTGCTTTTTTCAAAGCAATAGACCCAAGAGCTTTTTTGAAAGCTACGTTTTGTGCTGTTTTGTGCTGTTTTGTTCATTTGTGTTACTGTTTGATCCTGCATCTTCGCTGTTCAGTGATATTTGCTAGAGATTTCAGTGCACATTTTGCTGAGCTTTCTAAAAGAGCTTTTCTAAAAGCTAAGTTTTGTTCATCTTGTGTTACTGTTAGATCTTGCAGGTTCGCTGTTCAGTGATATTTTCTAGGCATTTCAGTGCACATTTTGTTTAGTTTTTCCTAAAGAGCTTTTCTAAAAGCTAAGTTTTGTGTTCAGTTTAGTTAAATTTTGTGTAGTAAGTGTACACACTGTTAGTGTACATTTATTTCATCTAGCTTAGCTTAGTGTGTGTTTAGTGTCTGTGTTTTGTGTTTAAAAAAAAAAAGTTAGTGTTTGTTTAGTGCTTTTTTTTTTTTCTTTAATTTTGTAGTCCTTGTCTTTGGTGTACTACTTTTCTTATAGTTTAGTAGCTGTCTGTGTACGTCTTTGTCTGCGTGCCTGTCTTGTAAAAAAAACACAAAAACACATTTTGTTCACATTTCCCCCCCCCAATAAAGTTTACCCCCCCCCCCACACACATATCAGCAATAATGAGCGGCATCCGTGGCCGTGGCAGCAGGGGTAGGGGAGTTACTCCCAGTGCTGGATCGCTGCCAGCACGGGGTACCTCTCGTGCCCCTACTAGTGGTAGAGGATCGGGTGCAAGGGGAGTACGCCTGATCCGGGAGTTCTTCCCATCGGGCAGCCGCCCGATATTGCCATCTCAGGCTGAAGTAGTGGTGGACTACATGGGGCACAGCAGTGCCACTGAGTCGTTGGTCCCGACTCACAGTAGTACCACCATTACACCGGTGCCTGTAGTACCCCCCCCCAGCCCCCAAGAGTCCAGCATCTTACTGTTCGACAGCGACAGTGATAGGGATATCTTGGGGGAGGCCATGCATCAGGCAGACCTTCAGCTCTGTCCTGATGGTCAGGACCTTTTTGAAGGGATGGATGAGGAGGATGGGATACCTGCTGGCAGTATCCCAGAGACATCCCTTCAAACTGGTGCTGCTGTTTTGGTGCAGGAAACAGCAGCACCTAGTCAGACCCAGGCGTGGGTGAGGGGACAGCGGAGCCAGGCTAGAGGCTCCATGTCAGTTGGTTCCCTCAGACCAACACATTTCAGCCCTTGGTCTGACATCTCTGGGGGCGAAGAGGGTGACCCATCATGGTTGCCATCTGACGCGTCGGCTCACTACGTCAGTGACGACGGGGAAGGTAGGCACCCTGGTGAAACGGTGCGCCAGGTCACCACCAGGGAGACCATCGTCAGGGTCTCCACTGGTGATGGCAGCAGGAGGTGTCAGGAGGAGGAGCAGCAGCAGCAGCAGCAGCAGCAGGCAGCTCCACCTGTGCGCACCGAGTCCCAGCAGGTGCAAGTAAGCGTCACCCCATCTGACAGGAGGGCGGTGCTGAAGTCACCTGTCTGGAATTACTTTACCCTGGTGGCAGACAACCCTACCGTGGCCATCTGCCGGATTTGTAAAGTGAGGGTGAAGAGAGGGAAGTGTTTGGCTCGGGTGGGTACCACAGCCCTGAACCAGCACCTGAGGATAAACCACTGGGCGGTGTTTGACGAGATGAAGCGTGGTGGTGGTAAAGCAGGTCTGCCAAGTGTTGTCCTCCTTCGAGCAGGCGACCAAGATGGTCAGCAGTGAGCACATCGGCCTCAATAGCGTGCTGCCAATAGTGTTCATGCTGGAGAGGACACTAGATCGCCTGCTCGAAGCTGGGGAGAGTGCCTTGGTGGAGCAGGAGGAGTCAGCAATGCTCCACCGAGACCAGGGCCAGGACGAGGAGGAGGAGGAGGATGATGATGATGAGGAGGAGGTGGTTGCTGGTGTCGTCCCGGAGTCAGGGCCTGGTCAGGAGGGAGAGCCGGTGTTGGGGGCACCGATAGTCCGGGGGTTGGGCATCTCTGAGCGTGACCAGCAGCGCCTCAGGGATGAAGAGTCGGACCTCATTCACCTGGCCAGCAGTGTGGAGTCACAGCGGGCTGTGCTCTTCCCCATGGCTGCCCACATGCTGAGATGCCTCAGGAGGGACCCCCGGGTTAAGACCATCAAGGCAAGGGATGATTTCTGGATGGCCACCCTTTTGGATCCCAGGTGCAAGGGGAAACTGGAGCAGTTCATCCCAGCCAGCCGGAGGCAGCACCGGATGGAGGAACTGCAGGCAGGCATTGTCAGCCGGTTGGAGCAGGCAACTCCCCGGCCTCCAGTTGTCCCCCCTCATCTCACCCAGCAGGTGGCTGCACCCAGCAGCAGCCGAGCAGGGGACCTAATGGATGAGATGAGGATGTTCTTCCAAACCGAGCGACCCAGTACCAGCACCAGCAGCAGCAGCAGTCACCACCAGCGGCTGGCCCACATGGTGGCAGACTACATGGCGTCCGTCGGTGCTTCTGACAGTATGAGCACCGACGACCCCATGGAGTACTGGGTTGCCAGATTGGACACCTGCCGCGAGCTCGCTCAGTATGCGCTGGAGTTATTGTCTTGCCCCCCCTCCAGCGTACTATCTGAGCGGACATTCAGCGCGGCAGGTGGGGTGGTCACGGACAAGAGGACCCGTCTGTCCACAGACTCCGTGGACAGACTCACATTCATAAAGATGAATGAGTCCTGGATCGGCGGTGACTTTCTGGCACCCGTCGTCGGTTCAGGGCGCTGAAGGGTCCCTTGTCATGCATTCCCTGATGAAGCCCCGGACCTGATGTATTTACAGTGCTGAATATAACTATTTTAACATCTGAGAAAATCAATGTTAATATTTGGTACAGTAGGCTTTCTTTGCAATTACAGCGGTCAAACCTTTCTTGTAGTTTTACACCAGCTTTGCACACACTGGAGGAGGGATTTTGGCCCACTCCTCCACACAGATCTTCTCTACATCAGTCATGTTTCTGGGCTCTCGCTGAGAAACACGGAGTTTGAGCTCCCTCCAAAGATTCTCTATTGGGTTTAGGTCTGGAGACTGGCTAGGCCACGCCAGAACCTTGATATGCTCCTTACAGAGCCAATCCTTGGTTATCCTGGCTGTGTGCTTTGGGTCATTGTCATGTTGGAAGACCCAGCCTCGACCCATCTTCAAAGCTCTAACTCAGGGAAGGAGGTTGTTGCCCAAAATCTCGCAATACATGGCCACGGTCATCCTCTCCTTAATACAGTGCAGTCACCCTGTCCCATGTGCAGAAAAACACCACCAAAGCATGATGCTACCACCCCCATGCTTCACATTAGGGATGGCGTTCTTGGCATGGTACTCATCATTATTCTTCCTCCGAACACGGTTAGTGAAATTATGATCAAAAAGTTATATTATGGTCTCATCTGACCACATGATTTTCTCCCATGACTCCTCTGGATCAGTCAAGACACCTATGTCAGCAGTTATTTCACACCCTATATACTCTTATTAATACTGCTGTTCATCATGGCACCTCCTGCCCAAGTGATATGACTCTGTATCAACTACTACTGCTAATACTACTACTGCTGCTTCTGCTGCTGCTGCCCAGTCAAGACACCTATGTCAGCAGTTATTTCACACTCTATATACTCCTATTCCTACTGCTGTTCATCATGGCACCTCCTGCCCATGTGATATGACTCTGTATCAACTACTACTGGTAATACTACTACTGCTGTTTCTGCTGCCCAGTCAAGACACCTATGTCAGCAGTTATTTCACACCCTATATACTCTTATTAACACTGCTGTTCATCATGGCACCTCCTGCCCAAGTGATATGACTCTGTGTCAACTACTACTGTTAATACTACTACTGCTGCTTCTGCTGCTGCTGCCGCCCAGTCAATACACCTATGTCAGCAGTTATTTCACACTCTATATACTCCTATTCCTACTGCTGTTCATCATGGCACCTCCTGCCCATGTGATATGACTCTGTATCAACTACTACTGGTAATACTACTACTGCTGTTTCTGCTGCCCAGTCAAGACACCTATGTCAGCAGTTATTTCACACCCTATATACTCTTATTAACACTGCTGTTCATCATGGCACCTCCTGCCCAAGTGATATGACTCTGTGTCAACTACTACTGTTAATACTACTACTGCTGCTTCTGCTGCTGCTGCCGCCCAGTCAATACACCTATGTCAGCAGTTATTTCACACTCTATATACTCCTATTCCTACTGCTGTTCATCATGGCACCTCCTGCCCATGTGATATGACTCTGTATCAACTACTACTGGTAATACTACTACTACTGCTGCTTCTGCTGCCCAGTCAAGACACCTATGTCAGCAGTTATTTCACACCCTATATACTCTTATTAATACTGCTGTTCATCATGGCACCTCCTGCCCAAGTGATATGACTCTGTATCAACTACTACTGCTAATACTACTACTGCTGCTTCTGCTGCTGCTGCCCAGTCAAGACACCTATGTCAGCAGTTATTTCACACTCTATATACTCCTATTCCTACTGCTGTTCATCATGGCACCTCCTGCCCATGTGATATGACTCTGTATCAACTACTACTGGTAATACTACTACTGCTGTTTCTGCTGCCCAGTCAAGACACCTATGTCAGCAGTTATTTCACACCCTATATACTCTTATTAACACTGCTGTTCATCATGGCACCTCCTGCCCAAGTGATATGACTCTGTGTCAACTACTACTGTTAATACTACTACTGCTGCTTCTGCTGCTGCTGCCGCCCAGTCAATACACCTATGTCAGCAGTTATTTCACACTCTATATACTCCTATTCCTACTGCTGTTCATCATGGCACCTCCTGCCCATGTGATATGACTCTGTATCAACTACTACTGTTAATACTACTACTGCTGCTGCTGCCGCCCAGTCAATACACCTATGTCAGCAGTTATTTCACACTCTATATACTCCTATTCCTACTGCTGTTCATCATGGCACCTCCTGCCCATGTGATATGACTCTGTATCAACTACTACTGCTAATACTACTACTGCTGCTTCTGCTGCCCAGTCAAGACACCGATGTCAGCAGTTATTTCACACCCTATATACTCTTATTAAGACTGCTGTTCATCATGGCACCTCCTGCCCAAGTGATATGACTCTGTATCAACTACTACTGCTAATACTACTACTACTGCTGCTTCTGCTGCTCAGTCAATACACATATGTCAGCAGTTAATTCACACTCTATATACTCCTATTACCACTGCTGTTCATCATGGCACCTCCTGCCCAAGTGATATGACTCTGTATTGTCAATGTCTACTACTACTACTGATCAATCAAGACACCTATGTCACTAGTTATTTGCCACTCTATACTACTATTACCACTACTGATGCTGCTGCTGCTGTTCATCATGGCACCTCTTGCCCGAGTGATTTGACACTGTATTGTCAATGTCTACTACTACTATTACAGCTCAGTCAAGACACCTGTGTCCCAATTTTTTGGTACACTATTGACTACTATGACCACTACTGATGCTGTAAAGTATTCCCCAAGTGTTTTTATGCTATCTATTACTATTACCACTACTGCTTGTAAATCATGCCTGTGTGATACTTAGTGGGAATGCTTTAATAAGCATTCCCAGTATGGATACCCGTAAATGTATTAATCTTAATTAGTGTGAATGCTTTAATAAACATTTCCAGTATTGATATACGTAAATTTAGTAATCTTATTATTCCTTACGTTTTTTGGTTCTGCGTAACTTCGGCATACTTTCAGCTATTGAGACCATTCAACTGTAAAAATGTTCGTCTCGTTCAGCTAATGATGGGACTTCAAGTTTTTTTCTACTTTTTACACTTTTATAAATTTTAAGCTTTTAGACCCTTTTTTTTTAACATTGAAGTCAATGAGAACATCCTTTTCCCCTTTGAATTCACATGCCCTGCCAAAAGTTTCAGCTACTTCATACTTTCACTTACAGACACTGAAAAAACTTTAAAGCGGTCACAAAATATTTAGCTATCCGGCTATGACTTTTCAGATCGTTATCGTTTACAATTTTTTGGTGAAAACGCAATTTACGTTTTGCGAATTTTTCACAAAAATGCAATCGGTTATAATGTAATCCTATGGAGGGGATTTAGAGTCTGTCATGTGACCTTAACATTGGAGATCTTTGTAATTAAAAATATCTTTAGAAAAAGGGGAAACAAATTGGTCTCACGCCCACAAGATCTACTTTTCATACACAATTTTTATATCAAAACGTAGCTATGCTTGTCTGGTTTATGGCAATGTGATCAATTCTGCGATACGTATTTTAGTTTTAGTTATTGGAGCAACAGCCAGAAATTATGTCTCATAGACTCTCATGTTAAATTATCTAAAAAATGTTGCTGCAGAACTCACAAAGACGCTATTTTCTAAATCGCAGACATGGCCACATTTTTAAGTTTATCAACATAAATTTCATATCGATGCGTTTACAAGGGCCGTGTATTTCAAACGGTGTAGTCGTTGTATCAATTGCATGTACGTTTGAGGATTTATTAAGCTTTGTTTGGAGGCTTAAATCATGTATTAGATCTGTGAATTAAAAGCGTTTGTAATGTTATTTCTTTCCATAAATAACTTTCCTGACCTCAGTGCAATATTCCTCCTCACTGACCTGGGGGGGAGGGGAAACCTATTGAGGGGGGAGGGGCGACCAGGAAGTCAGCATACTCTATACTTTGCAGATAGAGAAAGAAGCTGTGTGTCCTAAAGATAGTGTAGTGGTTATGGTGAATGTCTTTGGCAAGGGGCTCACCAATTAAGCTATTCAGCATTCCCACTCGCATTTTCCTCAGGAAATGCATTGTCTAGTTATATTATATTTTAATACTCCTGCTGCTGCCTCCATGCTGAGTAAAGCTTCATGACCTCTCTGGCACAGCGGATCCACCAACAGCCTCCGCTACAAGCTACCAGACCGGATCTAAACAGCAAGTGTAACTATAACAATGAACCTTATGTTAAACCCTGTTTTGCGGCATTTATACTGCAACCATTGGGCTGTCTGCAAGAGCTCATCTGCATTCTCTCTCTTTCTTGCTCTCCCTCTCTCTCTCTTTGTATATATATATATATATATTGTTGCTTTTGTTATGTTCATTTTTCAACAGTTTATTTTGTGTTCGTCGTGTCTGTGTCGTGTGCTTTAGTTTGTCCTAGGTTACTGTTAAATAAAATAATAGTATAAAATGTTTTTGCTTATTATGAAGTTAAATGTGTTGATGTTGATTTGTTTGATGTGAAGTTAGATGTGTTGAAAAACCTACAACTCTATCTAAAAAAGAAATGAAACATTTCCAAAAAATAAGATTTTTTTATACAAAAATAAATTCAAATATAACTATCAATGCGTTTCTGAATGCGTTCCAGTTCCGCAATATGATCCGATAGCTGCTGCTCTAGCAGAGCATTTTGTTGGGTTAGGTAGCTCATCTTCCGCTGGTTTTGCAGGATCCTCTGGTGGGTCTTTTTGATGAGTCTGTTCTGCCTTCTCAGATCTCTTGATGCTGTTAGGATATAATAAAAAAACATTTGGATTTCAAAGAACGTTACCAAATAAATAAAATATTTTTTTGGCTTATTAATCAATCATTATCATGTGTATACACTTGTTATGTGTCTAACACATCCCGGGAGTGCAGAATTATTAGGCAAATGAGTATTTGGACCACATCATCCTCTTTATGCATGTTGTCTTACTCCAAGCTGTATAGGCTCGAAAGCCTACTACCGATTAGGCATATTAGGTAATGTACATCTCTGTAATGAGAAGGTGTGTGGTCTAATGACATCAACACTCTATATCAGGTGTGCATAATTATTAGTCAATTTCCTTTTCTTTGGCAAAATGGGCCAAAAGAAGGACTTGACAGACTCTGAAAAGTCCAAAATAGAGAGATATCTAGCAGAGGGATGCAGCACTCTTAAAATTGCAAAGCTTCTGAAGCGTGATCATCAAACAAAAGAAGCGTGTGGAAAAACAAAGGTGCAAAATAACTGCCCATGAACTGAGAAAAGTTAAGCGTGCAGCTGCCAAGATGCCACTTGCCACCAGATTGGCCATATTTCAGAGCTGCAACATCACTGGGGTGCCCAAAAGCACAAGGTGTGCAATACCCAGAGACATGGCCAAGGTAAGAAAGGCTGAAAGACGACGACCACTGAACAAGACACACAAGCTGCAACGTCAAGACTGTGCCAATAAATATCTCAAGAAAGATTTTTCTAAGGTTTTATGGACTGCTGAAATGAGAGTGAGTCTTGATGGGCCAGATGGAAGAGCCCGTGGCTGGATTGGTAAAGGGCAGGGAGCTCCAGTCCGACTCAGACGCCAGCAAGGTGGTGGTGGAGTACTGGTTTGGGCTGGTATCATCAAAGATGAGCTTGTGGGGCCTTTTCGGATTGAGGATGGAGTCAAGCTCAACTCCCAGTCCTACTGCCAGATTATGGAAGAGACCTTCTTCAAGCAGTGGTACAGGAAGAAGTCACCATCCTTCAAGAAAAACATGATTTTCATGCAGGACAATGCTCCATCACACGTGTCAAAGTACTCCACAGCGTGGCTGGCAAGAAAGGGTATTAAATAAAAAAAAGTAATGACATGGCCTCCTTGTTCACCTGATCTGAACCCCATTGAGAACCTGTGGTCCATCATCAAATGTGGGATTTACAAGGAGGGAAAACAGTACACCTCTCTGAACAGTGTCTGGGAGGCTGTGGTTGCTGCTGCACGCAATGTTGATGGTGAACAGATCAAAACACTGACAGAATCCATGGATGTCAGGCTTTTGAGTGTCCTTGCAAAGAAAGGTGGCTATATTGGTCACTGATTTGTTTTTGTTTTGTTTTTAAATGTCAGAAATGTGTATTTGTGAATGTTGAGATGTTATATTGGTTTCACTGTTAAAAATAAATCATTGAAATGGGTATCTATTTATTTTTTGGTTAAGTTGCCTAATAATTCTGCACAGTAATAGTAGTCACCTGCACACACAGATATCCCCCGAAAATAACTAACACTAAAAACAAACTAAAAACTACTTCCAAAAAAATTCAGCTTTGATATTAATGAGTTTTTGGGGTTCATTGAGAACATGGTTGTTGTTCAATAATAAAATGAATCCTCAAAAATACAACTTGCCTAATAATTATGCACTACCTGTATACTTCTAGCATCAATACCATATTATGGTTCTACAATCTGACAGGTGCGCTTTATATGTTGTCCATTTTTATATCTACATTTTATTGTTGAAATGTTATTAATCATTGTGCACATATTTACCTTCCTGAACGAGGCTCACAGGACCGCTGTCTTCCTCCTGCTCTTCTGCTTGAGAAGTTGGGGTGGTGGGGGGGGGGGAGCTCCTCAGCTTGCTCCTCAACAGGAGCTGGGGTTGGGGAGTGGAAGGGCCCTGGCTGCTCCTCCTCATCCATCTCCTCCTCTGCCGCATCCTCCTCTGCCGCATCCTCCTCCTCCTCCTCATCGGCCTGGCGCCTTCTGCGCTTGGCGCGCACAGCTGGTATTGGAGCACCTATAAAAACACAATGTTCATATATTATAAAAATGTTTTCTAATGACGTATGCAAATTCTGTGTACTCTGCTGTATTGTATATGAATACAAATTGATTTATATAGACAGTTAACCAATGGGACAATGTTATATTAAAGGGTCTTGTGGGCACTACAGGGGACTGAGCGTGAGCTGGGATGCCACCATGTTAAAATTAGCTGTTTTTGTCTCCTTTGTTTTGTTCAGACGATCTCATGTTAAAAAAAGGGCCTGATGGAGCACACGGGATTACTATAACAACCCCACGCCTAACACAGGAATTTAGTGGTAATCTATATATATAAAACTCAACGTGTGTGTGCATGCATGTATGTATGTATGTATGTATGTATGTATGTTCCAGCATCACGTACAAACGGCTAAAGATATTTATATGAAACTTGGCACACAGGTTACTTATATGTCAGCCACAAACATAGGATAGGTGGTTTAAACCTTACCCACCCCCATTTGCCATGGTCGGGGTTTTTCTTTAAAGTCCCATGCAAAGCAATGGGAAAAGTATGTTCCCACATAACTTCTGTGTTCCTGTCTGCTGTCCCATGTCTTTTTTCAACAGTACTATGAATACCTTGGCTGGTGGTGATATATGTTAGCACAACATGGCATCTTGGTTAACAACATCTGACCTTACATGAATTACATATGACCTTACATAACTGTCACCAAAGGAGCTGTGGTGGCTCCACGCGATTGCCACTGCGCTGACAAGTGATTCACCTCTGCAGCTAGGGGTTCGGATCCCGCTCTCGGCTACATGTGAATTGAGTTTGGTGGTCTCAGCCCCGCCCCCGGTGGGTGTGCTATGCGAGGTTGGGTTGGGAGGACCCCCTCACACCCGCCATTGCCAACCGGGGCATGGAGAAAGGTGGCAGATTGCCTCTGGGGGAGGCCTCCCAACTCCTGCAGGCCGGCTCCTCTCTCTTTCGAGTTCACGCACAAAATACACTTTTGAAAAAAAAAACATAACTGTCAACAATAACTTACCTGGATGATATCTAGCCCGAAGACGTCTGACCTGATCCATTTGGCGCCTCTTCAGGTCAGACCACTTCTTCACAATCGCCTTGTGGTCGTGTTGGCCGCCAAAGTCAGCGATTAGGGCGCTGACCACAGCCCTTTTCTCTGCCTGCCTGCGGAGCAGGTCGTATCCTGTTTCCAGGAACTTCTGCAAGATGAAGAACAAAGTATATTGTAATACTTCTGTTGACAGCCTTATGGATATATGACGTAAATGTATGCTATTCAACAATTGGAAGCATTCTCGCCTTATTAATCAATGACAGGGGTAACATGACAGATTTTATATCCTGCCATTTCGGTCGCCACCTTTTTTGCATAAATATAGCAGCCATTATCATTTGCATAATTATGAATATATTATTAACAACACAGGATACACGTATAGGGGAGATATGCGTTGCTTAATCTTTTCCCTGTCAGGAGCTTAACGCCCCGGGGGGTCAGAGACGGGACCTTTTTGGAGGACCACTGACGTATGTACCCGTCGCAGTTTTTTGTGATGTCACTCTTTAGGTGTGTGCACATTTTTCACTGCATCCGGGTGGAGTTTTTGGGTTGTGTTTTGCACGCTACAGGCTTTTCAACAGAAAAAAACCAGCTGGAGGCAGAATGGTTGCAAAACACTACGGGTTTGTTACCTAACTCTGGGTTTCAAGACCAGTCCACCTCCAGCTGTTGCAAAACTACTACTCCCATCAGCCACGGTCTGTCAGTGCATGTTAAGAATTTTACTTTTGCTGCATCTAGGGTGCCACAGTTTAGAGACCCGTGCATAAAGGCCTGAAAAATGGGGGCCTGCAGAACTTACAATACTAGAAGTGCCAGCATTCCCAGGCATGCTGGAAGTTGTAGTTCTGCAACATCTAAAGGGCAATATGTATTCGAACGTCCTTGGGCCTTGAGGACACTGAAGTCAGGACGTTCGCATACGTCCTATGTCCAAAAAAATGTTAAATTCATTATGCTAAATAACAAGGAAAAGTGCCTAAATACACATTTGCCAACCAGGGTGTCTGCAGCTGTCCAGGCATGCTGGGACTTGTAGTTTTGTAAAAGCAGGAGACACATTTTTTGTGAAATACTAATATCTGATCATATATACTAACTTTTAAACTAGACTAAAATGCAGTTGAAGATGATGAAATAACAGTGGTCAAAATACTTACACAAATCAGCATCTTTTCCTCAGACTTAGTGAAATTGCTTCCAACCATGTTGCTGTGTGATTGCGCTGCGATCATAAGTTGGAAACTGGCAAGGCTCCAGGAAATGGTCGCGTGTTGTTCGCGCAATTGCGCATGCGCGATCAAAAAATCGCAATCGCAATATGTTTTTTGGTTAAAATATCATAAATATTCGATTTCAGAGTGCTGCTACAGCAGTTTTCGAAATATCTGCAATCAATTTCGCATTCGCATTTTGTGAAATTGCGTTAAAATATCTCGAATATTCGATTTCAGAGTGAGCCAATCAGAGCGCTCCTCCAGCATATCTCGAAATTGCGCAATAAATATCGCATTTGCATGTTGCGATATTTCGATAAAATATCAGGAATATTCTGAGCCAATCAGAGCGCTCCTCCAGCATATCTCGAAATTGCGCAATAAATATCGCATTCGCATGTTGCGATATTTCGATAAAATATCACGAATATTCTGAGCCAATCAGAGCGCTCCTCCAGCATATCTCGAAATTGCGCAATAAATATCGCATTCGCATGTTGCGATATTTCGATCAAATATCACGAATATTCTGAGCCAATCAGAGCGCTCCTCCAGCATATCTCGAAATTGCGCAATAAATTTCGCATTCGCATGTTGCGATATTTCGATAAAATATCACGAATATTCTGAGCCAATCAGAGCGCTCCTACCGCAGTTATAAAAAAATCGCAATTATTTTCGCATTCGCAATAGCGAAAAATCGCAATCAATTAATTTCTATAAAATATCACGAATATTCGAATTTAGCGAATATATCTCGAATATTCGAATATATATTCGAGATATATCGCGAAATCGAATATGGCATATTCTGCTCAACACTAAACAAATCAATAAAAGAAAACCATATAGGATATATGATATAGAAAATATCCTCTGTGCATCGACGATACACAGAGGATATTTTCTATATCATATATCCTATATGGTTTTCTTTTTTTATTTGTTCTGTAAAAATATTTTGTAAACTTTTTTGTAATAAATTTATATATTTTTTGATATTCCCGCCTTGCCTCTAAAGTCCGACCACTAATTACCATTCCTTGAGTAATTATTTTTTCTTCCAAATTTACGGATGTGGCAAATGTGAGTGCTTCCCCCCTTTCTCCCTTCCCTAATTTTCTTGATTCAACTAAAAAAAGATGTATTATTGGCCTCAAAGCCATCAGACGGAGCCACTGGTATAACAATCCCCAAGTTTTTGAAGAAAGTGATTATTTTGAGTTGAAATTTAAGAGAGGACACAGTCTGTATTGTACAACGTAGGGCCACCCTGTCTGTTTTTTTTATTGCTGCCTGTGTCCCTACTGAAGAGGTTTTCCATGTTATATGTCCTAGTGACTCTGTCACCCTTCTTGTGTATGTATTTACATTTTCACTATCGTAGGTACAAACACATATGTTTTTCGAATGTCCCTTGAACAGGTTTGACTATATCTTGTATCTTGCCCATATTTCCCAAATTTCACATTCTATTTTTTTTTTCTACAGGACAGTAGAAGGAAATCTACCCAATAGAACACAGACAGTAAAAATTAAAAGTGATTTTATTATTATTTAATTGCTTTCAAAAAAATCTGTTGATGAATCCTTCGGTGAGGTAGTAATTTGCATTAGTACTAATAGTTAGACATGTGCATGTGCATTCGTTTTCGTCCGAATGCATTTTCGTCCGAATTTCAGGTATATTCGTTATCGTTTTAACAAACGATAACGAAAGCACAGAAAACGAGAAACGAAAGATCCGACATAAACAAATGCTTTATTTTCGTTTTCGTTGCGGTCGAATGTGCCTAACCTTAAGGCCCCATACTCACGACCAAACATGTCTGCTGAAACTGGCCCGCAGGCCAGTTTCAGCAGACATGTTTGGTCGTGTGTGGGCGCGAGCGGGCCGAATTCCAGCAAACATTTGCCCGCCGGGCCTTTTCCCAGCGGGCAAATATTCCTGGACTTGTTTTAAAACAGCCCGCTGGAATTCAGCCCGCTCGGACATGTACGGTCGTCAGTACAGACCTACCGTACATGTCCAGGCGCCCGCCGTCCCTCGCATGCGTCGAATGACTTCGACGCATGCGTGGAAGCATTTTAAAGGCGGGCCGCCCACGTCGCCGCGTCATTGTCGCGGCGACACCGCGTCATCGACGCGGCGACACCGCGGACACGCCCCGCGTATTGTTTACGCGCGGACTTCTGTACGATGGTGTGTACAACCATCGTACAGAAGCCCTCTGGCAGACATGTATGGTGAAAACGGTCCGACGGACCGCTTTCACCATACATGTTTGTCCGTGTGTACCCGGCCTAAGAGTCGGTTCACACTAGGGCGACACGACTTCCAGCACGACTTTCAGAAGCGACTCCGACACGACTTGAGCATGAACCACAGGGCAATCTGGGGAGATTTACAACACGACTTGAAGTCGTCTCCAGGACAGGAGACATTCCAGTGGCCAATAAAACAACCATCAGCTCTGGGAGAGGGAGGGGTTTGCCTGAGAAATGTATGTTATCTTCCTGGAAAGTAGCTTCAGTTAAAGACAGTGATCAGACTTGGAAGTGACTTCCATTGAAATCAATGGGTACAAATCGCCTAGAAGTCGGATTGAAGTAGTACAGGAACCTTTTCTGAAGTCGGAGCGACTTAAGTAGTGTGTATTAACACCGCTCCCATTCACTTACATTGCTTTTCTGGACAGCGCGACTTGGGACGACTTGAGACGACTTCAAGTCGGATCCCAAGTCGCCCCAGTGTGAACCGACTCTCATTCTATTAGTCCAATATTATTCTTCCAGTGACCAGTATGAGAGAGTGAGAGCGATAACTTTTATACTTTTCTTTTTTTTTTGTATTTGGACTATCATTGAAATTAAAACAAACATCTAGCCTTCTTACTTGTCATTTGTCTTAATTATCAGTATACACTACTGCTACTACTATTATACTAGTATTGTAATCGTGGTTAGAAGGAATTATGGTCATTAGTAATTATTTTGGGTGTAGTGGGCTGGTTGATGTATATATAAATGGTGGAGAAGCCGGTGGTTTCTACACTTGAAGACGTAGCAAATGAATGATGAAACACGTACGTAGGGACTTCCAGTTATTTCACTTCCACTTTTTGGAATTGGGGGATTTAGCAGCATTTCCAGTTTTGGGAATTCGGTTTGCTGTGTTATTGCTATGCAATACTTCTCTATTTATTTGGGGTTAAATAAATGTATTTCACAGTGAGAGGCTCTTCCTTCTCTTTTTACTGGTCCTGCTGCACAAGTCTGCTTTGAAAAGATCTGAATAAAGCATCGGAGTATCTTCAACACTGGTGGAGGATTCAGCATATGGTGTATCCAATATACAGGAGTTTACTTTAATCCAGTGTATGAAGTTTCCAGCATACACAAGCACAGTTTGACTTTCTTGTTTTATACAAGGGGTCACCATGGTCTGGTGAGTGTGGTGTGTGATTTCATGGTGGAGTGGAACACGCACAATTTGGCCACCTCCATCTTCACCCCTCTTTCTTCTGGGGCCGTGGACTCTGGCTCTTGGACTGGCTAGAGTCTCATGACGTCACTCCTGCGCATGCACGCGGGAGCCAATGCTCAAGGCACAGGCCCTTTAGAAAGGGCACGATCATGCCCCTTCTTTAATGCGCATGCGCCGATGACGTCGGCACAAGTGTATATGGTAAATTTCTCTTAAACCTTATTGTAGGCTTACCTGTAGGTAAAAGTGGTGTGCAAGGGTGTACAACCACTTTCCTTTATTTTATGTTCACAAGTTGCACATTTATTGTTGTGATACATTTTTTTTGGCAGCTCTGGTGTTATTTATTGATTTAATTCAATGACAATATTATGAAAGTTGACACTGGGACCACATCAAATGTTTGCTATGGTTTCCTATGATCTGTAGCTCCTACCTATCATGATGTCTCACATTATCAATTTTCTTCAGTTCTCATAAGCAAAACCCTTTGAGATTGGGCGAAAGGTCCTTTCTAAAACCTCAAGCTTTATTGAAGCTGACATTTGTTTTTTAATAACAATCTCAGTTTGAGAATGTTTTAAAAGTCTATACTTCACTACAAAAGTCTGCAGTACGTAGGGACAAAACAGTTATACAATCTGTTCTGCCTTTGGCTTGGCATTTATCATAGAAACCCATTAAATAATTAATCTAGGGCTATAAAACGTCTTGCTATATCATCCCATAAAGTATTCGATTGCGTAAGAGAACTGAGTCTATTACATTAAAGTTACTTGCAAATGTAACACTCACCCCTGTAAGGGCCGCTGATTTTTGTCCCAGGTCCTTCTACCAAATATGTGCAAGAGCAGCCAGGCACACAGCACCATCCACTCTTCTGGCTCAATCAATAGTCTAGGGCAGGGGTCTCAAACTGGCGGCCCTCCATCTGTTGCGGAACTACAAGTCCCATCATGCCTCTCCCTGTGGGAGTCACGCTTGTAACGGCCAGCCTTGCAATGCCTCATGGGACTTGTAGTTCTGCAACAGCTGAAGGGTCACCAGTTTAAGACCCCTGGTGTAGGGGCTGCCTTTTTAAAATCTATTGCTGAACAACTTAAAGGGGTTGTAAAGGAAAAACATTGTTTTCCCTAAATAGCTTCCTTTACCTTAGTGCAGTCATCCTTCACTTACCTCATCCTTCTATTTTGCTTTTAAATGTCCTTATTTCTTCTGAGAAATCCTTACTTCCTGTTCTTCTGTCTGTAACTCACCACCATAATGCAAGGCTTTCTCCCTGGTGTGGAGAACGCCTCTTGAGGGGGAGGGGGCGAGCAGGCAAGTCAGGACACTCTCTACTTTGCAGATAGAGAAAGGAGCTGTGTGTTAGTGAGTGTCCTGACACTCCTGCTCGCCCCCCCTCAAGAGGCTTTCTCCACACCAGGGAGAAAGCCTTGCATTACTGTGTGGAGTTACAGACAGAAGAACAGGAAGTGAGGATTTCTCAGAAGAAATAAGGACATTTAACCTCCCTGGCGGTATGATTATTTTAGGATTCAGATTTTAGGTGCTGAAAGCAGTACCATTATTTTCAAGGAAATTTGGCGTTTTATACTGTAAGCCTGTAATTCTTAGGAATAACTCACTTAAATCTGACCAAACAAGAGTCTAGTAGGCATCCCGGGTATGAATTTTTTTTTAAAAACAAAATTATAAATTATAATATAATAAATAATTATAACAAATAATAATATAATTATAATAAAAATTATTCAATAATGTAATCAACTCAAAATCACTGAAATTTGCTCAGTTGCAGAATTGTCGCTGTCATTACTTTTATTTTTTTATGACGAATTTCCCCACAAATCGCTATCGCTCAATTCTGCAAGTGATTATAATTTATTATCGCGGTTTTCTAGCTGCTCTAAAATCACTTTTGACATAAAGGGACACTTTTGGTTGCTATGGACATCTACAGTTTGCGGGGAGAAAGAACAGTTTTTATTATATAAAAGTACATGTAGGACACTGGGCAGACCACTAGGGACAAGGGGGGGGGGGGTGGTGTATTTTTTACATACAGTACTGTAATCTATAAGATTACAGTATACTGTATGTAATGTGTTTGTTTACCTTTTTGAATTTGGCGCCGTTCTCCGCCCTTGTGCGTCGTAACGTCGCAGGGAACGGAGATCGGCGGCACACAGAGGCACTGTGTGAATCGAGCGAGCACCCGCTCGCAGTGGTGGCATCGCTGGATCCAGGGACAAGGTAAGTAAACCATGCCTGTGGATTCTGACTCGGGGGTTGCCGATCGCAGCACAAAAATTTAACCCCGAGTCAGACTCGGGAATACCACCAGGGGGGTTAAAAGCAAAATGGAAGGATGAGGTAAGTGAAGGAGGACTGCACTAAGGTAAAGGAAGCTATTTAGGAAAAAACATTTTACCTTTACAACCCCTTTAAGTAGGATAAAGGGAGACATGGGATATTTCAGTACCTTGAAAAGTAATAAGAGGACACTCTTCTCTCTGCAGCTACTTTCTGGAAATGTCCCTTCAGCAATAGCTCATGAAATGGACAGCACTGGGACACCATGAGCAATGTTCTGGGCCAGGCAAGCATTAGTAACAGTGCACCAAGGTTTTAACCCAGAAACAGTCACTAGCATCATTCACTCAGGTCTATACTCACAGTCAGTGGCGGCTGGTGCTCACAATTTTTGGGGAGACGCAAACAAACTGAAAATTTCTGAAAAAAAAAATTCAATTGCAGCCTGTGCCCATCAAATGCAGCCACTGTGCTATCAAACACAGCCACTGTGCCCATCAATTGCAGCCACTGTGCCCATCAATTGCAGCCAGTGTGCCCATCAAATGCCGCCACTGTGCCCATCAATTGTCACCACTGTGCCCAAATGCTGCCACCATGCCCATCAAATGCTGCCACTGTGCCATCAAATGCTGCCACTGTGCCCATAAAATGCAACCACTGTGCTTATCAAATGCTGCCAATGTGCCCATCAAATGCTGCCACTGTGCCATCAAATGCTGCCACTGTGCCATCAAATGCAGCCACTGTGCTTATCAAATGCTGACACTGTGCCGATCAAATGGTGCCACTGTGCAATCAAATTCTGTCACTGTTACTCCCCCTCCGCTTGCTCGACGTCTGCCTGTCTCGTTGGGGCAGCGGATGTCGGCGACGAGCGGTGTCCTCCATGTGTCTCTTCTCGCCCTGTCTTCCTGATAGGCATCCAATTACAGCGCCTATCGTTTCAGCCAATCAGGTGACGGGTAACAGACCCGAGCTTTCCTGATAGGAAAGCGAATATTCATTTGCTGTTCTAACACACCTGGGTGAACTGCGAGCACCAACCATGGCACTGGCAGGTCACCTTTTTTACGCCTTTTAGAGCCTATGGCTCTAATCAGGTGCTTCAAAAACACCCCGCCACTGTAATTCAGGCGCCTGGCGCCCTAAAAGGGGGCGGGCGCCTGAATAGGGGGTGGTAGTGGCGGCTATGCAGAGTTTAAAGTTATGCATGAATCTATCCATTGGTCATAGAGGGGATGGCTGGAGAAAGGGGGCGGCGCCCGTGCGCCCTTATGCCCCTGGGAACCTGGATGCCTCTCTCCAAACTCAGCAGTAGCCAATCCCAGACGAAGTCCGTGGTGACGAAATGCGTAGGCGTGGCTTGCAGACCCGACGTCATCACGCCGTTCCAGACGAGGAAGCACAGAGCATACACAGGCAGGAGAAGGAGGTGAAGCTGCCGCATCTATTGATACGCCGCGTAACTTCTAGGATGCTCCGGCGTATCCTTGTTTTGTATCCACAAAACAAGATACGCCTGAAGCTGGGCTAGATCCGACTATCGTACGTCTTAGTACGCCGTCGGGTCTAAGGTGCATATTTATGCTGGCCGCCAGGTGGCGCTTCCGTTGATTTCCGCATTGAGTATGCAAATTAGCTAGATACGCCAATCCACAAACGTACGTCCGCCCGACGCATTTTTTTACGTCGTTTACGTAAGGCTTTTTTCGGCGCAACGTTACCCCTGCTCTATGAGGCGTATGCAACGTTAAGTATGGACGTCGGGCCAGCGTCAAATTTTCCGTTGTTTACGTCATTTGCGTACAACGTTCGCGAATAGGGCTTTGCGTAAATTCCGTTCACGTTGTCTAGGCATTGAGCGGGCGTAATTTAATTTGAAAATTCGACGTGATACTGACCATGCGCCGTACGAAAAAAGCGTAATTTACGTGGGGTCAAGCATATTTTACATAAAACACGCCCCCCTGTTCCTCATTTGATTTAGGCGCGCTTACGCCGGCAGATTTACGCTACGCCGCCGTAACTTTAGAGGCAAGTGCTTTGTGAATACAGCACTTGACTCTCAAAGTTGCGGCGGCGTAGCGTTACTACGATACGCTACGCCCATGTAAAGATACGCCTATCTACGTGGATCTGGCCCTCTAACTTTTGCGCAAACCAATCGATATACGCTTATTGCGATTTTTTTGTCCAAAAATATGTAGAAGAATACGTAGCGGCCTAAAGTGAGAAAAAAAATGTTTTTATATATTTTTGGGGGATATTTATTATAGCAAAAAGTAAAAAATGCTGTTTTTTTCTAAAATAAAATAATTTGCAATTCTTTAGAACACGCTAGCGTGTTAGCAAATTAAATGTCTTCCAGTTCGGATTTAATGCTATTTTCTTCATTGTGTTGTGCTTTTAATATTTTGTCATTTTGCCCCTTCTGTGCCTTTATGAAGCACAGGACAGGCACACTCGACTCTCCTATACACCTTTGTACCTGTAGGTTTGGAGTGTCAGGTTTTTCTTTATTATCGTACTATCAGGAAGTTCAAGCATGCAACAGTGACATAAGAGAAAGGTATATAAGGAGGGATTTCTAGCCTCAGTCTCCTTATTTCTGTTAAGCGAGAACCTTCTACAATCTCATCTATGAGAAGTCATTTTATCATTGGATTTGATTATTGGGGAGACACAACCATGAAGCTTTCAGTGATGACTGTGTTGCTACTTGTTGCAATTATGGGTAAGTAAAGCTCTTCTAATTACTGCCTTTTTATCCTCTTTTGTAGCTGTCTTGCTTTTCTGTTTGAAGATGCTTTTCTTTTTTCTTCTTAATTCAAATACGATACAGATGCTTTGACAGAATAGAATTTTGTCTTTTCATGTTCTTTAACCACTTAAGCCCCGGACCAAAATGCAGCTAAAAGCCCAGGCCAGGTTTTGCGATTCGGCACTGCGTCGCTTTAACAGACAATTGCGCGGTCGTGCGACGTGGCTCCCAAACAAAATTGACGTCCTTTTTTTCCCACAAATAGAGCTTTCTTTTGGTGGTATTTGATCACCTCTGCGGTTTTTATTTTTTGTGCTATAAACAAAAATAGAGCGACAATTTTGAAAAAAATGCAATATTTTTTACTTTTTTCTAAAATAAATATCCCCCAAAAATATATAAAAAAACATTTTTTTTCCTCAGTTTAGGCCGATACGTATTCTTCTACCTATTTTTGGTAAAAAAATCGCAATAATGGTTTATCGATTGGTTTGTGCAAAATGTATAGCGTTTACAAAATAGGGGATAGTTTTATTACATTTTTATAAATTTTTTTTTTTTTTACTACTAATGGCGGCGATCAGCGATTTTTTTCGTGACTGCGACATTATGGCGGACACTTCGGACAATTTTGACACATTTTTGGGACCATTGTCATTTTCACAGCAAAAAATGCATTTAAATTGCATTGTTTATTGTGAAAATGACAGTTGCAGTATGGGAGTTAACCACAGGGGGCGCTAAAGGAGTTAAGGATCACTGTGTGTGTGTTTACAACTGTAGGGGGGTGTGGCTGTAGGTCTGACGTCATCGATTGTGTCTTCCTATAAAAGGGATGACACGATCGATGCAGCCGCCACAGTGAAGCACGGGGAAGCCGTGTTTACATACGGTTCCCCCCGTTCCTTCAGCTCCGGGGAGCGATCGCGAGGGGGCGGCTAGAAACAAATAGCCGCCCCCTCATCCTGGATCGCTCCCCGACGATTTCCGACTGCCGCATGTACCGGGGGGGTCCCGATTGGACCCCCGACCGCGGAAAGGCAGCGACGTGCGGGCACGTCGTTCTGCCTGTCGGTGCCATTCTGCCGACGTATATGTACATGCATCGGTCGTTAAGCGGTTAAAGGGGTTGTAAAGGTACAATTTTTTTTTTCCTAAATAGCTTCCTTTACCTTAGTGCAGTCCTCCTTCACTTACCTCATCCTTCCATTTTGCTTTTAAATGTCCTTATTTCTTCTGAGAAATCCTCACTTCCTGTTCTTCTGTCTGTAACTCCACACAGTAATGCAAGGCTTTCTCCCTGGTGAGGAGTGTCGTGCTCGCCCCCTCCCTTGGACTAGAGGAGGGTCAGGACGCCCACTAACACACAGCTTCTTTCTCTATCTGCAAAGTAGACAGCGTCCTGACTCGCCTGTAGTCCAAGGGAGGGGGCGAGCACGACACTCCATACCAGGAAGAAAGCCTTGCATTACTGTGTGGAGTTACAGACAGAAGAACAGGAAGTGAGGATTTCTCAGAAGAAATAAGGACATTTAAAAGCAAAATGGAAGGATGAGGTAAGTGAAGGAGGACTGCACTAAGGTAAAGGAAGCTATTTAGGAAAAAAAATAATTGTACCTTTACAACCCCTTTAACGGCTTACCGATGCATGTACATATACGTCGGCAGAATGGCACCGACAGGCAGAACGACGTGCCCGCACGTCGCTGCCTTTCCGCGGGTCGGGGGTCCAATCGGGACCCCCCCGGGAAATGCGGCGGTCGGAAATCGTCGGGGAGCTTATCCGTATCTGGAAGCCCCCTTTAACAAGGGGGCCCCCAGATCCCGTCCCCCTATGTGAATGAGTATGGGGTACATTGTACCCCTACACATTCACTTAAAAAAGTCGTGTAGTGTTAAAAAATACAGTAGACAGTTTTTGACAAGTATTTTATTAAAAATATCTTCTTCTCCTTCTCCGCTTCTTCCACCAGTATTCCTCCATCTTCTCCCACATCTTCATCCTCCGGTCTTCTCCTTCTCCCCCTGCTTCTTCTTACGCTCTTCTTCTGTCTTCTTTGTCCGGTGTTCTTCTTCCTCTGCCTCCGTTCCCACCAACAATCCCACCTACAACCGCATAAACATTTTTTATTTTTTTCAAACCTGCAAGGCAAAAGGCATAATCAGCTAGTATGCACCGCATACTGGCTGATTATGAAATACTTACCTCGGAACGAGGTGAAGAACACTTACCTGGTCCACGCCGAGCGTGATGTCATCTTGCTCCGGCGTGTCTTCCGGGTATCGCCGCTCCAGCGCTGTGATTGGCTGGAGAGGCGATGACGTCACTCCCGCGTGTGCGCGGGAGATTTAAATTCGGCAAGGTCCGGCAGGTTGCCGGTCCTTTCGCCGTGGATTCCCCCCTGCGCATGCGCTGCTGCAATCAGCGGCGCATTGCGAGGGGAATATCTCCTAAACCCTACAGGTTTAGGAGATATTCTTTATACCTACAGGTAAGCCTTATTATAGGCTTACCTGTAGGTAAAAGTGAAAAAAGTGGGTTTACAACCACTTTAAATAACGATGGGGGCGTGGTAATTGGATTGCGTCATTTGGAGACCATGCCCCCTTGTGACATCATGGACCCATCATGCCCTGGGCGGTGATGTCACAAGGGGGCGTGGCCTCCGGATAACATAATCAGATTGCCACGCCTCCATCGTTATTTAAGAAATGCAGGACATCGGCACTGACAGATCAGTGGGACGCAGCATCTGAGGAGGGTTGTCGGTGAGAACGGCGGCAGAGGAAGAAGAACACCGGACACAAGCTACTTCTGACTCGGCTAGCTGAAGTAGCCAGAGTCGCAGAAGGTGATTTATCTTGGTTCTCCTCTTTTATGGACAACCGATCGTGCGGAGTCCCTCAAGGATCGCTTCTGTCGCCGGTGTTATTCAACATCTATCTTCGTCCGCTTTTTGAAATCATCAGCAGCCAAAAACTGCTTTATCATTCATATGCAGACGACACGCAACTATATTTCCACATTTGCAATAAAAAGGATCATCACCTCAATCTAGAGACATGCCTCTCTTTGATAGAGAACTGGATGACAAAGAGTTATCTTAAACTCAACGGAGCAAAAAAAAACTTCTCCTGTTTCACGTCAAGCGTATGAAACAACCTGCAACAACTTGGACCCCCCCGCCCATTCTGGGCAAAATCATCACCCCTAGCGCCAAAGTCAAAAGTCTCGGGGTCATCTTCGACTCCTACATGACAATGGATGCACAAATAGGGTCAGTAGTCAGCGGATCTCACCATCTGCTGCGCCTACTACGCAGACTTACTCCTTTCATTCCCAAAGAAGACATAGCAGTCGTAGTGGGAACAATTGTGAACTCCAGACTGGACTATGCAAATGCCCTCTACCTCGGACTCCCAAAGTACCAAATCGCTCGTCTGCAAGTCGTTCAAAATACGGCCGCCAGACTTGTGACTGGGAAAAAACCCTGGGAATCAATCTCACCTTCACTGAGAACCCTTCACTGGTTACCAGTTAAAGACAGAATTGCTTTTAAAGCACTCTGTCTAACGCATAGATGTATCCATGGGAAGGCTCCCCATTATCTATGCGAAAAAATAAAAGCTCATAATCCCAATCGCGTTTTGCGATCCACCAATCAAAATCTTCTTCAGATAACGAAAGCCAACTACAAATCCAAAGGAGAAAGGAGATTAGCGGTCCAGGGTCCCAGACTATGGAACGCTTTACCAACCAGCATTCGGTTGGAGGAGAATCACTTAGCATTCAGGAGAAAGATCAAAACGCATCTCTTTTGATACCAAAGGAGACAGGAACAACAAGCGCCCAGAGGCGATTAAGTTTGCATGTGCCGCGCTATATAAGTTTTTATTCATTCATTCATTCAAAGAAGACAGAAGAAGAGGGAAGAAGAAGCAGGGGGAGAAGGAGAAGACTGGAGGATGAAGATGTGAATGTACCCCATACCCATTCACATATGGGGGCCGGGATCTGGGGACCCCTTGTTGAAGGGCACTTCCAGATTTCCGATAAGCCCCCCGCCCGCAGACCCCGACAACCACCGGGCAAGGGTTGTCGGGAAGAGGCCCTTGTCCCCATCAACATGGGGGCAAGGTGCTTTGGGGTGGGGAGCGCAGAGCGCCCCCTGTCCCTAAGCGCCCATCCCCCCCATGTTGAGGGCATGCGGCCTGGGATGGTTTAGGAGGGGGGGCCCTCGCTCGTCCCCTCCCTTTCCTGACCTGCTGGGTGACATGCTTGGATAAGGGTCTGGTATAGATTTTGTGGGACCCCACACCATTTTTTTTTTATTTGGTGTGGGGGGTCCCCTCCGAATCCATACTAGGCCCAAGGACCTGGTATGGACCTGGAAGGGGGGGACCCCATGCTGTTTTCTTTCCACATTGGGCGGGAAGCCAGCTGATGGCCCCCTCCTTAGCAACCAGCTCTATACAGTGTAAAAAAAAAAGTAAAACGCAAATCGCTGCAAAATCGCAGTACTTGCGTTTTGGATGCGGGTCCATTGAATTCTATTACATGCAAAACACTGCATTTTGCAGGAAAAAAGTCCCCGACCCTTTCCAAAAATGCAGAGGAACAAAAATGCATTGATGTGAACATGTAAAATGCAAAGTGCATAAAAAAATGCATTAGTGTGAATTGAATAGAGCCTTAGGGGGGGATTTGAACTGTTCTGGCCATCATAAATAAGCAATTTAATATATATATATATATATATATATATATATATATATATATATATATATATATATATAGTATATACATATATATATATATATATATATATATATATATATATATATATATATATATATATATATGTGTATGTATGTACATATATATATATATATATATATACAAAAGACTGGGAAAACTTATTTAGCTAGATTCACGTACGGCGGCGTATCTTTTTGCCGGCGTAGCGCATCCCATTTGCACTACGCCAACGTAACTTAGTGAGGCAAGAACTGTATTCACAAAGCACTTGCCTCCTAAGTTACGTCGGCGTTGTGCCAAGTAACCCCGCCTAATTCAAAATAGGCAGGTAGGGGGCGTGTTGTATGTTAATGAATCGTGACCCCATGTAAATGAGGGCCGTTTGTACGGCGCATTCTCAGAATCACGTCGCAAATACTCCTTGCTTTCGATGTGAACGTAACCTACGCCCAGCCCTATTCACGTACGCTTACGCAAACAACGTAAAATTAGACGGCACTTCCAACGTCCATACCTTGCATGGGCTGCGCCATCTTTTTGGTGGTTTATCTTTACGCCTGAAATACGCCTTACGTAAACAGCGTATCGGGCGCAAGTACGTTCGTGAATAGGCGTATCTTGCTCATTTACATATTCTAGGCGTAAATCAACGTACACGCCCCTAGCGGCCAGCGTAAATATGCAGCTAAGATACAACGGCGTAGGAGACTTACGCCGGTCGTATCTTAGCAACATTTAAGCGTATCTCAGTTTGAGAATACGCTTAAAGATATTACGGTGCAGATTCGGACTTACGACGGAGTATCTACTGATACGCCGTCATAAGTAATAATGAATCCGGCTACCTGACTCTAGTATAAGCCTAGGGTGAGAAATGCAGCAGCTACTGTATGCGGAGAAGAGGGTCAACAATGCCCATTTGCACGCCTCACTGTGCCCATTTGCACGCCTCACTGTGCCCATTACAACCTCACTGTGCCCATTACAACCTTTCTGTGCCCATTACAACCTCTCTGTGCCCATTACAACCTCGCTGTGCCCATTGCAGCGTACCTTGACAGGCTGTGATGCGGGCATCCATTTTTTTTAAACTCGCGGCTTCCCCCTGGTCCTGTCCCGTTCTGTGATAGGCGTTTGACACTGTGTTTAGTGTTCCGCCTATCACAGACATTCTTTCATCCTTGGACTCAGTTTCCCAGCAGACACTGGGGCAGATTCATCAAGAGATACGACGGCTGATCTCCTGATCCGCCGTCGTATCTGTGAGACCCGACGGTCGGATCTGTGAGATCCGACGGTCGGAGCTATGCGACTGATTCATAAGAATCAGTTCCGCATAGATCTCCCTTAGATCCGACTGGTGTAAGTGACTTACACCAGTCGAATCTTAGGCTGTAATCTCCCGCCGGCCGCTAGGTGTCGTCGCTTTTTTTTACACGTCGCATATGCAAATGAGGAGAACCGCCGATTCAAGTCCGTACGCCCGCCCGTCGCTCTTTTTCAACGTCGTTTGCGTTCGGCTTTTTCCGGCGGATAGCTACCCCTGCTATATGAGGGGTAGCTAATGTTAAGTATGGCCGACGTTCCTGCGCCGAGTTTTAAATTTGTTACGTCATTTGCGTAAGTCCGTCGGGAATACGGATGGCCGTAAGTTACCTAGCCGCCGAAAACAATGACGTCCTAGCGACGTCATTTGGAGCATGCGCACTGGGCTTTTTCGCAGGCGGCGCATGCGCAGTTAAATCGGCGCGGGAACGCGCCTGATTTAAATTGTACACTCCCCCTAGCCGCGGAATTTGCATTCCGCCGGGGGGAGTTAGGATACGACGGTGCAATTTGCGAGGTAAGTGCTTTATGAATCATGCACTAGCCTCGCTAAATTGCATGAATCTGGCCCAGTGTGTTCAGTGTTCCGCCAATCACGGATGTTCTTTCATCTTCAGACAAGAGAAGGTCCATGATAGGCGGAACACTGGGAAACTGAGTCCGAGAATGAAAGAAAGTCTGTGATAGGCGAAACACTGAACACAGTGTCAAACGCCTATCACGGAACAGGACGGGACCAGGAGGAAGCCGCAAGTTTTAAAAAATGGACGCCCAAGGTACACTGACTTGAGTATAAGCCGAAAGGGGTATTTTGAACCGGGGGGGGGGGGGGTTGCTGCCGCCGCAAATTGAGGGCAGGGGGCTTTGGGTTCAAAAAAAGGGGGGGGATCTCTGGGCCCTTAAAAAAATATACACATATATAAAAAAAAGGGGGGGGTTGCTATCCGGGGACCTCCAGGCCCCGGGGTCCTCTAGGCCCTTTAATAAAAACAATATATATATATATATATATATATATATATATATATATATATATATATATATATATATATATAAAAAAGAAAAAGAATTACAAAATAAAAAGACAAAAAAAAGGGGGGTGCCATTCGGGCCCCTAGCGACCTCCGGGCCTCTTACAGGTGTACTGCCTGTACCCCCCTGATGGCGGCCCTGTATGGTATGTATATATATATATATATATATATATATATATATATATATACACACACACCATAGTTTGTAGACACCCTGACTTTCACCTTCCATGTAAATCAACAATTTTACACAAATAAATTAATTTACATTCATATTAGAAAAATTTCATACAAACCAATAACTATACACTTATTGTTTTTTTTTTTTTTTTTTTTTTACCAGAATACATTTTAGCCTAAATGTATGACATTTGATATTTTATTATATATATTTTATAACAAAAAGTAACAACATTTTTTTTTTTTAATGTATATCACAAATGTGGGCCCCGTTGATATTCATATCTTTGATAATTTTGTAGAAGAAGTCCCCTGAGAATATTCAGTCTGAATGTTTAGGAATACCATTACTGTGTGATTCATTTTATGTTGAAATATTTTTCAGGGTCCCATCCATTTTGATAATGTTTATTAATCTTGATTTAATTTCTCTAGGAAGTACTACAACTGCTTCTAGTACAGCATCTTTGAGTACAGGTGCTACAACTGCCTCTACTACAACACTTACGAGTACGAGCTCTACAACAACCATTTCTACTACAGAACCTAAGGCTACAAGCACTACAACAACCACCTCTACTACAGAACCTAAGGATACAAGCACTACAACAACCACCTCTACAGTACCTAAGGATACAAGCACTACAACAACCACCTCTACTACAGAACCTAAGGATACAAGCACTACAACAACCACCTCTACAGTACCTAAGGATACAAGCACTACAACAACCACCTCTACTACAGAACCTAAGGATACAAGCACTACAACAACCACCTCTACAGTACCTAAGGATACAAGCACTACAACAACCACCTTTACTACAGTACCTAAGGATACAAGCACTACAACGACTGCCTCTACTACAGAAACTAAGGATAGAAGCACTACAACAACTGCCTCTACTACAGAAACTAAGGATAGAAGCACTACAACGACTGCCTCTACTACAGAACCTAAGGATACAAGCACCATATCAACTGCCTCTACTACAGAACCTACGAATACAAGCACTACAACCACAACCTCTACTACAGTACCTATTACTACAAGTGCTAAAACAACTGTCATTACTACAGCATCTACAAGTACAAGTACTATATCCACTGCCTCTACTACAGCATCTACGGGTACAAGCATTACAATGGCTGCCTCTACTACAACACCTATGAGTACAAGTGCTACAAACACTCCCTTAAGTACAGCACCTTTGAGTACAAACGCAACCACCTCTACTACAACCCATTCGAGTACAAGTGCTACAACAACCACCTCTAGTACAGTACCTACAAGTAAAAGCGCTACAATTGCCTCTACTACAGCAAGTACAAGCACTAGATCAACTGCCTCTACTACAGCACCTACAGGTACAAGCACTACAATGACTGCCTCTACTACAGAACCTACGAATACAAGCACTACAACCACAACCTCTACTACAGTACCTACGACTACAAGTGCTAAAACAACTGTCATTACTACAGCATCTACAAGTACAAGTACTATATCCACTGCCTCTACTACAGCACCTACGGGTACAAGCACTACAATGGCTGCCTCTACTACAACACCTATGAGTACAAACGCTACAAACACTCCCTTAAGTACAGCACCTTTGAGTACAAACGCAACCACCTCTACTACAACCCATTCGAGTACAAGTGCTACAACAACCGCCTCTAGTACAGTACCTACAAGTAAAAGCGCTACAATTGCCTCTACTACAGCAAGAACAAGCACTAGATCAACTGCCTCTACTACAGCACCTACAGGTACAAGCGCTGCAACTTCCTCTACTACAGAACCTATTAGTACAAGCACTCCAACAACCTCCTCTTCTACAGCATCCATGAGTGCAAGTGCTAAAACAACTGCCTCTATAACAGCACCTACAAGTACAAACACTATAACACCTTCCTCTACTACAGAACCTTTGAGTACCAGCACTACAACAACCACCTCTACTACAGCATCCATGAGTACAAGTACTATATCAACTGCCTCTACTACAGCATCTACGGATACAAGCACTACAACAACCTCCACTACTACAGCACCTACAGGTACAAACACTCTATCAACTGCCTCAACTACAGCACCTACAGGTACAAGCACTACAAACACTGCCTCTAGTACATCACCTTTGAGTACAAGCACTACCACAACCGCCTCTACTACAACACATTCAAGTACAAGCGCAACAGCAACTACCTCTAGTACAGCACCTACAAGTAAAAGCACTAAAACTGCCTCTCCTACATCAAGTACAAGCACAATATCAACTGCCTCTACTACAGCACCTACAGGTATAAATACTACAATGACTGCCTCTACTAAAACAACTGCCTCTACTACAGCACCTATGTGTACAAGCACTACAACAACCACCTCTCCTACAGAATCCATGAGTACAAGTGTGAAAACATCTGCCTCTACTACAGCACCTACTGGTACAAGCACTACAATAACCAGCTCTAGGACAGCATCCATGAGTACAAGTGCTAAAACAACTGCCTCTACTACAGCACCGACAAGTACAAGCACTAAAACGCCTGCCTCTACTACAGCACCTATGAGTACAAACACTACAACAACCACCTCCTCTGCAGCATCCATGAGTACAAGTGTTAAAACAACTGCCTCTACTACAGCATCTACAAGTACCAGCACTATATCAACTGCCTCTACTACAGCACGTACAGGTACAAGCACAACCATAACCACCTCTACTACAGCATCTATGAGTACAAGTGCTAAAACAACTGCCTCCATTACAGCATCTACAAGTAACAGAATTATATCAACTGCCTCTACTACAGCACCTACAGGTACAAGCACTACGATGACTGTCTCTACTACAGAACCTACAAGTACAAGCACTACAACAACCACCTCTTCTGAAGCATCCATGAGTACAAGTGCTAAAACAACTGCCTCTACTACTGTACCTACAAGTACCAGCGCTATATCATTTGCCTCTACTACAGCACCTACTGGTAGAAGCACAACAACTGCCTCTAATACAGCACCTATGGGTACAAGCATGGGTACAAGCACTACAATAACCACCTCTACTACAGCATCAATGACTGCCTCTACTACAGAACCTACAAGTACAAGAACTACAACAACCACCTCTTCTGCAGCATCCATGAGTACAAGTGCTAAAACAACTGCCTCCACTACAGCATCTACAAGTACCAGCGCTATATCAACTGCCTCTACTACAGCACCTACAGGTACAGGCACTACAACGACTGCCTCTACTATAGCACCTACAAGTACAAACACTATATCAACTGCCCCTACTACAGCACCTACAAATACAAGCACTATATTAACTGCCCCTACAACAGCACCTACAAATGCAAGCACTATATCAACTGCCTCTACTACAGAACATACAGGTACAAGCACAACAATGACTGCGTCTACTACAGCACCTACAAATACAAGCACTATATCAACTGCCTCTACTAGAGCACCTACAAATACAAGCACTATATCAACTGCCTCTACTACAGCACCTACAGGTACAAGCACTACAACAACTGCCTCTACTACAGTACCTACAAGTACAAGCACTATATCAACTGCCTCTACTACAGCAACTACAAATACAAGCACTATATCAACTGCCTCCACTACAGCACCTACAGGAAAAAGCACTACAACAACTGCCTCTACTACAGTACCTACAAGTACAAGCACTATATCAACTGCCTCTACTACAGCAACTACAAATACAAGCACTATATCAACTACCCCTACTACAGCACCTACAAATACAAGCACTATATCAACTGCCCCTATTACACCACCTACAAATACAAGCACTATATCAACTGCCTCTACTACAGAACATACAGGTACAAGCACTACCATGACTGCCTCTACTACAGCACCTACAAATACAAGCACTATATCAACTGCCTCTACTACAGCACCTACAAGTACAAGCACTATATCAACGGCCCCTACTACAGCACCTACAAATACAAACACTATATCAACTGCCTCTACTACAGCACCTACGGGTACAAGCACTACAATTACTGCCTCTACTACAGCACCTACAAATACCAGTGCTACAATAACCACCTCGACTACAGCATCCATGAATACAAGTGCTAAAACAACTGCCTCCATTACAACATCTACAAGTACCAGCCCAATATCAACTGCCTCTAATACAGCACCTACAAGTACAAACACTACAGTGACTGTCTCTACTACAGAACCTATGAGTACAAGCACTACTGCATCCATGAGTACAAGTGCTAACACAACTGCCTCTAGTACAGCACCTTTCAGTACAAGCGCTATATCAACTGCCTTTATTACAGCACTTACGGGTACAAGCACTACAACAACTTCCTCTGGTACAGCATCTACAAGTACCAGCGCTATATCAACTGCCTCTACTACAGCACCTATGAGTATAAGCGCTACAACAACAACCTCTATTACAGCATCCATGAGTACAAGCACTATATCAACTGCCTTTACTACTGCCCCTACAAGTACAAGCAATACAACGACTGCCTCTACTACAGCACCTAAGAGTACAAGCACTGCAAACACTGCCTCTAGTACAGCACCTATGAGTATAAGCGCAACAACAACCACCTCTAGCACAGCATCTTTGAGTACAAGCAGTACATCAACTGCCCCTACTACAGCACCGACAGGTACAAACGCTACAACTGCCTCTAGTACATCACCTACAGCTACAAACACTAAAACTGCCTCTACTACAGCACCTACAGCTACAAACGCTACAACTGCCTCTAGTATAGCACCTACATCTACAAACGCTACAACTGGCTCTAGTACAGCACCTACAACTACAAACGCTACAACTGCCTCTAGTATAGCACCTACATCTACAAACGCTACAACTGGCTCTAGTACAGCACCTACAAGTACAAGTGCTACAGCAACTGGCTCTAGTACAGCACCTACAGGTACAAAGGCTACAACCGCCTCTAGTACAGCACCTACAGCTACAAACGCTACAACTGCTTCTACTACAGCACCTACAGCTACAAACGCTACAACTGCCTCTAATACAGCACCTACAGGTACAAACGCTACAACTGCCTCTACTACAGCACCTACAGGTACAAACGCTACAACTGCCTCTAGTACAGCTCCTACAGCTACAAATGCTACAACTACCTCTAGTACAGCACCTACAGGTACAAACGCTACAACTGCCTCTACTACAGCACCTACAAGTACAAGTGCTACAACAACTGCCTCTACTACAGCACCTACAAGTACAAGTGCTACAACAACTGCCTCTACTACAGCACCTACAGTTACAAACACTACATCAAGCACCATAGAGGTCAGTAGCACAACAGTAAAGATATCTGAGAAACCTCTTCCAGGTGAGTTATGTCTAAGTATTGAAGTATTCATTGAAAATAATCTAACTTGGGCCCCATGTGTTATCAGTCAGTAAGAATATCTTGATTTACAATGACGGAGATTTACTAAAACTGGTGCACACAGAATCTGGTGCAGCCGTGCATAGTAACCAATCAGCTTCTAACTTCAGCTTGTTCAATTAAGCTTTGACAATAAAACCTGGAAGCTGATTGGTTACTAAGCACCGCTGCACCAGATTCTGTGTGCACCAGTTATAGTAAATCTCTCCCACAGTGTACTATAGAGCTACTAGACTGTTGACTGTTCTGTAGAAGCTCTTTGTGTATCTGTAGCCAATATTTCAAATCGCACAATCAAAGCAACTTGTGCTC
Source organism: Rana temporaria (assembly GCF_905171775.1). Taxonomy (NCBI): domain Eukaryota; kingdom Metazoa; phylum Chordata; class Amphibia; order Anura; family Ranidae; genus Rana; species Rana temporaria. Next base: position 456,350,657 of record NC_053491.1, read on the forward strand.
AGGCTGGAGGGAAAACAGGACTGGCTTGTTGACGGTCAGTCTATTTCCCTAAAAACCTGAAATCACAGGCCCAGGCGGTAAACACGTGATGCAACAGGCATCAATATGAATTATCAACTTTAGGCTTAAAGTTAGAGTTCCTCCTTAGTGAGTATAACTATAACCACTAAGTCACTGCTAAATGAAGAAGAAACAGGAGAGTCCTTGCAATGGAAATATCCGGTATCTTCAGCTAGCTTTGCGTTAGTGCCCTGTTTGGAAGGATGAGCAAAGTGTATTTCAAGGTATCCTGGCAGTCAGCGGTGATGGACAGTATGCTGGCAGTATCCTGGTAAGCAAGATGGATACTTTGACTTCTCAGCAGGGTGAAAGTGTAACACAGGTTCTACAGGTGTAGGCAAAGATAAAGCAACGTTGTCTGCATGCAATGTCGTTAAAGTGGGCAAATGCCTGCTCACCAATCCTGCAACCAAGGCCCAAAGGAGATGTCCTGGCAGGAAGGTTCTTCGGGTGGCCCAAATGGTTACCTCACAACCTGGAATGCCTCACGCCTTCAGGGATGCCTGGAGATTCACTTGGGTCCTCCCTCTGATGGGGTGTCCGTCACCAGCCTTGGAGCTGTGACAAAAACAGTTACACCAACTCAGGATGAGGGCACCTCTTCCCCTGTGTCTGGTTTCTCTCCTTGCCTTGAGGTGTCTCCTTGCTCCCAGGCAGCCTGTTGGTGTCCCATTCCTCCTCTCCCCTGTGTGCAGGCTGGCGTGTGTAGTCTTTCCCCCATATAGTCACAATAGGACCACCTGTGTTGGGGACTACATGTCCCAAGATGCCTTGCAGCCAAAGTTTTGGCTAATTGGCTCTCATCCTCCTGCCAATGAGGAAGCAGGGGAGGGAGCAGGGTGGGCAGCAACACTGTCTAATGCGAGGAAAGGGAGGGGGGAGAGATTTCCCCTGCAGCTGCTGACAGGCTCACTCTCACTCCCGGCGAGCCTGTCAATGTGCTTACTCCATTATGAATGGTAGTTTTAAGAATGAGCGCTCCCGTCTCATAGCTCACTTCTGGGCATGCACGGGTTTAAAATGTAGTTTTAGCCCACACACGATCATTTTTTACAACCCGAAAATGACATTTTAAAAAACGATGTTAAAAAATGCAGCATGTTCGAAGCCGAAAAACGATGTGAAGCCCACACACGATGATTTGAAATTAAGTTTTTAAAAACTTTGTTTTTTTTAATGCCGAAAAACGACCGTGTGTACGCGGCATTAAAAGCGCTCCGCTAGCGGCCGAAAAGCGCTGCCAAAATTACGATAAACTGCCCGTTAACCGACGGCTGGTCGCTGGGAGTTCGAAAGCACTCTTAGGAGCGGTGTATTCACCAATCCTAAAGCACTGAAAATAAGCTGCTGGTAGGACTTTTTTTGACGCCCTGCCTGCACGGCGCCCCAGTGTGAAAGCACTAAGGCTCTCATGCCCGTTTTTCATGACGAGAAAAATTCAATTTTTTAAATTGGATGTTAAAAACGATCGTGTGTGGGCTCCAGAGCATTTTTCTCGACGAGAAAAATGGGCATTAAAAATTTAGAACCTGCTCTATTTTTTTCGTCGTTTTTCTCGTCGTGAAAAAAAAACGCCCATGTGTAGGCTGTAACGACGGCAAAAAAAACCTGCATGCTCTGAAGCAAGTTATGAGAAGGAAAATTTGCATAATCAGCCCAAAGGGTGGCACCATTCGAATGGAACTTCCCCTTTATAGTGCCGTCGTACGTGTTGTACGTCACCGAGCTCTGCTCCAGCCTTTTTTATCACGATCGTTTGTAGGCAAGGCAGGCTTGAGAGGAATCACGTCGAGAAAAACTTTGTTTTTTTCCATGGCATGAAAAACAGTCGGGTGTACACGGCATCACACTGGGATTGCAGTTGAGGCTTTTTTCAGGCGCTATTTTTAGTCTCCAGTGTTAAAGAGGTCAAAAAGCTTATTTTGGGATGTCAAGGTTTTGTTTATCTCTTCCTGTATAACCAAAAATGACCAACGGCCCTTTAGCAAATAAAAGAGTGAACCATGTCAACTAATGCCAATACTAACTATGTTTAGCCAGTTCCATGCCACACAGCACCCTCCAGATCTGACCTCACTTTTCTCGGCTGCAGTTAAAGCAATAAAGCTTGGTCTAGGGCCTCCCCAGCCAATGATTGGATTGAGAGCTTTTTCCTCCTATCAGAATGCACAATGTGTACTGTACAATATAAGAAAGCCTGATTGGCTTACAGTGTTACTTTTTCTCATGACAGGCAACCCTTAAACCACAATAAAGACAAATACATATGTTTGGTTGCTTTTAACTAAGTCTGTATTTTTTCTTCTATTCCTCTAGTATGCCAAAATGGAGGTACCTATGTTGAAGGCAAATGTGTTTGTTTAGAAAATTTTCAAGGAGATCTTTGTGAATTTGTAAAAAACATTATAGCTGTTGGTAAGTGTGAAAAAAATGTATATAAAAATTTTTTTTTTATGTAACATATATCCTGCATTGAAGTTATAGTGGAAGTAAACCCTCCTATCGTTTTCAGCCAAGGAAGCTGCCATCCTGGCCTCTGTTTAATCTACAACTGCCATGATGCTGCACATGTGATCAGTTATGAAACCAGCCATTGGATGGTTTGACAGTTTGGTTGAGAGCACAAGCAAATGTGACAGCTAGCATTTCCGGGAATGTTAACTGTTTTTTGAAACTATCAAATCGATGGGTTTACTTCCGCTTTAAGTTATAGTCATGTAAACAGTTAGTTCGAGAAGTCGAGAAGACCCTCATCAACTTGGCAAAGTGCCATCTGTGTTTATTAGCTAACACTTCTAGACAAATTCCAACTTTCTACCATTTTCACTGTGTTTACGGAAAATTGGTGTTATCTCATTCCACCCCCCCCCTTTTTTCCTCAACCTTGTCCCTTCAATGTAATAAGCAGCTTCACTGGCCAATAGAGAGGCACCCAGATTAATTCTCACGGCAATACTTTTCGTATCTCCAGTGCTGTCCCCTGCAAAATGTTATTAGATGGTGTTGCTCTCTGCAGCTTTATCCTTATAGCCTAGGCCAGTGATGGCAAACCTTGAAACCCAGATGTTTTGGAACTACATTTCCCATGATGCTACACTGCAGAGTGCATGAGCATCATGGAAAATGTAGTTCCAAAACATCTGTGGTGGCAAGGTTTGCCATCACTGGCCTAGGGTGTCAAAGACCCTCCCATTGAATATTCATCATCAGGCTACTCTGGATTCGCAGAGGAGTCATGCCTCATTCCACCCTTCTTTGCCACACCATTGGGCTCTCAATGTGATGAGAGGCTTTGCTAGGCAATAGTGAGTAGACATGAGTAGACATGTGCATTTGTTTTTGTCCCAATACATTTTCGTCAGAATTTCAGGGATTTTCGCTTTCAATTTAACAAACGATAACGAACGCACAGAATCCGTAATCCAAAAGATCCGACATAAAAAAATGCTTTATTTTCATTTTGTAGCAACGATAGTTTGATATAGATAGAAGATTTGACATGACGGTGACAATATCTGTGTCTATCGAACCTGTGATCGAATGTGCCTAACATAACTCTATTAGTCCAAGATTATTCGACATAGAGAGAAAAGATTTGACATTATAGAGACATGAAGATTCGACATAGAGAGAAAAGATTCGACATAGAGACATGAAGATTCGGCATAGAGAGAAAAGATTCGACATTATAGAGACATAAAGATTCGACATAGAGAGAAAAGATTCGACATAGAGAGAAAAGATTTGATATTATAGAGACATGAAGATTCGACAAAGCAGCTAAAAACATACGATAGCCACGAGCGGACAAATGCTCCGCCCATAGGCTATAGAAGAATTCTAATGTTGGTTGACTAGTAATAATAATTCACAGTGATAAGTCCATCAACAATGATATGTGAGTATAATGATCACAAGTAGTGCAAGTGTCCCAAAAGACAAAATGAAATAAAAAATTGTCCATAAAGGGTGACAGTGGGATAGCATCAAATTATACACCAGGAATGAAGCATGGTTCCTTGCAATGTACACGTGGATAAAATTCCCCTCAGGAACAAAAACACCATCCGATCAGAGAAGAATTAAATATCCTTACCGGATTTGGTGGACCCAAAAAAACATACGGCGGTGGGTTTGATAAGCATGGACAGCCCAATGACTGGTCTGGATGGTTGTGTTGTCACGCTCCTCGCTTTCCACCGGGGTGTAGATCTCCACGGAAAATTATTGAATTATCAAACCTGCTTCGATCCCCTTGCCGTGATGGAATATATCACTTTTCCATTTACACTATATTTGATGATCACCAAATGCAGGAAAAAACAAAAAACAAAAGAGGATGCCTCCTCATAGTGTAAAAAAATACAATTTTTTTTTATTTAAATAGAAAAAGACCGGCCCGAGATTGTTCTTTGGGCTAGGTACATAGATGACATCCTCCTCCTTTGGAGAGGTGACCAACCATCTCTCGACAATTTTATGGCCATTTTAAATGACAATCAGGTGGGAATTTGCTTATCCTATGAGGCCAGTTATTCCAACATACATTTCCTTGATCTGGAGATTATGGTACAGGATGGTCAATTAATGACCAAAACTTTCTTTGAGGCCACCGACCGGAATGGGTACATTACGGTCGATAGCCATTAACATTCTTCATGGTTGGAATCAGTGCCCCCATAGCCAGTTACTCAGGATCAGGCGTAACTGCTCTAACCTCTCAGATTTCTATAATCGGGCAGAGGTATTGAAGATCAGATTTATTGATAAATGCTATCAGGGCCATGCTATCGATCTTGAAATTGGTAAGATTGCCATAATAGATAGGAAACCGCTAACATTAGAGCAATGTAAGCCCATACAAGAGCCTAAATATAAAAAATATTTTATAACCACCTTCTCTACCCAACACAAACAAATCAGGCATATTATACGGAAACACTGGAAGATCTTAAAAAGCTACCAAGTGTTAGGTCCCACACTCCCTTTAAATGCAGGAGTAATCTATAGGGGTGCTATGTCCTTGAAAGGACAAATTGCGCTGAATGTAACAGATCCTCCCACACATACAAGTTTCTTTCCACTTTCCAAAGGATATCATCCATGCTGTAGGTGTCCATAATATATGTGGAAGAAGAAAGACTATGGTTTTTCAATCTACCAGTACCTCCCTCTAATACCCCATAAAACATTTTTTTACTTGTGCCACCAAGCACATTGTATATCTTATCACCTGCCCTTGTGGAAAGCAGTATGTTGGCCGTACTATACAGACTTTTTCCACAAGGGTAGGTGAGCATATTACGAGCATCAAGAAAGGACATACTAATCATACGGTACCTAGACATTACCTTGAGCAACATAACAAGAATCCTTTGGGTACGAGTTTTCAAATTATTGATAGATTTGTTCCCCATTGGAGGGGTGAATCTAGCTTGAGAGGTGTATCCAGGCTTGAAACGTTTTGGATATACCAGCTCAAAGGTTATGTGCCGTATGGCCTTAAAGCGGAGCTCCGCTGAAAAACAATATTAAAAGCCATCAGCTACAAATACTGCAGCTGCTGACTTTTAATATTAGGACACTTACCTGTCCTGGAGTCCAGTGCCGTCCGCAGCAGAGGACGAGCGATCGCTCGTCACTCTGCTGCCCCCGCCATCCTCGGTGAGGGAACTAGGAAGTGAAGCACTCCGGCTTCACTGCCCGGTTCCCTACGGTGCATGCGCGAGTCGCGCTACGCCTGCCGATTGGGATATAAATGCTTTCATTAACCAGTCATGAGGCCATATTGGTATATTCTGGGAATAATTTGAAACAAAGTTGTTTTATATTAACCTTTGTTCTAATTTCTGTAACTTACCATTTGGGTTATGTCCAAAGTTTATGGGGTTAACGATTAATAGTTGCTTCATTTATATTTTACATTTATAAATTTGTATCCCTATATTTTCTTTTTTTCTCTCCGTTTCGGGGAGGAGGTGGGTTTTTACTGACTCCCGTCTGAAAGCCAGAATCTTATGATCACACTGAGAGAGATTGACGATTGTCATCTCGCTCCCTCTAGATAGGAGAGGCTTCATGGGCATATAGACTGGTGAGTTTATCCTCCCTGGAGTGCGCATGCGTAATACATTCAGGTGTACGTGGTCTCTGTTGCAGGGCAACGATCAGTGTTGTTGCCGCGATCACGTTGCCTGGCTATGACCTGTGACGCGATTGCGCATTTCCGCTCTCTCGCTGGCCCGTATGATTGGCTGCTTCTGTCTCCTTGGTGGGTCACGTGGTTCCGGCGTGACGTGGGTATTTCCGGTGTTTGTTTGGTTTCTCTCTGGCGACACTTGTGGAGGTGCACCTGGAGGGAAGTGGCCATTGGAGATCGGGTTTGTTCCGGTCTTCTGCATCTAGGAGAGAGTTTTGGGATGTTCAGTGGGAGTTCCTGTGTATTACAACTTCCGGTTTTTGGAACGCATGGAGTGACGTCATCACGGGGCTGCGGATTCCTATATGGAACGCACGCCCAATCCATGCGGCACTGAGGAGCGGGGTCTTACGTAAGCACCTCATTATTTTAATTATTTGCATTGGTATTTAAAGCGGAGCTCCACCCTAAAGTGGAACTCACGCTGATTGGAACCCTCCCCCCCTCCGGTGTCACATTTGACACCTTTCAGGGGGTGCAGATATTTGCACCCACTTCCGGCCCAGCATTCACGGGCAAAAGACGGGCATTGCATCACATCCTGTCACCCCCCGTTGTGTGCTGTGAACACTCGGCTCCCAGCACACAGCGGGAGCCAATCGGCGGGCGCAGCGCGACTCGCGCATGCGCCGTAGGGAACCAGGCAGTGAAGCCGGAGCGCTTCACTTCCTGGTTCCCTCACAGTGGATGGCGGGGGGCAGCAGAGTGACGAGCGATCGCTCGTCCTCTGCTGCGGATGGCACTGGACTCCAGGACAGGTAAGTGTCCTAATATTAAAAGTCAACAGCTGCAGTATTTGTAGCTGCTGGCTTTTAATATTTTTTTGGGCCGCACATCCGCTTTAAGCACAGCGGAGTGGAGGGTGAGTGTATGCCCCAGTTGAAGTCTTAGTAGACGAAACTGGTCGGGCACATACACTGGCCCCAGCCACTCCAATACTGTGCAAACTTTTTTTCTTACCTTTTACTTGATGTGGACATTTTATATGGATTTTTATTTTTGTGGATGGAATTTTTCTATTTGAATAAAACATTTTTAGTCTTTTTTTACACTATGAGGAGGCATCCTCTTTTGTTTTTTCTTTTTTCCTGCGTTTGGAGTTCATTAAATATAGTGTAAATGGAAAAGTGATATATTCCATCACGACAAGGGGATCGAAGCAAGTTGGATAATTCAATCATTTACTGTGGAGATCTACACCCCTTCAAATGGAAGGTGGAGGAGCGCAAGGTCTCTAACACCCACCAGCTCTGTGATATCATCATGGAGGAGTGGAAGAGGACTCCGGTGGCGACCTGTGAAGCTCTGGTGAACTCCATGCCCAAGAGGGTTAAGGCAGTGCTGGAAAATAATGGTGGCCACACAAAATATTGATACTGTGTTCCCAATTTGGACATTTTCACTTAGGGGTGTACTCACTTTTGTTGCCAGCGGTTTAGACATTAATGGCTGTGTGTTGAGTTCTTTTGAGGGGACAGAAAATTTACACTGTTATACAAGCTGTACCCTCACTACTTTTCAATGTAGAAAAGTGTAATTTCTTCAGTGTTGTCACATGAAAAGATAGAATAAAATATTTACAAAAATGTGAGGGGTGTACTCACTTTTGTGAGATACTGTATTTCTGTGACTTCAATTAGGCTTTAAAGAATTAAAATTTCTTTAGTAATGTAATGGTGGCCATACACATAACGATCTGATTAAATGAGATAGGCCTCGTACACACGACCGAGGAACTCGTCGTAAATTAAACATTGTTTTCCTCGACGAGTTTCTTGTTAGGCTTGTCGAGAATCTTGACAAGCTTTCTTTGCGTACACACTGTCAAGACAAAATCTCGTCGTTCTCAAACGCGGTGACGTACAAGACGTACGACGGCACTATAAAGGGGAGGTTTGATTCCACTGGCGCCATCCTTGGGGCTGCTTTTGCTAATGTTACTGCGTGTTAGGTAAAAGTTTGGTGAGAGACGATTCGCGCTTTTCAGTCTGTTACAGCGTGACAAATGTGCTATCTCCATTACAAACCCTACTTTTACCGAAGGCACGCTCCCATACTTTATTCTGAGCATGCGCGGGTTTCTAAGCATACACACGAACGTGTTTCTCGTCGTAAACCAGTCCGACGAGAAACACGACGAGGAAATTGAAACTCCCGAGTCGAGTTTCACGACAGTTTTCTCGACGAAAAACATACACACGACCGTTTTCCTCGGCAAAAAAGCTCTGCCACCAAGTTTCTTGATGGAGTCTGACGAGAAAAATGGTCGTGTGTACGAGGCCTCAGACAATGTGATCAACCATATGAGTTATGGAAAGGATACTTAGGGGACTCTTGATTAAAAAAATTAGCTGTGCGAATGTCTAATGCCGCGTACACACGACCGTTTTTCGGGATGTAAAAATTTTTTTTTTTTTAATGTCATTAAAAATGATCGTGTGTGGGCTCCAGAGCATTTTTTACGACGTAAAAAATGGGCATTAAAAATTTAGAACATGCTCTAAATTTTCACTTAGTTTTTAATGTCGTAAAAAATGGTTGTGTGTGGGCTTTAACGACGTGAAAAAAACACGCATGTACAGAAGCAAGTTATGAGACGGGAGCACTCGTTCTGGTAAAACTAACGTTCATAATGGAGTAAGCACATTCATCACGCTGTAACAGACTGAAAAGCGCAAATCGTCTTTTACTAACACGGAATCAGCTAAAGCAGCCCAAAGGGTGGCGTCATCCGCATGGAACTTCCCCTTTATAGTGCCGTCGAATGTTTTGTACGCCGACGTCACGCAGAGAGACAAGCACCGAATTCACAAAGCACTTGCCTCCCAAACTGCGCTGGGTTCCCTCGGCATAAGCCGTCGTAGGTGGAAGTGGGCGTGAGCCATGCTAATGAGGCGTGACCCCATGCAAACGATGGGCCAAGTGCCATACAAGTACTTAAAATGAACGGCGCATACGCTGTCCCGTGGACGTAATTCAGTGCGCATGCTCAGAATCACGTCGGAACTACTCCCTAAGATACGACGGATCACTGCCTACTAAGTGAACGTAACCTACGCCTAGCCATATTCACGTACTACGTAAACAACGTAAAATACGACGGCTGTGTTCCCTGGTCCATACCTTAGCATGAGTTGTGCCTCATATATGGGGAATAACTTTACGCCGGGCGCAAGTACGTTCGTGAATCGGCATATCTCCCTCATTTGCATGTGTGCATAGAAAATCAATGGGAGCGGCAAATGCGCCCAGCGTAAATATGCGCCCACGATACGACAGCGTAGGCAAGTTACGTCGGTCGGATGAAGCCTATTTTCAGGCGTATCTCAGTTTATGGGCACGGCGCATGGATACGACGGCGCATATTTACACTTACGCTGCGTATCTCGAGATACGTCGGTGTAAGTGCTTTGTGAATCCGGGCCAGTATGTTTATTTCCTGTGATCATCAGCTCCAAGTAGATAGATCCATATGATCGGTAAGTGTGTGGCACCTTGAACAATCTTTTAGATTTTTGGATCATATTTTTGTTTTGGACAATAAATCAATCAACAGTGCAATTGTACAGTGGAACCTCAGATTGTGAGTAACACAGTTAATGAGTGTTTCGCAAAATATGAGCACTGTATTTTAAAATATCCTAACTCGGTTTGCGAGTGTTGTCTCACAACACGAGCAGCATTCAGGCCAAAGCGCTGTGCAGTACCACGTTTTGGCCTGAGGTGGGGGGGGGGCGCCGGGTACCGAACGGCACAACGCCGTTCGGTAATGCACGGAAAGGCCTGAGGACAGCTCGGCTTACCTCGGCAAACTTTGGAAAGGGAGTCTTTCCATCTGTTTTCGAGGCTTTCCGGAGCCCCCGCCTCTGGTCGCATGCGGTATTGCATGCCATTGAAGTCAATGCGGAACAAATTATTTTAGTTTTCATTGACTTCAATGGGGAAACTCGCTTTGATAAGGGAGTACTTTGGATTACGAGCATTCTCATGGAACGGATTATGCTCGTAATCCGAGGTTCCACTGTATATAAGATTGTTCTGTAAATAGCCTTTATAAAACAGTTGTATAGCTTAAGGAAGGCTGGTAGAAGCAAGAGCAAAGAAAGCAGGTCCTTACTGATTGGTAGAAGTCATTGTGAGTGCTGGAAAATTGTCTGTTCTTTTTAACCAATAGTTTTTCTTTATCGTTAAACAAAATCATAATTAATATCATTGTAGAGAAAACCACCACTGCTGTTTTGAATGTAGACCTAACCTTCACCAAGATGAATTTTACTGAAAATCTGGCAAATAACGAAACCGTGGAATATAAAGCATTTGAAAAGGACTTCAAAAAAAATGTAAGTGCATTACAGCCTGTACTTAAAGAGGACCTATCATTATTACAATTCCAATTGCACCTGAATAGGTGGAGTGCACATAAGCATGATCAAACATCATTGAACTTTTAACCACTTCAGCCCTGGAAGATTTGGCTGCTCAATGACCGGGCCATTTTTTGCGATACGGCACAGCATCGCTTTAACTGACAATTGCGCAGTCACGCGACGCTGTACCAAAACAAAATTGACGCCCATTTTTTGGTCGTATTTGATCATCTCTGCGTTTTGTTTTTTTTTTTCGCTATAAACAAAAAAATGCGACAATTTAGAAAAAATACAATATTTTGTACTTTTTCTTATAATAAATATCCCCATTTAAAAAAAAAAAAAAGTATATATTTTTTTCCACAGTTTAGCCCGATATGTATTCCTCTACATATTTTTGGTAATACAAATTGCATTAAGCGTATAATGGTTGGTTTGCGCAAAAGTTCTAGCATCTACAAAATAGGGGATAGATTTATGGCATTTTCATTATTATTATTTTTTAGTAATGGCGGTGATCTGTGATTTTTATCGGGGCTGCGACATTATGGCGGACAGATCGGACGCTTTTGACACATTTTTGGGACCATTGAGAATTATACATCGATCAGTGCTATAAAAATGCACTGTGGCTGTATAAATGCCACTGAAGGGGTTAACACAAGGGGTTAAATGTGTTCCCTCAGTATGTGTTCTAACTGTAGGGGGATGGGACTGACTATAGGAGATGACAGATCTGGTTCCCAGCTAGTAGGAACTCACAATCTGCATCTCCTCTCCTCACAGAACAGGGATTTACACACACATGTCCCCGGTCTGCCTCTCGTGCCCGCAATCGTGGCGGTCATCGCGGCCACGAGCTTCGGCACCCCAGCAGCGTGTGTGCCTGCTATCCCACTTAAAGGAGCCGACGTACAGATCGTGCGGACCTTCCGCTAGGGGTTAAAGTATATCACCCCCAAAAAAAATCAAAATATTTATATTTTATTGTAGCCCTTTTTTCCTTTTTTTAAGCTATGTTTATTTTCTACCTGATGATCCCGTAACACACTCCCTGTCCTAGAGTGACAACGCTCACTCACCATACTGTATCAGGACAACAGACACATGCCTCTCTTCTCTTTTCCATAACATAGAGAGATGGGGTTCTGTAGTCCTCAAATAGAGCTGGGAGCAATAGTAAGCAAAAGCAAATTACTCACTAAATTACCGGAAAGATTAACTGGTCATTATTTGCACTTATCAAATAGCTATAACAAAACAGTTCCTTTTTCCGTACTGTAACCTACACTGATTCGGTAGTATAGCGGATTATACAAATAACTGGCTCCTTCCCATAGGGGATGTCCTTTGGATAGTTCATGGGGGCATTCAAGCATGCTTGCTCCCGATCCCTGATCTGTGTATCCATAAGACAAACAGAGCGAGGCTCAGCCCCTCCCCTTGCTCCTCGTCACTGGCTCTGGTTGACATCAGCGGTAGTGTATCTGAGCCAATGAGGAGCAAGAGAGCTGAGAGAGCCTCATTGCTGGATCGAGATCAGGCTCTGGTGTGTATTTAGAAGGCGCTACGGGGGAAGCTGCATGCATAAGGTTTTTTTTTTCTTTTATAATATATATTGAGAATTTTCACACATAACACAAAGCAAATAGACCATTTAAAAGAAAAAAAAAAAGGAAACTCAGAGCATACATAATATGCTGTACTAGATTGATACAACAATGAAGAATGGTTTCAAGAAATGATTAGATAAGCACCTGAACAACCACAACATAGAGCGATATACAAGGTAATACTGCCTTATAATCACACACATAGGTTGGACTTGATGGACTTGTGTCTTTTTTCAACCTCACCTACTATGTAACTATGTATGTAAGAAGAGCACCCATGTGACTTTAAATGAGGTGAGCACACAAAGGTCAATAAGAGTATGCAAAAGTAAACATAGGGCCAGATTCACAGCGGACTTACGACGGAGTATCTCCACGTACGCCGTCGTAAGTCCGAATGAAGCCATCGTATCTATGCGCCTGATTCTTAGAATCAGTTACGCATAGATTTGGCCAAGATACGAGCGGCGTAAGTCTCCTACGCCGTCGTATCTTGGGTGCAATATTTACGCTGGCCGCAAGGGGCGCTTCCGTAGATTTACGCGTTGAATATGTAAATTAGGTAGATACTTGCGCCCGCTACCCGTTTACGTTAGGCTTATGTCCGGCGTAAAGTTACCCCTGCTATATGAGGTGCAGCCAATGCAAAGTGGACGTCGGCACAAGCGTATCTTCTTACGTCGTTTACGTAAGTCGTACGTGAATGGGGCTGTGCGTAGGTTACGTTCACGTCACAGGCATTGAGCCAGCGTAACTTAGGGAAAAAATTTGACGTGATACTGAGCATGCGCGCGCATGCGCACGCATGCGCCATTCTTTAAGCACGTCATTTACGCGGGGTCACGATTGATTTACATACAACACGCCCACCTCTTCCACATTTGAATTACGCGGGCTTACGCCGGCCCATTTACGCTACGCCGCCGCAACTTACGGAGCAAGTGCTTTGTGAATACTGGACTTGCCCGTCCAAGTTGCGGAGGCGTAGCGTAAATAGGATACACTACGCCCGCACAAAGTTACGCCCATATACGTGAATCTGGCCCATAGTTTATAAATGTATTAAAAATGTATAACATTCATCGTATATATAGGATGCATAAACAAAGGTGCCAAACCACTTGGCAGTGATAGATACAGCATATCAAGCCGCCACATACATATATATTGGAATTGTTGATATACAGTAATACACATCCATCATGAAACTCAACGTGTTTTGCGAGTCACTGCTCGCTTCTTCAGAAGTAGACTTACACTGCATCCAATTCGCAGAACATTTGCAAACATGTCATTTTCAATAGGTATGGGTCACATATGTGCGTTGCATCCGCACTCCCCATTGCACAAAGATCGTGTGCATCTTCTAGGCAGTGCGGTGCGAATTGCAGGCGCATAATCTTTAATGGGAACGCATCTCATTCACAAATGTGTTTTGCTCTGTACAGGAATGCTCTCCCCCTCCCTCCTACACCTCCCCCTCTCCTAGGTCAGCTCATCCGCAGCTACAATGGAGAGGAACCGCTGAATGAATCATTTTTACCTTCGCACAGAAAATGGAACTGCAATTGGCACTGGACTAGTGTGAACACAGCCTTAAAGCGGAGGTCCAGCTGTAAAAAAAAATGTAAGTCATCAGCTAAAAACACTGTAGCTGCAGACTTTTAATCAGCACACTTACCTGTCCAGGGTGCCCGCGATGTCGGCCGCCCGAGGCCGATCCGTCCATCAGATCGGGTCCCGGCGCCGCCATTCGAAGTAAGGGAAACAGGCAGTGGAACTTTGTGGCTTCACTGCCCGTTTCCTACAGTTGCGCGGCGCTTTGTGAATGGTGGCTGTCTTCTGGGACACATATGTCCTAAATGTCCCAGAAGACAGCGAGAGGAGGAGAAGAATGAAGACTACCGCATAATAGGAAGTGGCAGATTAGGACGATCTGCCTAGTAACAGCCATTTCTGGTAAGTATTAAAAATGTTTTTTATTTATTTTCGAATTTTTAGGAGCTTTTTTTTTATTTATTTGTTATTCTTTAGGGGGGACCTCCGCTTTAAAGATCCCATTTAGGGTCATTATTTTCTATGTTAAACTTAAAGCTGTTAGTACCTCCCCAGAGGGGCACATTTTCTTCTCAGATGCAAAACTTTGTTTTCTATATTAGAAAGATGTTACTCTTACGTGACTGTTTGCTTTTCTTTTTCATATTCAATAGATGAGTGATGTCTATAGGAATATTACTGGGTTTAAAGAAGTTGAAATACTGTCCATAAGGTATGAAGACATTTTAAAGAAATTTTTTGATGCATCAGGAATTTTGTAACTTTTGAATGATAATTCCACATATATACTTTCAGGGCCACTGATAGGGGGGACCACCAGTCCTCCTGTAGGGGGCCCAGGCTCACAGGGGGGCCCAAACAGCAGAGGGAATCAGTGCAGTCGGATGAAGGGGCAATTACAGGATGCCCTATGTGACTCCCTGCAGCAGCTGAAAAATTATTTCTCTCCCTCCCACCGTCTTTTAGCTGCTGCAGGGAGAGACACAGACACAGCTGCCGGCTTCCCTGTTCCATTAAAAAAAAAATAACAAATTGTAACCCTGTATTGTTTTAATTCCTTGTAAAATTTAATAAAATTCTTGGAAAAAACTAAATTGTAAAAATTGTAAAAAAAAAAATTCAAAACATTTAAATGTTTTTTAAAAAAATATATAAAATGTTTTTGTTCAAAAATGTAAAAAATTATGTACAAAAGGGCTAATTCACACAGCTTCTCTGTAATCTTTGTGTCCGCTAAGAATGATTTTAGTATATTTTAAGTGAAAATCTTGTTTTGATATATTTGAGGGGGGCCCTGCCAGGTAGGCTGTACGGGGCCCCGTGATTTCTAACAGCAGCCCTGTATACTTTATACGGTATTTGTGAAAAAAAAATCCTAATCAGTAAAACATCTATGTCGCCGACAGGCAAGGAAGCATTATTGTGGCTCATAGACTTATTATGGTATTAGACTATAAGCCCGATGAGAATATAGATCAAATGTTCAACCAAGCACGTCAAGAGGTAGAAAAAAATCTTGAAGAAATGAGGAAAAACAACTGTGCAGATGCAAACAGTAAGTACAACACATGAAACAGTAAGTACAACACAGCTGCTAGCACTAGACCAATAGACTGGTTTGATTTTTATTTTAGGCTTTATGGGCCAAATCCACAAAGACCCGGCGTAACGGCGAAATTCTAATTTAAGTTACACTGCCTTAAAATTTCTACCTAAGTACCCGATCCACAAAGCACTTACCTAGAAATTTCTGGCCGTGTAACTTAAATTCCGCCGGCGCAAGGCGTTCCTCATTTCATGGGGGCGATTCCCATTTAAATGAGGCGCGCTCCCGCGCCGGCCGTACTGCGCATGCTCGTGACGTCATTTTCCCGACGTGCATAGCGCGAAATTACGTTACGCCGGGCTTTGTGGATTGCGACGGGTCAATAAAGTTGCGTCGGAAGAAAAAAAAGATACAGCGCAAAAAAAAAATTCAAATTCGAAAAAAAAAACGCGCCGCTAGACAGAAGGGTCTGCTTTTACATGGTGTACTAACTTTACACCTTGTAAAAGCAGCCCTAATTTTGCGTATGCAACTTAATACTTACGGAGAAAAAACGAAGTTGAAAAGCTTCGTGGATCTCCGTAAGTGCTAATTTGCATACCCGAGGCGGCATTTCGACACAAAATGCCCCCAGCGGCGGATGCGGTACTGCATCCTAAGATCCGGCAGTGTAATTCAATTACACATGCCGGATCTTCTCCCTAACTATGGAAAACTGATTCTGTGGATCAGTTCCATAGTTAGGACCAGGGATACGACGGCGTAACAGCAGTTACGCCGTCGTATCCCTTTTGTGGATTTGGCCCTATGTGTATGGACGCATTTACCCCTGCAGCATAAAATGTGTGGATATTATTGGTTCCTGGGATGTTTTGGAGCTGTGTAGAGAAACATGTGCACGGATGCAATGTCCCAAATGCAGCTAGTGTACATTCAGGCAATGCAAAGCATGGGGGGGGGGGGGTAGCTGGCACAATTGCCCCGGGCGCAACATTCAGAGGGGTGCAGAAATTAGTCCCGTTTTGTCCCGACTCCTGAGTGTGGGACTTATCTCACCGGTGCCAGGGAGGCTGATACTGACTTCTGGCTGCAGTCATCATATTGAGTATGGGCTAGGGCGTGTTTGCAGCTCCATGTGCCCGAGCCCGCCAGGAAGCTGACATGCGCATCGCTAATTACAGGCAATGAGGCATTTCCCGATCTGTGCAGCCACGGATCGGGAAATGTCTCACTACCTGTGATTAGCGCTGCACAATGAGTGCTTCCTGGCGGGCTCGGCACGTGGAGCTGCAAACACGCCCGAGCCCATACTTAGTCATTATTGGTGCGGGGTCGTATCTATGCGCCTGATTCATAGAATCAGTTACGCATAGATTTCCCTAAGATCCGACTGGCGCAAGTGTCTTACACCGTCGTATCTTAGGCTGCATATTTACGCTGGCCTCTAGGTGGCGCTTCCGTATATTTACGCAAGGAATATGCAAATGAGCTAGATACGCCGATTCAGAAACGTACGTCCGGCCGGCGCATTTTTTTACGTCGTTTAGGTTAGGCTTTTTTAGGCGTATAGTTACCCCTGCTATATGAGGCATATCATATGGGCGTCGTTCCCGCGTCGAGTTTTGAAAATTTTACGTCGTTTGCTTAAGTCGTTCGCGAATAGGGCTGGACGTAATTTACGTTCACGTCGAAAGCAATGACGATTTGCGGCGGAATTTCGAACATGCGCACTGGGATTTTTTCACGAACGGCGCATGCGCCATTCATAAAAAACGTGAAATACGTGGGGTCACAGTTAATATACATAAAACACGCCCACATCATCCACATTTGAATTAGGCAGGCTTACACCGATACAGATACGTTACGCCGCCGTAACTAAGGGCGCAAGTTGTTTCTGAATATAGAACTTGCGCCCAAATTTAAGGCGGCATAACGTATCTGAGATACGTTACGCCGGGCGGATAGATACACCATTGTATCTGAATCCAGCCCACGATCTGTAAGAGAAACCCAATTAACCAACGCTCACTGGCACGCATGCCCGCATTCAGGGGTCAGCCTGTTAGTGCTCAGACCATACGCTGCACGCTGCATCAAATTGGTCTGTATGGCTGTCGTCCCAGAAGGAAGCCTCTTCTTAAGATGATGTACAAGAAAGCCTGCAGACAGATTGCTGAAGACAAGCAGACATTGGGGCAGATCCACAGACAGAGTACGCCGGCGTTTCTACTGATACGCCGGCGTACTTTCAAATTACCCGTGTCGTATCTTTAGTTTGAATCCTCTGGGTTAGATCCGACAGGTATACGTCCTCGTACGCCTTTCGGATCTAAGATGCAATACTTCGCTGTCCGCTGGGTGGCGTTCACATCGTTTTCTGCGTTGGGTATGCAAATTAGCTATTTCCGACGATCCACGAACATACGCGCGGCCGTCGCATTTTCTTACGTCGTCTTCAGTCAGCTTTTTCCATTGTATAGTTAAAGCTGCTTTTTTTGCGGCGTATACCGTATTTATCGGCGTATACCGCACACTTTTTTGCCCTGAAAATCAGGGCAAAATCGCGGGTGCGCGGTATACGTCGATACCCGCTTTCCTGCGCCAAGTTTTGAATACTGCGCCGACATATACCGAGCGCAGTACACTCGGGTATAGTCGGCCAGTCTCGGCTCCTTCCGCGCTCACGTCCTGGACGTACAGAACGTGAGCGCGAGTGTTGCCGAGCCTGCCCGACAATACACGAGTGTACTGCGCTCTGTATATGTCGGCGCAGTATTCAAACTCGGCACGGGAAACGAGCGCTGAGGACGCAAGGACACCGCAGAAGGACGCCGGACCCGACGAAGAGGACACCCGAAGCCCGCAGACGGACCCCGGACCCGATGAAGAGGACACCCGAAGCCGCAGTTGGACGCCGGACCCGACGAAGAGGACACCCGAAGCCCGCAGACAGACCCCGGACCCGACGAAGAGGACACCCGAAGACGGACGCCGGACCCCGACGAGGCTGCCCATGGACGCCGCGCAAGACACCAAAACTGTAAGTACAAAAAACTTTTTTTCCACAGGATTGGGCCACTTTAGGGGTGCGCGGCATACGCGGGAGCG
Source organism: Rana temporaria (assembly GCF_905171775.1). Taxonomy (NCBI): domain Eukaryota; kingdom Metazoa; phylum Chordata; class Amphibia; order Anura; family Ranidae; genus Rana; species Rana temporaria. Next base: position 456,369,110 of record NC_053491.1, read on the forward strand.
CGTTATACCGCGATAAATACGATAGTTAGATTTGCCATGTTAAGTATGGCCGTCGTTCCCGCGTCAAAATTTAATTATTTTTTTTTTTTTGCGTAAGTCGTCTGTGAATCGGGATGGACGTAAGTCACGTCTAAGTTTAAAAAATGACCTCCTTGCGACGTCATTTCGCGAAATGCACGGCGGGAAATTTAGGGACGGCGCATGCGCAGTTCATTCGGCGCGGTAACGCGCTTCATTTAAATGAAACACGCCCCCTACTCGCCGATTTGAATTAGGCGCCCTTACGCCGCGAGAGATAGACTACGCCACCGTATCTTACGGCGCAAATTCTTTGAGGATTCGAAGTTTAAAAATGTAAGTTACAGCGGCGTAGAGTATCTCCCATACGCTGCGCCCGTGCAGATCTCTGTGGATCTGCCCCTAAGTATATGGATTACTGGAACCATGTCCTGTGGTCTGATGAGACCAAGATAAACCTATTTGGTTGAGATGGTGTCAAGCGTGTGTGGCGGGGCCTCAGGTAGGCTGTATAGGGCTCTGTTGCCCTGCCTGTTGTAACCAGTTGAACAATAAAGATTTTCGATTTTTAATTTGGCTCTCTTTCCGACCTATTACACTTGAATCAATTCCACCTGACAGTCGGCCTCTGTAATGCCGCATACAGACGGTCATTTTTTATGATGAAAAAAAATGACGTTTTTGAAAACGTCATTTAAAATGATAGTGTGTGGGGAAAATTTCGTTTTATGTCTTCAGAAAAACGACGAAAAAAAAAATTCGAACATGCTCGAATTTTTTGTGTCGTTTTTCAAAATGTCATTTTTTGTGTCAATGAAAATGATAGTGTGTGGGCAAAATGACGTTTTTAAACCCGCACATGCCCAGAAGCAAGTTTTGAGACGGGAGGTAAAACTACCATTCATAATGGAGTAAGCACATTCATCACGCTGTAACAGACAAAAAAGCACGAATCATCTTTTACTAACAAGTAACCAGCTAAAAGCAGCCTGAAGGCAAATAGAACTTCCCCTTTAGAGTGCCGTCACTTTGTTCATCATTTTTCAAAATGATGGTGTGTATGCTACATCGTTTTTGAAAATGAAGTTTCAAAAATGTCGTTTTTTTTCATCACTTCAAACGTCATTTTTTTTTCATCACAAAAAATGACCGTCTGTATGGGGCATAACAGTTGGGATGTTATGAAAAAACATCAGTGGCAGTGAAAGAATTGAACCTTATTTGTCAGATAAATGCCCATCATGCTCAGCGTTTAAATCACAGACATCCTAAAGTTACTTATCTTTATGTCATCTGCAAACACAGAAATTATACTTTTTATACCAAACTTTACATCACACAATCTTATGTTTTCCCATCCTATAGACAACCTGTGTGTTGCCGAAGATTACACAGTGACTGGAACACCACCAAAATCTCTTGAAGGTAGGTGAAATGTTGCTATTTTTCAGTGACTTGTCCTAGGATGTTCCAGATACGGTAGCAAGACAAAGCCACATGGTATCTCTTGTCTCCTCAGAGCAATGCAAGCAAACAGTTGCAGAAGGTTTTCAAGAGTTTTTCACTCCGATTTTTGAATCTGGGAGTCCTATCTGCGTGTCTCACTGTGAAAACAAATCTCCTTCTTATGTGGATTGTCATAAAGGAACCTGTCAGATCCAGAAGATGACGGGACCCCAGTGCTTGTGAGTATTCTTTGATCTACAGTGCCTTGAAAAAGTATTCATACCTCTTGTAATTTTCCACATTTTGTCATTTTACAACCAAAAACATAAATGTATTTTTTGGGGATTTGTATGTGATAGACCAACACAAAGTGGCACATAATTGTGAAGTGGAAGGAAAATTATAAATGGTTTTCATTTTTTTTTACAAATAAAATATATGAAAAGTGTGGCATGCATTTGTATTCAGCCTCCTGCATCCCTAACTAAAATCTAGTGGAACCAATTACCTTCAGAAGTCACCTAATTAGTAAATAGAGTCCACCTGTGTGTAATTTAATCTCAGTATAAATGCAGCTGTTCTGTGAAGCCCTCACAGTGAGGTTTGTTAGAGAACCTTAGTGAACAAACAGCATCATGAAGGCCAAGGAACACACCAGACAGGTCAAGGATAAAGTTGTGGAGAAGTTTAAAGCAGGGTTAGGTTATAAACAAATATCCCAAGCTTTGAAAATCTCATGGAGCTCTGTACAATCCATCATCTGAAAATAGAAAGAGTATGGCACAACTGCAAACCTACCAAGACATGGCCGTCCACCTAAATTGACAGGCCGGGCAAGGAGAACATTAATCAGAGAAGCAGCCAAGAGGTCCATGATAACGCTGGAGGAGCTGCAGAGATCCACAGCTCAGGTGGGAGAATCTGTCCACAGGACAACTATTAGTTGTGTTCTCCACAAATCTGCCCTTCATGGAAGAGTGGCAAGAGGAAAGCCATTGATGAAAGAAAGCCATTAGAAGTCCTGTTTGCAGTTTGCGAGAAGCCATGTGGGGGACACAGCAAACATGTGAAAGAAGGTGTTCTGGTCTGATGAGACCAAAATTGAAGTTTTTGGCCTAAAAGCCAAATGCTATGTGTGGCAGAAAACTATCCCCACTGTGAAACATGGTGGTGGCAGCATCATGTTGTGGGGATGCTTTTCTTCAGCAGGGACAGGGAAGCTGTTCAAAGTTGATGGGAAGATGGATGAAGCCAAATACAGGGTAATTTTAGAAGAAAACCTGTTAGAGTCTGCAAAAGACTTGAGACTGGGGCGGAGGTTCACCTTCCAGCAGGACAACGACCCTAAACATACAGCCAGAGCTACAATGGAATGGTTTTGATCAAAGCATATTCATGTGGTAGAATGGCCCAGTCAAAGTCCAGACCTAAATCCAATTGAGAATCTTTGGCAAGACTTGAAAATTTCTGTTCTCAGACACTCTCCATCCAATCTGACAGAGCTTGAGCTTATTTGCAAAGAAGAATGGGCAAACATTTCACTCTCTAGACACACTCTGCCAAGCTGGTAGAGACATTCCCAAAAAGGCTTTCAGCTGTAATTGCAGTGAAAGGGGGTTCTACAAAGTATTGACTCAGGGGGGCTGAAAAAAAAACGCTTCTATTTTTCTACCCCCAACCACAAGTGTAAGCTAAGCTCAAAAGACACGTCTTAAAGCATGCACTGAGCCCCATAGCTCAGGGCACATATCAGTGGGCAATTTGTTGTGGTACAGCAACCCCAAGGGCCATCCCATATCAGTAATCCTAATGCTGCCATCAACTTGTTATTGTCGTTGTGGTGCCTGTCCCAGTGTTGTGTCAGTCTTAGGAGGACTGCTTTGCCATCTATGGATCCGGGGGGAACCGGAGGAAGGAAGGGCTGTTGAGATTCTCTAAGTAACAGGATAGCTAAGGGGCTCTTGGGGGGTTTTGAGGAGTAGGGGGAAGGTCTAGGGTTGAGTTGTTCCCTACTCACCTAATTCAATCCTTTTTCTCAGTGCCTTAAATGATTTAAGGCAGCTTCTCATTCTTCTTTTCTAGTCATATGATATAACATGACAAGGGGAGACAGAAAAAATATCAGTGTGCCCTCACTGCCCATTGATGCCACACCGAGACGGAAAAGAGTTCTCAGTGGGCACCTGCTCTCATCTGCCCAATGCAGGCTTCTGTTGGAGACAGGAGTAAGCAGAACCCTCCCTCCAGCAGCTATTGAGGCCCCTGATCAAGTGAGTTGCAGAAAAATAGAGTTCCATATACACTCTGACTCCACATGTCAATACCTGCTTTAGGGGCACTTTACCCTTCTGCCCCCCATCCCTTGTCCTGGCCCTGCCAGCAACTAACCAGCAATAGAGTCACTAAAAAGAGCATGCTCCTTTGGCATTGTTCCCTTGTGGACAAGACTCTGCAGAACCTACTTCATCAGGAAAGGCGCACCTACCAGGTGACACCCAGAGGTAGTCACACCACAGAAGTCAATGAGTGCTGTCTTATCCAGCTCATTGACTACAGGATTTTTGTTTATAATGGAAAAATTCCCCAACAGTTGATCCAGCTAGTCAACACAACCAACCAAATTATGAACCTTTTCCATCATTTAGAAGGGAAAAACAAGGATTTTGTTGCTATTTAATGCCCATATAGGCTCCTTACAGCCTGGAATGTGATAAGTATCTTAATCTTTTGGAACCTCTTTACTTTGCTACTATTTCCTAACGTGTACAGTACCTGCTAGTAGACAAGACTACTGACCACATATGACATTCCTAAGCTTGAACAGTGATCCCCTAAATGGTAATTTCATTCCATGAACAATACCATGGGGTGTACCAGAGGTATGCAAAGAGGTAGATCGGCACTTTTGATGGATAATGTGAAATTAATACTTTAATGAAGCAACTTAAAAGCAGCAAACGTATGCTATGTGTTTTGGGATGGAAAAAGTCCTTTCTCAAGCAATACACAAAAGCTTACATGGACCTGTCATACATATCCTCATTGCAATATGCAAAACCTTGACTGGCACATATTAAATAACATGTAATATCTAGATTAGGACAAATTCTCCCTTGCAGTGGGGTTAGGGGAGAATAAAAATACTTTTACCTATCCAACCCTTAGCTGTGTCCGCAGACGGCGCTCCCCCATGCTCACCAGTGAACTGTTCCTTGGAGTACTTACATCCAATACAGGACTTTGTTCCCTGCATTGTTCTTGATGACATTAGTACCTTTGCTCACTGGAGCATGGGGGGGGGGAGACGCTACAGTGATTGGTCGAGCAACACAGAAGAGTGGAAGATCGAATAAGTAAGTCTATTGTTCTATGTTCCCTTGACCTAAACCAAGCCTCAGGCCCCATACACACCATAGAATCTATCCGCAGATAAATCCCATCAAATGGGTTTCTGCGGATAGATCCTATGGTGTGTACACTCCGTCGGATATCTATCCGCAGATAAATCTCCCCTGGGATGGATTTCCAGCAGATGGATATTTGCTGACATGCTCAACAAATCCATCTGCTGGAATCCATTCCAACGGATGGATCCGCTCGTCTGTACAGACTTACCGGATCCATCCGTCCAAAGGGATTCCCCGCACGCGTCGTAATGATTTGACGCATGCGTGGAATTCCTTATATGACAGCGTCGCGCCCGTCGCCGCGTCATAATAGCGGCGACGGCGCGACACGTCATCGGCAGAGGATTTCAGCGGGGATTTCAATGCGATGGTGTGTACACGCCATCGCATAGAAATCTGCTGAAATCCTCGAGAGGATTTATCCGCGGATACGGTCCGCTGGACCGTATCTGCGGATAAATCCTCTCGTGTGTATGGGGCCTCAGAGCAAGGGAGAATTTTCAAGTTTCCTGGAGTTGATGTGTAGGACATTAATAAAGGAAGTATGTTCACCAATGAGGTTAACAGTATTGTTACATATTTTGTATTACATTTTTTCAGTTGCCCAGCATTGGACAAGTATATGTACACAAAATCAGACTGTACAGGCTCAATTCTTAAGGATGCTTTATATGGCGGCGTGGGAGCAGCCATTGGTGTCTTGGTCATCATCATTTGCACTGTACTATTCCTCCTGTACAGATCGAAAACATCAAACAAGGACAGGTGAGACCATAAGCAAGATATAGTACATCTACTCTGTGGTACTGCAAACAATATCTGTATAAACAGCATGTGTCCCCATATAATAACATCTAACCTCAGACATTTGTTAGATTTGGATAGAGTGGGGTGAAATTTAAATCTAAGTACGGCACCAATTTCTATCTGTGAACCCATTGGGGAGATTTTTTTTTTTTACTCCTAGTCCATGTGGCACCCATGCAAAAACAGGGGCATAGGCATCTCTGGAACAGGAAGGCATGTATGGCCTACCCTTCCTCGGAATGAGTTTGAAGTTTGTCCTTGGAATGAGTTTGGAGTTTGTCTGAAATGTGGGTTTAAAGCTTTGTGTTTTTTCACCTTAACCTCCCTGGCGGTATGATTATTTCAGATTTAAGGTGCTGAAAGTGGTACCATTATTTTGCAAGGAAATTTGGAGTTTTACATTGTAGGCCTGTAATTCTTAGGAATACAGGAAAAAGAAATCTTGCGCCAAATGAATTACACTAAATTATATACTTGATGAATCAAGTGAAGCTGCTCCCAAATAAAATCAGGTGACTGACTTGCATATATTGTATAGTGAGGTGAGGGGCGCTATATCAAAATAGTGGATGCGTGTCACAATGTGCGTTTGAGTAGTACACAGTGTAACTGTGTACCCAAATCTATGTGAAAAACCAAACAGATTATAGTCTAAACTCTATAAGTACAATAGTGCCAAATGCTGTGGAAAATAAATAAAATATAAAAAAAAAAAAAAAAAAATTAAAAGAATGTCCAGCAAACAAATAGTTAAGTGCAAAATGGATCCAGTGTTGTATCAAATCCAGGTGAAAAATGCAAATAATCCAATCCCAAATCGCAGGGAAAAGTGCAAATGCTAAAGTGCTTGTGAATCTTCAAAATAGCCAAAGTGCGAGAAAGAAGTGATCCGCCTTCACCTATAGGTCACCAGAATAATAATGGATGGCTCCTTACCACACGGTGTTGACCAGATTACTTAAAATATGGTCGATCAGGCTTGTTTTAAATGAGGATCAGCAGGGTCTCATTGGGTTCCAATGTCAGCGATTGCAGCAAATGGTGTACCAAGAAAGGAGAAGAGATACCACCATAGTGTAAAACCATTTAATATACAAAAGTTAAAATTACAATGCCAAATGGCCTCTTACTGTTGCTGGTGCCCGTTCCCGGCACTGAGGCTGTAGGTGGTGGGGATAGTAAGACAAGATAAGAGATGGCCGCGTCCTGGTCCACTAGCGTGCGTTCCACCGCTAGTTGTCCATCAACCAGTGAGACCGGAAGTGCGTGGCTATGCATGTGCGCTCGGATACCGCCTCGACGTCACGTTTCAGTTAAACTGTCTTCAGGAAGACGGTTTAACTGAAACGTGACGTCGAGGCGGTATCCGAGCGCACACGCATAGCCACGCACTTCCGGTCTCACTGGTTGATGGACAACTAGCGGTGGAACGCACGCTAGTGGACCAGGACGCGGCCATCTCTTATCTTGTCTTACTATCCCCACCACCTACAGCCTCAGTGCCGGGAACGGGCACCAGCAACAGTAAGAGGCCATTTGGCATTGTAATTTTAACTTTTGTATATTAAATGGTTTTACACTATGGTGGTATCTCTTCTCCTTTCTTGGTACACCATTTGCTGCAATCGCTGACATTGGAACCCAATGAGACCCTGCTGATCCTCATTTAAAACAAGCCTGATCGACCATATTTTAAGTAATCTGGTCAACACCGTGTGGTAAGGAGCCATCCATTATTATTCTGGTGACCTATAGGTGAAGGCGGATCACTTCTTTCTCGCACTTTGGCTATTTTGAAGATTCACAAGCACTTTAGCATTTGCACTTTTCCCTGCAATTTGGGATTGGATTATTTGCATTTTTCACCTGGATTTGATACAACACTGGATCCATTTTGCACTTAACTATTTGTTTGCTGGACATTCTTTTAATTTTTTTTTTTTTTTTTTTTTATATTTTATTTATTTTCCACAGCATTTGGCACTATTGTACTTATAGAGTTTAGACTATAATCTGTTTGGTTTTTCACATAGATTTGGGTACACAGTTACACTGTGTACTACTCAAACGCACATTGTGACACGCATCCACTATTTTGATATAGCGCCCCTCACCTCACTATACAATTCTTAGGAATAACTCACTTAAATCTGTCCAAACAAGAGTCTAGTAGACATCTCGGGTATGATAAAGTTTGAAAAACAAAATCATAAATTATTATATAATAAATAACTATAAATAATTATAACAAATAATAATATAATTATAATAAAAATTATTCAATAATGTATTCAAATCAAATACACTGAAATTTGCCCAGTTGCAGAATTGTCGCTGTCATTACTTTTATTTTTTTTATGACGATTTTTCCCCACAAATCGCTATTGCTCAATTCTGCAAGTGATTATAATTTATTATCGTTTTTTCTAGCTGGTCTAAAACCATTTTTGACATAAAGGGACACTTTTGGTTGCTATGGACAATCTCCAGTTTGCAGGCAGAAAGAACAGTTTTTATTATACACAAGTACATGCAGGACACTGGGCAGACCACTAGGGACAAAGGGGGTGTGTATTTTTTACATACAGTACTGTAATCTGTAAGATTACAGTATACTGTATGTATTTTGTTTATTTACTTTTTTGTATTTGGCGCCGTTCTCGGCCCCTGTGCGCCGTAACGTCGCAGGTAACGGAGTTCGGCGGCACACAGGCACTGTGTGAATCGAGCGAGGAGACAGCTCGATCACACAGCGGAGAGGCATCGCAGGATCCAGGGACAAGGTAAGTAAACCATGCTTGTGGATGCTGCGAGGCAATCCCGAGTCTGGCTCGGGGTTACCGCTCTTGGTTCTGAAATTCTACCCTGACCCAGGAGGGTTAATACATCCTATGCACACCTTGCAGTTTTACTTACCTGATGCACGAAACTCCATGGGAGCGATCCAGGATGGTTTCCCCCAGCTTGAGGCAGCCGTCATTGGAGATTTATAGCAGCGCAGCCATTGGCTCCCGCTGCTGTCAATCAAATCAATGACACGGCGCACCGGGAGGTGGGGCCGAATGATACAGTTGGCAGCTATAGCTGCCTGCTGTATCACCGGAGCATTCCCCGCAAGCTAACCCCTTTGGGAGAGTGCTTCCCAAGAAGGGGATTAGCTCTTGCGGGGAGGAGCCGAGACAGACGCCGAGTGACCCCAGAAGACCAGGATCGGGGCCACTCTGTGCAAAACGAACTGCACAGTGGAGGTAAGTATGACATGTTTGTTATTTAAAAAAAAAAAATATATATATATATATATATATATATATATATATATATATATATACCTTTACAACCCCTTTAAGGTGTCTTAAAGAAGCCCAAATGGACCTATGAATGAATTCTGAATGATCTCAGTAGTGTTTCAAGCTGATGTCAAACTAATGTCATTGAGACAAGCCCAAAGCCGGCTGACACAGGCCCTAGTTGTGTATTCCTTTACCAGGAGATGTTTGGTATCTTAAGAACCTTCAAAGGGGTTACGTCAGTTGACTATGGGTATCTACTGTATATTATTGATAATAATGTGCTAGACCAAAAAAGGGAAAATATATCTAAAAATGTACACAGAAAGCAAGGTTCAAGCCTTTCCCAATAACCGGAGGGCCCATTCCAAGTTACATGTTCTGTTGCAGTAAATGCATACACACAAAATGTATACCCACATGCATTTTGATGGGCTATGATGCATTTTGTTTTGAGTTTTACTACACAATGAATGGTGCTGAAACACTGTACATGGAGGAGGTGTTTTGTCATGTGTTTTGGTAACGCGCCTTAATGCTCGTTCTTTAGCACTCGGTATGTTTACTACAACTCAATACTGCATTGAATATTCAGAAAACATTTGTATAAAGTAAAGTATCATTATTATGTCACAAACTATAGGCAGCCTGGAGCATCAATCATTTTTAGACATATCTAAATCCAAATCCAAAAATGTAATACATTTCAGCTTAACAGTCTTTAGATGTGGTGAGTGTGACAGCATATTTTTTAATCTTTCCTTTCAATATGTCTTTATTAAAATTTGTAAAAGTTACAGAGTCACAAACACACCTGCAAGGCTTTAACCAATACACATAGAAAATGTACAAATGATATTGGAAACATTTACTGCAATTTCTGAAGATCGTGCAATTATTTTTAAGAAGGAAACATGACCCTAAGATCAAGCAAGTAATAAGTAGGAAACAAAGCAAACAAAGCAACACAGTCAACTTGTTTTGTGTATAGACGGGTAGAAAATATAGCATTAAATAGGTAAAGACTGTTATACCAGTCGGCCCACGGCATCCAAGATGCACCAGCTGCCTGGTGTTTGCCACTAGAAGAAGCAAATAGTATTTCATATGTGGCATGTGTTTGGGTTACCTGGATTACTTCTCTTACAGTAGGAGCCTGGAGGTCTTTCCAGTGTCTTAGGCCGCGTACACACGGTCGGACCAAACCGATGAAAACGGACTGAGGTTCAGTTTCATCGGTCCAAACCGACCGTGTGTACAGCTCATCGGACTTTTGTCCTTCAGACCAAAGTTTTAGAACATGCTTTACAATCGGAATGATGGACACCTGACCGTCGGTCAAAACCGATGGTTAGTACACAAAAGCATTGGTTCAAAACCCGCGAATGCGAAGTCGACGCATGCTTGGAAGCATTGAACTTCGTTTTTTTAAGCACGTCGTGTGTTTTACGTTACCGTGTTTTGACCCGATCGTTTTTTGAACTGATGGTGTGTACGCACATCAGACCATCAGTCTGTTTCAGTGGTGAACCAATGAAAACGGTCCGTCGGACCATTCTCATCGGATGGATCGACCGTGTGTACGCGGCCTTACTAGTGTCAGGTATGCAGCTAACAAAATATGAGTTACTATACCTCTCAGATTGAATGATACCAATTATATTTCCAATGAAAATAAGGCCTTTCCAGAGAATATGGGAATTTTTTTATCCTTAATATTCAAGTAATTCATCGAAAGGTTTCTAAACAAAATGTGGATACAGCAGGGCAAGTCCATAGTATATAGTGCAGTGTACCTATTGCTCCACAATTTCTCCAACATGTAGGGAGTGTGGTGAGAATTTGGAAAGTTGGTACAGAGTCAGATACCAGCATAGCAATATCTTTACTGTTAACTTCCATAGGTTTGCACTTCTAATTACTGGTCCATGGTCATGTTCCCAAGCTCTGATAGGCGCAGATTTAGTAAAAAGTGCTTTGTTGTTAAGCATGTTGTAAAATAATGAGATGGGATGAGAAATAAATGAGATTAATGTTGGTATTAGTCATGTTATAAAACTGAGCTATCTGCAAACGCAGAGAAATAGTGGTGTTTGGGTTAGAGTGTATGAAATGCACGACTTGTAGATATTTTCAATGGTTGAGTAAGGATATTCTAAAGTCTATTTGTAAGGTCCTAAAACTTGTAAGCGCTGGGCACACTAAAAGGTCATAAGTCACACCTTTTCCCTTGGTTTCCCATTGTGTAATGTTAACGTCAGGAATAATAATGGCCAAACTAAGAATAGGAAGGGAGAATGTAGGATCTTATTGGATCTTCAAGAGGCATATCCAGTAAAATATGTCACGCCTGTAGTGTAGCTATTATAGTTGGAGATAGTGAAGTGGAGGTACATGAAATATAATGGCTAGCCATTAAATAGTTGTATAAGCTGTTACCCTTAATTTGATGGCTTTCCAGTCCAACCCAGAGAGTGTGAAGGGCCTGGGGAAATGATGCCTTCAAGTAAGTAAGAAGCAATGCTAACTAATGGTCTTTAATTAAAACATACCCAACACACCACCTGCTTACCTAGTTGCCACTAATTGACTTGCCCTTCTGCCTTGCCATAGGAAGCGGTTCACCAATGATTGTGCGGTTACAAAAATAATTAGGTACAGGAATAGGCAGTGTTCTAAACATATACAGTAATTGAGGTAACAGTATCATCTTGAAAGCTGCCAAAAGGACATGACCATGACAATTCAACTTCTGCTAGGCTTGAAGAAAAGCGTGTGGATAATTTGTTGTGATAAGGTTTTCCACATTAGGAGTTAAAGCGGAGGTTTTCGCGGTTTCTCGATTTTTTAGTTGTATGTGCAATGCATAATAACACACATCTAGCTGCTTCTAATAGTTTTGCTTTGTTTTCCATGAGAAAAGAAGTTTTAAAATTTTATCCTGGCGTTTCCCATCTTACTTGTGGGCATTGTGAAGCCCACAAGCAAAGACTTCCGGGAAGCGGTGATGCGCCCTCATCACATGACCCACTTGTCGAGTCACGCGACCCGCTTGTCGAGTCACGTGACCCGCGAGATCGCACGAGAACACTGTTTTTGCAAAAGTACAGATTGTCTCCTGGGAATCTCGACACATAACTCCCAGGAGACATTGTGCACAGCTCCCATCACACAGTGGGCCGTCGGGGAAAAGGAGCGACACGCCCACTCCCGCGGGGAACAGTACCCGGAAGCTAGATGAAAAACATCATAATCAAGGTAATGATTGACCTCTGGAAAAAAAAAATAATGGATTCTACATGTATTAATGCTGCAGTTCTTAGTAATATAAAGTTCAGGTTGAGGATGAACCTCCACTTTAAGGTTATACCTAAGAAATGTATCCCTTCCTGTTGCCACACATATGGGAATGTAGACTTAAGCTTCTGTTTCAGAGAGGTAGGAATACTCAGATCCAATATATATTATTTTGTTTAATTAATCTGGAAGTATGATATTTGAATAAACAAGGTCAAAGCTGAGTGAACTGAAGCCAGGGAATTCTCCACATCAGTTAACATCAAAATTATATCATTGGCAAAAAGGCTAATGGTGTGCATTGTATTTTGTGTGTGAACATGCATGCTGTAGGATATGAATGTGTCCATCTGTTTCTGTAGAGTAGACAAGTAATTTGTGTGCCTATTTGTGTTAAGTAGAAAAATAATTTGGTAAGACTTGGGAAAATTACAGTCCATGGGAAACATTGATACATTGGAAACACGTAAGAACCCTGATTGGGGTTTTCCTGCTCTCTATGTCTACATTGAATAGATTTCCACTAACTTCCTATCCCAAGGACAGGTTGCCACAGGGGCCTAATGGGACACTATTAACCACCCTTAAAATTGGGTTCTACATGTCAATGTTTTCATCTACAAGCCTCTACAAAACAGAAGAGTTAATCTTTTTTCAGTTTTGGTGGTGTGACCTTTTCTACAGTGTTATCTATCATACCTCTGTAGGCGAGCATCCATTCTCATTGGACTGGTTTATGAGGTGTGTTTGTGGGTGAACCTGTCTACATCTCTCCATTGGGCACACAGACAAGTTTCTGTTGGGGTCTTTTTGTTTTTGTTTTAAGGACACCCGCTCTCTCCATTTTTTCTTCTCGAATCACAGAATGCAGAAGTGGAAACTCCCTAATGGTGTTTCAACCTTCAATAAACCCTGGCAAGGATTATAACGCACCCCTGTCCCATCTAAACCTGGTTTAAGCTATAATTAATGATGTGTATAAAAGCTGGGTTGTTCAAATTAATGGCCCAATTATTTATAGGCAAATTTACTATATGTTGTACAGATTATAAAGTTATCCTATTATTCATTTGCATAATATATATCACAACATTGGTTCTTTTTAATTCTCTGTAAATCCTTTTGCTATTAGGGAGGCAATCCTAAATGGGGGTGACCAGTGGTTTGAAGAAGACAAAAATGATGAATGGACTAACAACATTGACATAGATGATGGAAATCAAGAATGGCAAGGTATGTGGAATTCCTTCTATAGAAGCATAGGAACAGGAGTGGCATTGGTCATTTTGTGATCCCCTTCTTCCACTTCCTGACTTTTGAGACCTGGAATTGTAGTAATCTAGTCTGGCTGCACACATTTAAGAACAATATATTCTCTTTATAAATGTCTTGGATGTCTCTACAAATCCTTATGTCACAGGTGGAATGACATGATTGTGATACGTTGTATACAGTGCCTTGCGAAAGTATTCGGCCCACTTGAACTTTGCGACCTTTTGCCACATTTCAGGCTTCAAACATAAAGATATAAAACTGTAATTTTTTTTGAAGAATCAACAACAAGTGGGACACAATCATGAAGTAGAACGAAATGTATTGGATATTTCAAACTTTTTTTAACAAATAAAAAACTGAAAAAATTGGGCATGCAAAATTATTCAGCTCTCTTAAAGTGGAGGTTCACCCTAAAAAAATTCTAACAATACATTGAGAAGACTGATTACACTGCGGGTATGCTGTTTTTTTTTTTTTCATACATACCTCGTTATCGCCGTTTCATCCCCTGGTGTGTACAATCCAGCAGATATTTTTCCGCAGATTTTTTCCCCCGGGGATGGATTTCCAGCGGATCAAAATCTCTTAACATGCTAAGAAATCTATCCGCTGGAATCCATTCCAACGGATTGATCCGCTGGTCTGTACAGACTCACCGGATCAATCCGTCCGAATCCATCCCCCGCATGCGTCGTAATGATTCGATGCATGCGTGGAAGTCCTTATATGACAGCGTTGCGCATGACGCGGCGACGGCGCGACGCGTCACCGCGGACGGAATTCCGCGGGGATTTTGATCTCATGGTTAGTACAACCGTGAGATCAAAATCCGCCAGAGGATTTATCCGCGGAAACGGTCCGGAGGACCGTTTCCGCGGATAAATCCTCTCTTGTGTACTAGGCCTGAGACTATCACAGTGCATCTGCATTTATACGGAGACTTGATTACACACAGGTGGATTCTATTTATCATCATTAGTCATTTAGGTCAACATTGGATCATTCAGAGATCCTCACTGAACTTCTGGAGAGAGTTTGCTGCACTGAAAGTAAAGGGGCTGAATAATTTTGCACGCCCAATTTTTCAGTTTTTTATTTGTTAAAAAAGTTTGAAATATCCGATAAATTTCGTTCCACTTCATGATTGTGTCCCACTTGTTGATTCTTCAAAAAAACTTACAGTTTTATATCTTTATGTTTGAAGCCTGAAATGTGGCAAAAGGTCGCTAAGTTCAAGGGGGCCGAATACTTTCGCAAGGCACTGTATGTATAAACTCGCTGGGGTATGCAGGTTGTGCTGTCATTACTTAAAAGTACAAAGGAGGGTGTAGGCAGGTGGCCTACTGTATGTTTAGTTAGCATTGTCTGCCCAGGTTAGGGGGAAGGGGTTAACACTTTGCTGCCTTCCCTGAGTGTGTTCACAGGCCTTTTCTGGGGTCCAGCTTTCCTCCCGTGTGTTATAAAGGAGTAGAGGTATGGATCCTAGGGGGCTCAGGGCTTAAAAGAGTATGGGACAAGTGTGAAGACTTGCTGGGACCTGTGGTCCTTTACAGGATCCTGATAGATTGGGGCACCCCAAAATCATGGACTTCACCATTCAATTCTTCCCAAGTATGGACTATTCCCAAAACTATGTCACCTATGCAGACAACCTGGAGGGCAACCACAATTAGGTGTAGTTAGGATAAGGATGTTATTGCATGTTATGCATGTTCTACAGAACTTTCAGAAAAGTTGTTTCCACTACATTGAGCCTGCTCTGAAGATATTCAAGGGGTGCATGTTGGGTACAAAAGATTAACCTTTAACAAAGCTGAAAAGAGGCAGTATTTGCCATGGGTAACTGCAAGGAAAGAACAGCTACAGCAACCGTCGTTGGTGTTGTGGAACACAGCAGTGGTGGCTAGTGTTCAATATTTTAGGGGGGTCGTCAAACTAACGCCATACCACCGCTAGGGAAGTCAGGAAGGCGGCGATGCATCCACCCCCCTCCCCCCTAGGGAGACAATTGGGAAGGTGGCAATACATCCACCCCCATGAGTGACAGATGTGCAGGCATCGATTTCCTAACCACCCGAGAGAGACGGACAATCAGAGGCCTCCTTACCTTAGGAGACAGATGACAAGAGAAGAGCCGGGGCGGATCTGAAGACATGTAAAGCTTTGTACCGCTCAGGATCTGGGTGATTTTTCTCCAGGCCGAACAGGAAGTAAGTCCTAAAACTCTCTGGCCAATCAGATTTCAGGACCCGATTCCTGATTGGCCGGGTGGAGAATCACGAAGACAATAGCGAATATTAATTTGCAATTTTCACACAACTGGGTGGGCTCAGGGAGCCTTCGGCTTTGATCATGTGCTTCTAAAAAAAAAAAAAAACCCAGTTGGAATCCATGCGTCCGGTGCCCTGTGGTCACTGGGAGCAGACTAGCGTTACGGAGATCTAAGGACTGATCACTAGATATAGGAAGGAAAGAGTTAAATGCGGACACCCATGAGACCCGCGCTACATGTCCAGTGGGGTTTCATTCTGTTACTGGGAGTGAGGTAGCGTAGGTATGCTGGACTGGTGGAGTGGGCAATTACTCTGCTTGTCCCTCCAAATGCAACACATACAGTTACAAGTGTGTAGTTACTTGGGACAAAACAGCTTATGGAGGAACTCTGTACATTATTACTACACACAAGTGGTTCATCTCTAAATCCAGGACGGCCTTAATATTTGATTCTTTGCATGGCTGCAGTCTCCGCCTGGTCCCTGGCATTGTTGAGCATACCTTCAGACGATGCGTTACCCCACCTGCATGGGTGCAGTCAGGCCCCATCCACAATAGGGCCATTGTTTATTAAGGTACATTTTTCTCTTGTTATGGGGAGAATACTCTTGTCAGGTTATTTTCTTTCCTTTCTGTGTCTTGTCAGGGAGATTTCCATTTAATTCTTGTCCCAGAAGACACAGCAGGAAGTAAAAGACGTCCTCTCCAAAACAAAGGATGGTCCCCACTTACAACAGTTGCCACCAGAACAGTTTCCATATTGGAAAATTTCCTTCATATCCTGTTGATGTGAACAGTCTAAAATGTTGGACTTCCCATCACTTTATATCCTGGAGACAATGGTCACCATGAAAATTTTGAGTGTGAATCTCTACAGAGGGTGACACAACAATAAAAAATGAAAAAAACAAGCAGGAGCTCTAACTTCCACCGACTATCCAAAATGAAATATTAAAATGTTTTAGCATTGCATACACTTAACTCTCATCTTTACAAAAAAATAAACTTTAAAATAATTGACATATGTCACTTTGGAGTATCGGTGCTATTTAAATTTAGAGGTAGATCAGAGTGTAGTTAAACACTGATCCAAATTGTAATGTTCAAAACAGGGTCTCTGTCTCAGCTTGGCTGTGCTGTGGGCTCATTCTGTTGTACTGGGGTGTTCTTCCCACCCCAGTGCAGTAGATGGCAGCAGTGGAGTCAAGGTTTGGGTGCTCTTCCCCAGCGACCAATCAGAGGGGTTTGGCCGCGCTGTGCATGCTGGGGGAGGGTATTTAAGGGGCAGACGCCATTGGTTCTGGGTCTTCTTTGTCCCGTGTGGCACCCACCTTTAGGGTGACCACATCACAGTGCCCCCGCGTTATGGCCTACCTGGCCGGGGCGTGCGTGCCACGCGGTGTTTCTGGTTCCAGGACCATGTTGGTCCGGAACGGTTGAGCAGCGACAGGGGACCCAGTGATCGACTGGGTTCCCACTTTTGAGGATCCCAAGCAGTATAGCTGTTTGGTGGGGCTGGCGGTCCAAAAGGATTTCGACAAACCACCGGGGATCGAAGTAGCCGCACACTGAAGGATTGATCACCTGTCAGTCAGTACCTGGGCGACATTAAGAAGGAGATCCAGGCGTAATTCACCTAAGGAGGATTGCCTCCGTAACTACAATCAGAGAGGGCCTGTGGCAGAGGTGTCTCCCTGACGTTTATTTAAGGAGGGTCTGTGGCAGAGACTTTATCCTACAAAGGTTTGAGTGATACTCCGGCTGCCAGGTCAGTGAGAGAGGCCTGTCTGGGTACACTAAACCCACTCAGGCAGGAGTGGTGTAGAAAGTGTTACATGTTCCAAATACTACGCCTGAATCAACGCTGACTCTGCCATCGGCGGTTCCCCCGATCGTGTCACCGGAGGTAAGCGATGCTGAAGACAGAACGTGTGTGCCTGTTGTGGAAGCGGATGCTGAAACGGAGACAGAGGCTACCAAGACATAGCGGTCGTGGTGGGAGCTATTGTAAACTCAAGATTGGACTATGCAAATACCCAAGTACCAAATTGCTCGTCTACAAGTCGTTCAAAATACGGCCGCTAGACTTGTGACTGGGAAAAAAACATGGGAATCAATCTCACCTTCACTGAGAACCCTTCACTGGTTACCAGTAAAAGACAGAATCACTTTTAAAGCACTCTGTCTAACGCATAGATGTATAGATGTATGTATAGATGTATCTATGGGAATGCTCCCCATTATCTATGCGAAAAAATAAAAGCTCATAATCCCAATCGCGTTCTGCGATCCACCAATCAAAATCTCCTCCAGATAACGAAAGCCAACTACAAGTCCAAAGGAGAAAGGAGATTCGCGGTCCAAGGGCCTAGACTATGGAACGCTTTACCAACCAGCATTCGGCTGGAGGAGAACCACTTGGCGTTCAGGAGAAAGATCAAGACTCATCTCTTTTGATACCAAAGGAGACAGGAACAACAAGCGCCCAGAGGCGATTAAGTTTGCATGTGTTGCGCTATATAAGTTTTCATTCATTCAGAGGCCCCCCGGTCGGTACATTTTCAGTAACAGAGTGGTCCTCAAATGTCCCGGAAAGGTCGATCAAGTTTTCTCCATTACCACTGAAAATCAGCGAGGGGACATTATCACTTTGCCTGACCCAAGGTTCTACAAGTAGGACATTTGCCTACAAGTGCTATTTGCTTCAGCTGCTGCTTTGAAGAAGTCCCGAGGGGGAGAGCCCCCCTGTCCAGTTTTGTTTTTATCCTTGCCGGATCCACATCGGAACATTTGTGCAGAACTTTGGGGGATAATAGTAAGTAAAGATAGGGCCCCAATGGCTTCAACATCAGCAGGTCATCATCAGAAAGAAGAAGAAAGTAATTTTTTTTTGCTGTTTGCTCTAATTGAGCCATGGACTGCCTTATTCTAGTAGTACCAGCGCACTGACCACTAGGGGCAGTGTTCTGAAACTTCTGCCAGCGCAAAGAGACTATTGTACATAGTGATTTCTCCTTAGCCTTGCAGTCCAGAAAAGTTCAAGTTCATTCAGGAGCATCTCTGGCAGAGACTTAATCCTACAAAGGTTCGAGTGAGGCCTCGTACACACGACAGAGATTCTCGGCAGAATTCGCCGAGAAACTCGGTCAAAACCCGGATTCTGCCGAGAATCTCTGTCGTCTGTACAGTTTTGGCTCGATGGAGCCGCCGAGGAGCTCGACGAGAAAATAGAGAACATGTTCTCTATTTTCTCGTTGGCCGCGTTGTTCTATAGGAGAAGGCGGCCCGCCGAGCTCCTCGGCGGCTTCATCCCAAAACGAGACGAGGAACTCGACGTGCCAAGCACGTCGAGTTCCTCTGTCGTGTGTACGGGGCCTGATACTCTGGCTGCCAGGTCAGTGAGAGAGGCCTGTCCGGGTACACTAAACCCTCTCAAGCAAGAGTGGTGTGGAAAGTGTTACATATGGGAGCAGGACTGTTCCAAATACTACGCCTGAATCTGCTGTTCTCCGTCTTCTTCCAAACTCTATCCTTTCATCACCAGTTTATTGTTTTTACCCGGCTGGGTAATAAAGAGCACAGAAAAGACACTTGTTGCGGACATTCCCTTACTACTGCTATATGCACCATTCACCCCTAGGAATTTGGAAGAGCCACAATGTAAATGTGCCACCCAAAACAAACCAGCAGCTCCTCCGGGGGTAGTGCTACATATATTTTTCCTATAAAAAAATAAAAATTTTGACTTTGAATCCCAAGGGATAGGTCAATAAGATTTTAACTAATTCTAGGGAAACTGGCAAATGAGAATTTACTAATTTCTTCTTTGTACCTTATTTTTAAACAGGTGCTTCCAGGAGGAACTTTAGACCAATCTTGGAAAACGTCAACACACAAATGGAGGTATGAAGACAACTCGTCGCTTTTTTTGTCTGTTTAAAAAATAATCTTTATAAATATTTGGCTTGTTGTTTCAGCACTGCCTCACTAAAAAATGAACTTTTGTCACACATATAATATATCCAAGTAAGCAAGAAAATATGCAGGCAAAACTCTTGACATGTTTTTCTTCAGCTGATCTTATTTATACTGTACGTATATCTACAAAAAAATGTAAGCCAAAACCGCAAACGGAAATATAAGATCATAATAAATATCATTTACAGTCAGTAGGATGTGTCCTTTGTAGACATGTGCGGTTAGTTTCATTCCGAATCAAAATGTGGACACATTTTTCATTATTCAGTGATTCAAAAGTATCCGAATTTCCAAATTACAACAGTAACAAATTTTAACAAATCCAAACTAACGAAACAAAATGTCAGCCGAAATTCAAATCGCATTGAATTTAAATCAAATTTGAATTAGAAAATGTTATCAAATTTGAAAACAAAAATAGAATGAAAAAGAATAGAAAATAATCGAACAGAGTAGAAAAGAATAAAATAGAAAATAATAGAATAAACAAGAAAAAATATATAATACAAAAGAATAGAAAATAAGCAAATAGAACAGAATAAAATAGAATCATCTATCCATCTTCTGAAATTCAAATAGATTAAATTCAAATAATATAGATTAGAATAGGATAGAATAGAAATACTTTAACTTTACACAAGATCATTTTGACCAATTTGTCAAAGATCTTTATCTACCTAAACTAACCTCCTTGGACCTTGAAAAACATAATACCCCTATTTCCCCTGAAGAATTTGCAAAAACAGTCATGGACCTTCTCGTTCATAAATCCCAGGCCCCGATGGCCTCACATACCACTACTATAAAACTTTCTTGCCCACTTTGATACCACACATGCTGGAGTTGTTTAGAACATCGTTCCATGGAGACACCCCACACTCCCAGTTAACTCATTCCTGTATTTCAGTTGGACCCCTCTATACTGGACAACTACAGACCTATAGCCCTACTAATCTCTGATTATAAGATCTTTACAAAAATCTTGTCCTCTAGACTGTCCCAATTTATAACTAAACTTGTTAATAGGGATCAAGTGGGTTTTGTGCCCTCCAGACATGCTGGAGACAACACAAGGCGCACCATTGATCTGATTGACCTATTGAACAAATTCCCTCGACCGGGGCTTATACTGAGTTTAGATGCCCAAAAGATTTTTGATTGATTAAGCTGGTCCTACATGTGTTCAATGCTTTGATGAACCATTGTACTTTACCCTAAGTTTAATAAAAAAACAGCAGACCCTTTGCAGTCCCCAGGGGTGAGAATTTCTAACAATACCCAGGTAGGTAGAAGATGTGATCTTTACCTGAATTTTAAGTCAAATGTAGAAACACCAGAACTGTCTTCTATTTCAGCAATGTAAAAAAAAAAATCACACAAAAAATGTCGTTTAGTAATGCTTACATGTCTAATTTTCACCTGTTAATGCCTTTGCCATTTTTTTCTGTATAGGTGAAGATCAAAAGACCAGAGATTTACCCACCCCTGTATTACAGCTCATGTTGAAATGTTCCTAGCATGTGCAATGGGAATGTAAAGTTGTTTTGTGTGTCTATATATATACTGTAAATATACTGGATATTTTTATATTTTTGTTTTAGTAAGTTTCCCAGTCTGTTCTTACCTCCTGTTTTCTTTTTTAGAAAGGGTTTGTTGTTTACAGAACTCAATAGCTTAAGCTTACATTTGCATACACAAGTCAAAGAGGCAGAGCACTCCTCCCCTTCTCTCTCTGTATAGTGATCTTTAAGATTCTACTGAATGACAATGTGTATGAAAGGAAACAACTTGGCCCAGATTCACAAACGAGATACGACGGCATATCTCCAGATACGCCGTCGTATCTCTGAGTCTGGGCGGTCGTATCTATGCGCCTGATTCTTAGAATCAGTTACGCATAGATATCCATTAGATCCGACAGGCGTAAGTCTCTTACGCCGTCGGATCTTAACTGCATTTTTTTGCTGACCGCTAGGTGGCGCTTCCGTCGATTTCCACGTCGAGTATGCAAATTAGCTAGATACGCAAATTCCCGAACGTACGCGCGGCCGACGCAGTAAAGTTACAACGTTTACGTTAGGCTTTTCCCGGCGTATAGTTGCCCCTGCTATATGAGGCATAAGTGCGGCGTACCAATGTTAAGTATGGCCGTCGTTCCCGTGTCGAAATTTGAAAAAGTTACGTTGTTTGCGTAAGTCGTCCGTGAATGGGGCTGGACGTCATTTACGTTCAAGTCGAAACCAATGACGTCCTTGCGGCATACTTTGGAGCAATGCACACTGGGAAATTCCACGGACGGCGCATGCGCCATTCCGCAAAAACGTCAATCACGTCGGGTCACAGTAGTTTTACATAAAACACGCCCCCCCTGATCCAAATTAGAATTAGGCGGGCTTACGCCGGCCGATTTACGCTATGCCGCCGCAACTTACGGAGCAAGTGCTTTGAGAATACAGCACTTTCCTGTCTAAGTTGCGGAGGCGTAACGTAAATCGGATACGTTACGCCCGGGCAAAGATACGCCGCTGACTGAGAATCTGGCCCCTTGTGTTTTCTATTTGGAAAGCCCATTATGTTCTGGTAAATAGGTAAATAAAATTGACCCTAAACTCTTATAGTCCCCCGTTAAGTGTATGTATACTTACAGTAACAATGTGTATTTACTGATAATACCCAACTGTTTCACATTGAGCCAGTACAGGGGGTCCCCGACTTACGAACAACTCCTGCTTATGAACGGGACGTATCTGCCCTTCTGAAAATGCGCAGCCATTCTAACATCGGAAAATTACGTAATTGCCGTTCTGCGCATGCGGTATCGACTTACGAACATTTTCGACTATCAGCCCCATTCACTTGGTACTCAAAAAAGTCAACGCTGGAGTCCATACATGATTTGCCATGTTTTTTTATTAAAATCCAAAGGGTCCATAATAGAGCAGAAATCTAACGCGTTTCGGCTTACAAACCCTTATTCATCACTTATTCACACACAAGTTATGAGTAAAGCTTTGTAAACTTTCTGCTGTATACTGGACCACTTGATTTTAGATCAATAAACTATGTGGATTATGTATGGACTTCAGCGTTTAATTTTTTGAGTACCTGTGCCTGTGTAGCAGCCTTTCTGTCCTTAAAGTGTCTTAAACCCATAATTTTAAAAACTAACAATAAATTGTGTATTACAAGCTGTTCATACCCATCCAGCCATGGTGGGATTCCTTTTCTGTATTCTGCAAAAAACCTGGTTGATCCTGCTGTTCTATATCTCCCCCTTCTGTCCATGTCCTCACTGCAGTTGGGGAATTTGCAGAGCAGTGTTGAGAGCTCTACACAGGCTCAGTTTTTAGATTTTAGCATTTCCTCCCTATCATATCTGAGCAGCCCATGTCACTATATTTTTCACACATGTGGGCTTACACACAGTGGTATATAACAGCCCACTCCCTCTCTCCTCCTCCATGCCCACTTACCAGCTAAACACAACGGGGGTGTGATATTACATCTAGATTGATGGAGGTTTCACCTCCCTCTTATTATAAGATATAGGCTGAAGGGGCGTGACACAGGCTGTGACTGACAGAAATCCACCCACACTGTGTTATGGCCAAAAATAATAAAGATTTGATTTCAAATTTGTATTTGTAGGACAAATTAAAACAATGTATTGATATTAATAATTTATTTTTACTCTGTATCCCAAAGGCTGTTTATTTTTATTTTTTAACATGTAACTAGTAGCTGAGGACTAGAAGCTCCTCCAGCTATTGTTTACCTGCAGACAGGCTGGGAGAAAGCTGGGTCATGTGACACCGGTATATCGATTAGGAAAAGTTACTTAGATATGTTTTACATTAAAATAATTAAAGTGCCATCATCCATATGCAGTGGAACCTTGGTTTACGAGTAACGTGGTTAACGAGCGTTTTGAAAGACAGGCAACTTTTTTTTTTAAATGTTGACTTGGTTTGCGAGTGTTGTCTCGCAAAACAAGCATGATTTAAGCCTATGTGGTGTGCAGTACCGCATTTGGCCAGAGGTGCGGGGTGCCGGTGACACTCGGAACGGTTCGGAGCTGTTTGGAAACACTTGAATATACTACTCTTCGTTCCCAGGTGTTTCTGAGTTCAACCAAGCTGTCTCCGAGTATTTCTGAGTATCTCCGGTGCCCCCATCACCTCTGGCCACATGCGGTATTGCATGCAATAGAAGTCTATGTGGAACAAATTATCTTTGTTTCCATTGACTTCTTTGAGGAAACTCGCTTTGATATGCAAGTGCTTTGGATTACAAGCATTCCCCTGGAGTGGATTATGCTCATAATCCAAGGTTCCACTGTACAGAAATAGAAGGGACAATGTACATTACACAAGGTGTGTTTAGTATCACCTTAACTGTATGTTTACTGTTAGTAAATTACAATGTAAGTACTTGTCGACAGGGAGCTTCCTCTTGTCTCCCATATTGCTCCTTTCAGACTGGGCACAGTTATTCTACTGGAGCTTAAAGCGGATGTCCGCTCAAAAAAAGATATTAAAAGCCAGCAGCTACAAATACTGCAGCTGCTGACTTTTAATATTAGGACACTTACCTGTCCTGGAGTGCAGCGGCGTCCGCAGCAGAGGACGAGCGATCGCTCGTCTCTCTGCTGCTCCCCCCGCCATCCTCGCTGAGGGAACCAGGAAGTGAAGCGATGCGGCTTCACAGCCCGGTTCCCTACGGCGCATGCGCGAGTCGCGCTGCACCCGCCGATTGGCTCCCGCTGTGTGCTGGGAGCCGAGTGTTCCCAGCACACAACGGGGGACGGACAGGATGTCAGAGAAAAACCCGTCTTTTGCCCGTGACGTGCGGCCGGAAGTGGGTGCAAATACCTGTCTTTAGACAGGTATCTGCACCCCCCTCCCCCCTGAAAGGTGTCAAATGTGACACCGGAGGGGGGAGGGTTCCGATCAGCGCAACTTCACTTTTGGGTGGAGATCCGCTTTAATGCATATCTAAACCTAAGTACAAAAATGTATTATATTGCAACTCACCACTCCTTTTATTTTAGTGGCTACATTCGTTTTCTTCTTTTTCTTTTTTCATCTGGTGATCCTGCCAGTAACACGCCTCCTGTCCTAGCGTGATTACGCTCACTCGCTGTACCTTGTCTATAAATGAGCAAAGCTCCTTATTTAAACTATAAACACCCCCCCCCCCATCTCCTATTCTCCATTAGACAGGGGAGTGCTCTGTGTTCCCCAGAAGAAAAATGGGAAGGCTGATGATATTGTTTCAAATTTAATTTCACTGGACAGGAAGTTACAAGGACACTGGAATTTTTTTACTGTTAAAAAAAAAAGTCTATACTGTATATATGTATATACAAAGTTTCAATTTACAATGATGGCTTGGCTTGAACATTGAAACTCTCAATTATTTTATCTTTTTACATGGATTTCAAATGTAATTGCTGTTTTAACAAATGTATAAATGAGGAACCTGTTCTTGTTAGCATATTTATAATAAAAAAATATTTTTTTGTACAAAATGTGTTAATGGTTATATAATTGAATCTTAGGCCCCATACACACGATAGAATCCATCCGCTGAAAAATCCCAGCGAATGGGTTTCAGCGAATAGATCCTATGGTGTGTACAATCCAGCGGATCTGTTTCCGCGGATATTTCTCCCCTGGGATGGATTCCAGCAGATCGAATATTCGCTGACATGCAGAACAAATCCATCTGCTGGAATCCATCCCAACGGATGGATCCGCTGGTCTGTACAGACTCACCGGATCCATCCGTCCAAAGGGATCCCCCGCATGCGTCGTAATGATTCGACGCATGCGTGGAATTCCTTATATGACAGCGTCACGCACGTCGCCGCGTCATAATCGCGGCGACGGCGCGACACGTCATCGCCAGAGGATTTCGGCGCGGATTTCAATGCGATGGTGAGTACACTCCATCGCATAGAAATCCACGCAAATCCTCGAGAGGATTTATCCGCGGAAACGGTCCGCTGGACCGTATTCGCGGATAAATCCTCTCGTGTGTATGGGGCCTTATTGTTTGTGTGGTAAAGGATTATTCCACTTTCACAAAATGATATAACATATGACTACCACTCAATCCATTTTGTAATGCAATGTTTAATAAAGATCACCTTTAGGCCCCTTTCACATTGAGGCGTTTTTCATGCGGTACAGCGCTAAAAATAGCGCTGCTATACCGCATGAAAAAATCATGCCCTGAAATCCACATCCAATTTACATATATACTATATTACCAAAAGTATAGCATAGCTCCCAACTGTCCCTGATTTGGAGGGAATGTCCCTAAATTGGAGGGACTGTCCCTGATTTGGAGGGAATGTCCCTAAATTGGAGGGACTGTCCCTGATTTGGAGGGACTGTCCCTGATTTGGAGGGATTGTCCCTGATTTGGAGGGACTGTCCCTGATTTGGAGGGACTGTCCCTGATTTGGAGGGACTGTCCCTGATTTGGAGGGACTGTCCCTGATTTGGAGGGAATGTCCCTGATTTGGAGGGACTGTCCCTGATTTGGAGGGACTGTCCCTGATTTGGAGGGACTGTCCCTGATTTGGAGGGAATGTCCCTGATTTGGAGGGACAGTCCCTGATTTGGAACAAAGTCCCTCTGTCCCTCTTTCCTCCTCATTTCCCCCTCATTTTTGGTCTGATCTATAGAGTTGTATATAAAATGCACTTTTTATCTTTCAAAAAGTTTTTCCCAGCGCTAAACCTTTCATCTGATCTCTAAATTGCTGCATTTGTAAATTTCCAAAGAAAAGTAGTGATACAAAAAAATCACTTCTAGGTTTAACTAATATATATATTTTTTTATAATTCTCCTTTAACCACTTAACCCCCAGACCATATTGCTGGTCAAAGACCAGGCCACTTTTTGCGATTCGGCACTGCGTCGCTTTAGCTGACAAATGCGCGGTCTTGCGACGTGGCTCCCAAACAAAATTGACATCCTTTTTCCCCACAAATAGAGCTTTCTTTTGGTGGTATTTGATCACCTCTGCGTTTTTTATTTATTGCGCTATAAACAAAAATAGAGCGACCATTTTAAAAAAATGCAATATTTTTTACTTTTTGCTGTAATAAATATCCCCAAAAAATATATACATTTTTTTTTCCTCAGTTTAGGCCGATACGTATTCTTCTACATATTTTTGGTAAAAAAAAATCACAATAAGTGTTTATTGGTTTGCGCAAAATTTATAGCGTTTACAAAATAGGGGATAGTTTTATGGCATTTTTTATTAATATTTTTTTTTTTTACTAGTTATGGCGGCGATCAGCAATTTTTTTTGTGACTGCGACATTTTGACATTTTTGGGACCATTGTCATTTTTACAGCGAAAAGTGCTATAAAAATGCACTGATTTTAATTCTGTGAAGATGACAATGGCAGTGAAGGGGTTAACCACTAGGGGGCGCTAAAGGGGTTAAGTGTGTCCTATTGTGTGTTTCTTACTGTAGATGGGTGTGGCTGGACGTGTGACGTCACTGATCTTCATTCCCTATGACAGGGAACAGACGATCAGTGACAAGCCACAGAGAAGAACGGGGAAGGTTTGTTTACACTCACCTCTCCCCGTTCTTCAGCTAAAGGGTCCGCACATCTCGCGGGCGCGGTCATGAAGCTTCGGACCGGGTCGCGAGTGCGACCCACGGCTGTGTTCTTAAAGGGGACATACATGTACGCCCTTGTGCCCAGCCGTGCCATTTTGTTGATGTATATCGGCGTGCGGCGGTCCTTAAAGTGGGGGTTCACCCAAAAAATTTTTTTTAACATTACATTCAGCCGAATTGTCAGAATGACAATCGGCTGTTTTTTTTTTTTATTTTATTCCCGTACATACCGCATTTTCACCGCCGCTTCCGGGTATGTCTTCTGGGCGTTCCTAAATGATTGACAGGCTTCCGACCGTCGCATACAGCGCGTCACGAGTTGCCGAAAGAAGCCGGACTGCGAGTCGGCTCTATACGGCGCCTGCGCACCGACGTTCGGCTTCTTTCGGCAACTCGTGATGCGCTGTATGCGACGGTCGGAAGCCTGTCAATCAATTAGGAACGCCCAGTCCCGCAGAAGGCATACCCGGAAGCGGCGGTGAAAATACGGTATGTACGGGGATAACATAAAAAAAAAACAGCCGATTGTCATTATGACAACTCGGCTGAATGTAATGTTAAAACATTTTTTTTGGGTGAACCCCCACTTTAAGTGGTTAACAAACTCTAATAATACATTTTGTCCTCACCATTATCAGTCATTACACCATGCTGTAGATATTTATAATGTCATTACCCTAGCAATATATATGGGGAAATATGCTATCTTTGCTCGTATCCTTCCTGTACATCTTCATTGCGGTAATATGGCTGTTGTACTAGATATGAGGTAAAATAAAGAATTTAAAAATATAGGGAATTATTATTTTGTCTTCTTCCTTGTTAATATTATTTTCACAATCTATGATGCTGTTGCTGAAGTGATTGAACCTAATAAGGAAACAAAATGATAAGAGCCTTTATTTTCTTATCTCCCTTGTTACTCAGATTGCTAATTTCAAGGACAAAAAAGAAACTGATGTTCCTTAAAGGGTTTGTAAAGGAATTTTTTTTTTTTATCTTAATAGCTTCCTTTACCTTAATGCAGTGCTGTTTTCATGTCCTCATTGTTCGTTTTTGCTCTCAAGTTGCTGTAATTCTTCTCTGATGTCCACACTTCCTGGTTGTCTGTTTCCTGATGACCACAGTGCTGGGAGCTTTCTCTCTGCGGTCACTAATCAAGGAGGTCTGATTACTGTGGGGCAGATCCACGTACCTTTGCGCCGGGCGCAGCGTATCTAAGATACACTACGCCGCCGTAACTTATTTATTTTATTTTGAATCCTCAAAGAATTTGCGCCGTAAGTTACGGCAGCATAGTGTATCTCTGGCGGCGTAAGGACGCGGAATTCAAATGAATGTAATGGGGGCGTGTTTTATGTAAATACGTTGTGACCCGACGTAAACAATGTTTTTTTTTTAACTGCGCATGCGCCGTCCGTGGGGGTATCCCAGTGCGCATGCTCGAAATTAAACCGGAACCAGCCAATGCTTATGACGGTGACGGCATTCGACACAAATTCCTATTCGCGAACGACTTACGCAAACGACATAAAAAATTTAAAATTGTACGCGGGAACGACGGCCATACTTAACATTGAGTACGCCTCAGAATAGCAGCTTTAACTATACGCCGGAAAAAGCCGAACGCAAACGACGTAAAAACAATGCGCCGGCCAGACGTACGTTCGTGGATCGCCGTAACTAGCTAATTTGCATATTCGACGCGGAATTCAACGAAAACGCCACCTAGCGGCCGACAAAAAATTGCAGCTTAGATCCGACGGCGTACTAAGACGTACGCCTGTCGGATCTAGCCGAGATGCCGTCGTATCTTGTTTTGTGGATACAAAACAAAGATACGACGCGCAAAATTTGAAATTACGCGGCGTATCAAGAGATCCGCCGGCGTAATATCTTTGTGGATCTGCCCCTGTGTGTCTAAAACCCCTCAGCACCAATCAGTTTCGTTTTCCAAACCATCACTGCCCTGTAGTGGCTCTGTGGCAGAGAGGCAGGAAACAACATGCAAAAACTAAACTAGAAACTGCAGGTACATTATATGATTGATTTTGATCTATTTTTAATCTTTTTTAAAAGGAATCAGTTAACTATTATGTCTCTATACCCTGTAAACAGTCATTTCAGCATAACATTTTTTTTTTTTATTTACAAATCCTTTAAGTGCTCTATGCACAATGCAGAACAATGACTTAAGTCTCGTACACACGATCGGATTTTCCATCGGGAATTGTAAACTATATTGTATTAACCACATCAGCCCCAGAAGGACTTGACCCCTTCCCGACCGGGCCATTTTTTGCGATACGGCACTGCGTCGCTTTAACTGACAATTGCGCGGTCGTGCGATGCTGTACCCAAACAAAATTCAAAGTCCTTTTTTTCCTACAAATAGAACTTTCTTTTGGTGGTATTTGATCACCTCTGCGGTTTTTAGTTTTTTTTGAAGGCACCCTTTACTGACCACTAGCTGTATCTGGCACCACCTTGCCTTTTTACGGCCCCCAGCCGCAACTTACGCCAGCTCAGGCACAATTGTTTGGCCAATTCACCAGCCGATACAGTCAACTGCCCCACCACGTGTTACTTCCACTCTTATTAGGGCAGGTACACCCATAACAGAGATGGGCCCGAACCCATCGTTCTCCAAAGAACGAAACCATCCCCGCCTTCAAAAACCCTACAACCTCTGCCTGCTGCTACCACACTATGCACTCCCCATCAAACCTGAACTAAAACAATCACAAGTAAAACCATAGACAAACATAACAAAATTGGGGCGGGAGAATCTCGTCTGTCCCCTCCCACCTAGTAAACCCTTGGACCACCCTGTCCACACTAGATATGTGCAATTTGTTTAGTTTCTAATACATTTTTTAACGAATTTTGGGAAATTCGTTAATTCAGAATTTTTGGATTTCCGAATGTTTCAATTTCCGAAATTTTCGGTTTTCCGAAATTCCGTATTTCCGAATTTTCGTATTTCCGAATTTTTCAATTTCCGAATTTTTCAATTTCTGAAATTTCGAATTTCCGAATTTTTTAATTTTTCAAATTTCCAAATTTTCGTATTTCCGAATCTCTGAGTTTTAGTAAATTTTGATTTCCGAAAATTCGGACATTCCGAAATTCAAATTTTCGAATTTCCGAATCTCGGAAATTCTAAAATTCTAAAATTAAAATTTTTAAAAAATTCTAAAGTTAAAAAAATTCTAAAATTCTAAAATTAAAACATTTGAATATTTGGAAGTTCGGAATTCTGAATTTTCGAAAAAAAGCAAAAAAAACGAATAAAACGAAAAAACGAAATTTTCGATTTTCCCGAATTTCAGAAAAAAGCAAAAAAAATGAATGAAACAAAAACAAAAAAAATGTTTTTTTTGGCAGTGCACATGTCTAGTCCACTATCCCTACTATCCTCCAATAAGGTGATTTCATGAATTCCCCTACTATAGCTGACTATTGTTAACCCCTAACTTACTGAGGCCTTCCTGACCAAACCCCATCATGTAGGCCCTACGCCTATGCTGCCCCTGAGCTTCTGTCCTATACTTACTTGAGGTGATTGTAGCCGTATTAGTGCAATTGTGACAGAGAAAATTGAGTACTCTCCGTGATACTTTTTTAATTTGCACTAACATATAATTTTTCATGGACGAGCTTTCGGGGTATGTCCCCTTCTTCAAGGTCCAAGCAGTACTGATTCACAAAAGTTTTAGCAGAAGGTGAAATGTTACAACAACACAGAACAACAAAAAAAATCTCTGATAAAAAAGGAAAAAAAAAAAACATATAAATGAATCAGGTACATTTGCGCGATATTTGCGGGGGAGCAGGGCAACGATTTTGCCCTGCGCCCCCGCAAATATTTTGCGCTGCCCTCGATTCACGGAGCAGTAGCTCCGTAAATTGCGAGGGCGCGCCGGCAAAATTGCCCGGCGTAAGCGCGCGCAATGTAAATGATCCCGCCGGGGGCGGGAATCATTTAAATTAGGCGCGCTCCCGCGCCGAGCGTACAGCGCATGCTCCGTCGGGAAACTTTCCCGACATGCATTGCGGCAAATGACGTCGCAAGGACGTCATTTGCTTCAAAGTGAACGTGAATGGCGTCCAGCGCCATTCACGAATCACTTACGCAAACGACGTGAAATTCAAATTTCACGTCGCGGGAGCGGCGGCTATACTTTAGCATTGGCTGCCCCTACTATTAGAAGGGGCAGCCTTGCGCTAAAGTTGCTGTACGGAAACTCCGTACCTGGCTTGCGCAGGGCCCGCGCAAGTTTGTGAATCAGTGGTAGTATGCAATTTGCATACTACACGCTGATCACAATGGGAGCGCCCCCTAGCGGCCCACGCAAGAATGCAGCCTAAAATCTGCGTGGCATAAGAGCCTTATGCCGCGCAGATTTTAGGCTGCAGTCGGTGTAACGAGGTTCCTGAATCAGGAGCACTTGTTACACCGGAGCAAGTAAGCAATTGCGCCGTGTAACTTATGGTTACACGGGCGCAATTGCTTCTTGAATCTGGGCCAATGTGTATACACATGTATTTCTGCAGCATATTTGGCAAATACAGAAACACAGTAAATATAGAATAATATGCAAAGTGGTTGGAGGGAAGCTTCAGAATGACAAAGATATTTTTATTACAAATTATGTTAACAGACTGCAGTTCCTCTTTAACTATGGGCACTGCACAATGGTCTCAAAGCCTTTCTGGGACCTGTGACGTGTCCCAGAAGCTTGCAGGCAGGGAGGGAAGGAGGAGAACTTGTGGTGGATCAGCCGCAGTGATCCAACCAGAAGTAGGAGTGGGTCCCTATCAAAACCAGGTACTCCACCCCCCTCAAAAAAATGCACTTCAAATGTGGCAGAGGAGGGGGGAGGAGGAAAAGCAGTGAAGTTCTGCTTTAAGATCAGTGACAGCGGAACCACAGAGATGGGTCGCTGGGGCCACATCAAACTTTGCCCCACGATATGTAGTTATATACCTGCCTAGCATGATGTCTTAGGCCCCATGCACACAAGAAGCAAATGCAAACACATGTAAACTCAAGTTTTCAAAGGCAAAAAACGGCGTTTAAAACGCCAGTTTTTGCCGCGAATTTCGCAGCGTTTTGCCGCGTTTAGCGGCGTTTTACCGCGTTTGCGGCTATCAGCGTTCATAACAAAGACATTGTAGACCCTCCCAAAGCTTTGAAACGCAAAAACGTTTGCGTCTGAAAAAACAAGCCTAAACCAAACTGCTTTAAAACGCCAAAAAACGTGAATGTGTGCATGGACACATAGGATAACATTAAATGTGTTGAAAAAAATGCCCAAATGCCTCTGAACTCGAGTTTACCAGCGTCTCGTGTGCATGGGGCCTAAAACTATCACTTTTCTTCAGTTCTTCAAAGAAAAATCCTGTGAGATTGGGAGAAAAGTTATTTCTTAATTTTATAAAAATGTATCATATACAACGAAGTAAAACATTTTCCCTTCCAGTAGGGATATACATTGACAAACCTTATTTCCAAAACATTATCTACGTGTAGCACTACCCCCGAAGGAGCTGCTGGTTTGTTTTGGGTGGCATGTTACCTCTATTCCTCCGCCGTCTAGGGTATACGATGAGAGCTGAGAAGAACTGCAATGTCCACACTTGAGGTGTCTTTTTCTGTGCTTTATTACCCAACAGGGTAAAATAATAAAAGTAGTAGTAGTAGAAGAGGTAGAAAGGATAGTAAGTACTGTAGTATACAACTTTGTTTGGAAACACTCCTGCTTCCAGCGATAAAACTCTTGTCGCCACTCTAGCCAGAGTGGGTATTGCACACCTGGATAGGCCTCTCTCACCAGCCTAGCAGCCACACGGGAACTTTAGCAAAGTCTCTGCCAGGGACCTTCCCAAAGGTGGAGATGTATTCGGTCCAGAATCCTTCTCAACACTGGATTAAGCACCCGGATCTCTCTTGAATAAACTTGGGTAAATTCAGAACTGACAGGTGACCATCATTCAGCCTTTCAGTAATGGTGAGTCCTTCGATAAAGTTTAAGGCCTCTCCTGAGATACCAGCCTCGTGCTCTGTACTCCCCCAGACAGGTTCTTCATCGGGTGGCTTCCTCCCTCAGGACGGACAGCACAGGACCACTCTGCAACTGTAGACCCAGTCTGACTACTAGGCCCACACGGTAGATTACAACCCTGGACCAACGTGGTCCCGAAGTCAGGAACACTTGAACACACACCCTCGGCCATGAGGGCGACACACGGGGGGTGGTGGGACGACAGACCCGCAATCGACAACCGCAAACCAATGACGTCTGTCCCTTAAGTACTCTCCCCCAGCATGCACAGCGAGGCGATCAACCCCCACTGATTGGCTGCTGAGGAAAAACCCCATCACACCCTGACTTTACTGCTGCCACCCTTGGCCTGGGGTGGTACAGGCACCCCAGACAGCAATAGTGGTCACTCACAGTACAGCCATGAGTTCATTCCTGGGCATGCTGCACACATCATCCTTCTAAGTCCATGTGTCGTTCAGGCATAAAGAGTCCATATTTGTTCTTTGGAATGAGGAATTTAGGAAGGAGGGGGGGGGATAGCAGCTGAATAGCTTTCTGTTGTCTCTTTCTCCCAATGTTGAACCGTAACTTTAAAAACATCATATCTGATATAAATTCTCAAGGAAAACAAACACTTGTTGCAATACATATTTTTCACTCATGCATATATATATAGATAATGGGCCAGATTCAGAGACGAGATACGATGGCGTATCTCCTGATACCCGGTCATATCTCTGAGTGCGGTCGGTCGTATCTATGCGCCTGATTCAGAGAATCAGTTACGCATAGATATCCCTAAGATCCGACTGGTTTAAGTGTCTTACACCGTCGTATCTTAGGCTGCATTTTCAGGCTGGCCGCTAGGTGGCGCTTCTGTATGTTTACGCAAGGAATATGCTAATTAGGTAGATACGGCGATTCAGAAACGTACGTTCGGCCAGTGCAATTTTTTACGTCGTTTACGTTAGGCTTTTTTCGGCGTATAGTTACCCCTGCTATATGAGGCGTAGCTAATGTTAAGTATGGCCGTCGTTCCCGCGCCGAGTTTTGAAATTTTACATCGTTTGCGTAAGCCGTTTGCGAATAGGGCTGGACGTAATTTACGTTCACGTCGAAAGCAATGACGTTTGCGGCGGATTTTCGAGCATGCGCACTAGGATTTTTTCACGAACGTCCTATGCGCCGTTCAAAAAAAAAACATAAAATATGCGGGGTCAAAGCAAATTTAAGATACGTTACGCTGGCCGGATAGATACGCTCAGGTATCTGAATCCAATGAATATGAGAAGAGAAAACATTTCTGTGGTTCTAATAAATGAATTAGATTAACTAAAAAAATAGGAATTTTAGTATAATCTATCACACCGGTTGTTGTTTTTCAAATATCAGTCTCAGTTTGAGAAAGTTTTCCAGTCTTTGCTTCACTACAAAAGTCTACAGTAATAGAAACAAAACTGTGTTATAATATATTCTACCGCTGGCTTGGAATGTATCACAGTTTACTAACCAACAAATAATAAATCTAGGTCTAAGTGCTAAGTAGCGCTATAAAACTTCTTGGTAGACGGTCTGATAAATTGTTGACTTGCGTAAGGAATATCAATCTATTACGTAAGTGGTATGCAAATTGTCCTGACTAAAGGAATGGAAAGATAACACGATAATATATCCAAGTAGGTGTAAAGATAAACTAGCATAAAATGCAAATAAATAACTGCAACTGAGGCTTCATATTGAAAGAAAAATCCATTCATGGTTTCAATTTAAATACTTATGACTAATGCCGCGTACACACGATCATTTTTCGGCATGAAAAAAAAAACGGCGTTTTTAAAAACATCATTTAAAATGATTGTGTGTGGGCTTTACATCGTTTTTCGGCTTCTGAAAAAAAATCCGAACATGCTGCATTTTTTAACGTCGTTTTAAAAAATTTCGTTTTTCGGGTTGTAAAAAATGACCGTGTGTGGGCTAAAACAACGTTTTAAACCCGCGCATGCTCAGAAGCAAGTTATGAGACGAGAGCGCTCGTTCAGGTAAAACTATTGGGGCAAATCCACAAAAACGTAGCCTAACTTAACTTTTACCATTTAAGTTACACTGGGGGAAAATTTCTACCTAAGTGCCCGATCCACAAAGCACTTACCTAGAAATTTTCGGCCGTGTAACTTAAATGTCTCCGGCGCAAGGTGGTCCTCTTCTGCAGGGGGCGATGGCAATTTAAATGAGGCGCGCTCCCGCGCCGGCCGTACTGCGCATGCTCGTGATGTCATTTTCCCGACGGGCAGCACGCGAAATTACGTTACGCCGGGCTTTGTGGATTGCGATGGGACAATAAAGTTGCGGCGGGTAAAAAAAAAGTTACGCGCCGAAAAATAAAATTCTAAATTTAAAAAAAATAGCGGCGATCAAAAAAAAGGTCTGTTTTTACAAAGTGTAACTAGTTTACACTTTGTAAAAGCATCCCTAATTGTACGTATGCAAACGTAAACTTACGCAGAAAAAACAAAGCTGAAAAGCTTTGTGGATCTCCGTAAGTTCTCATTTGCATACGCAAAGCGGCATTTCAACGCGAAATGCCCCCAGCGTCGGATGCGGTACTGCATCCTAAGATCTGACAGTGTAAGTGTCTTACAGATGTCAGATCTTCTGTCTATCTTTGGAAAACTGCTTCTGAGGATTAGTTCCAAAGATAGGCACAGGGATACGCAGGCTGAACATTGTCTTCTAGATTAATCTATCAATGAACTTTGCCCATTAACACTTCACCCATTAGATTATCACACAGAGGCTTCTTCTAAACTCTTTTTGTCCTCTGAGTCCCTTGTTGTAATTCTTCCAACAGGCCTTCTATTTCTTCTGGAGGGACAAACAAGAGGACACGCCAACCTCTCACTCTGCCCATTTCTCCTTCTTGTGAACTTCAAATAAGGAGAACCAACCCCAGCCCCTCTCTAGGGTGACCACGTGTCCCGGATTGCCCGGGACAGTCCTGCATTTTGCAGGTCTGTCCCGGGCACAATCATTCCAGGACAATACATTGTCCCGGAATGAAACTGACGCAGCCAACCCCCGAGCCAATCTGATGACCTCAAAAAAGGCTGCCACATCACCCCTTTACTCACTGACAGTACTTATCCTGGCCAGGAATGCCTGGGGGAGCACAATCCCGCCCCCTGCTTGTGATTGGGGAAATCATAAATCCCGCCTCTTGTGTCCATTCACTGTGCTGCGATTAGTTACAGCACAAGCTGATTTTTGGGAAGGGAGGGTGTCCCTGAATGGTAGTTTGGAAATGTGGTCACCCTACCCCTCTCTCAATGGGGAGAGCACAAACCCTGGAAGAGGACCTCTACTGTCTCTCCAACAGTCAGTCAGAAGCCTGCAGTCTCAGACTCCACCTGCCTTAAATAGGGACACCTTGAATACTCAAAAAAATAGGAGGAGCAACCCTTAAGGGAAACACTACTTGTCTACAAGCTAGTGGAATCATGGCAGGTAAAAGACAAATAATAAAAAACATATTTCATTCCTGTACCTGTATTGCATGTACTGAAATGCTAATAAAATACTAATATCAAACTGTAATGTATAAATGTATAAAAATTCAAGTCCTGAGCTACTAGCCAGGCCTTAAGAGTTATTCGCCACCAGTTACCCCTACCCTGTCCCGCCCCTAAACTCAAATTAAATTACAACGTAATTATAACCCCCAGCATTGGTGTCAGTGGACGCTATAATACCCCCCAGCATTGGTGCCAGTAATAATAACCTCAAAAACAGGTATCAGAGGCTGCGGTAATAACCCCCAGCATTGTTGTCAGTGGATGCATTAAAAAACCCCAGCACTGGTACCAGACGCCATAATAACCCCCAACGCAGGTATCAGAGGACGCATAAATAACCCCTAGCATTGATGTCAGTGGGTATCATAATAACTCCCAACACTGGCATCAGAGGACGCATTAGTAACTCTCAGCATTGAAGTCAGTGGACGCATTAATAACTGCTAGCACAGGTGTCAGTATTAAAGCGGAGTTCCACTCCAAAGTGGAACTTAAGCTCATCTGATTCCTCCCCCCCTCCGGTGCCACAATCGGCACCTTTGCAGGATACCTGTCTTTCACAGGTATCCTTTCCCACTTCCGGGAGCCTCAGCCGCAGGTATTGACGTCACGGCTGGGGCTCCCTCCTTCTTCCCCTTTCGCCAGGCCAGTAGGAGAGAGGAGCAGAGCCTCGAGCATGCACAGTAGGGTTCCCGGTGTGAAGCCAAAAGGCTACACTGTCGGGTTCCCTTACCCGCAATGGAGTCGGCAGTACCTGACAACTGATGGAAACATCAGCTGCGGTGCCGACATCGCTGGACTCCAGGACAGGTCCCATTATTATAATCCAGCAGCTGCAGTATGTGTAGCTGCTGGTTTTATAATTTTTTTTGGGGGGGCAGAACACCGCTTTAATGTCCCCCTCTCCTCCTATGTTAGTGGCATTGAAATGTAACCCCTCCCATGACCCCCAATGTGGGGGTAGAGGGTTAACTTTCACTGACATTACCACAAATGCAGAAGGGGTGGTGGGTTAAAATGTCACTGCCAGGGGCGTGGCTAGCCATCGAGCTGAATGGACGGCTGATTCCTCAGCTCCCGCACGGACCGGAGATTCGACCCGCTAACGGCACTGTCCCGAGCACAGAAATGCAACACCAAGACCCCCACACAGTGGGGAACCAGACCGGAACCTCCCGCAAGCGAAAGGAGTACCGGGCCCCTCGGAAACTGACCGACTTCTTCTCCTCAGCGCCCGGAGGCCATATCCAAGATGGCGCCCGCGACCGCTCCCCACTCGGTGATCGAGCATACACTGACCTGCCTGATGAGGAGGACTTGTTCACCCAGCCGCAAATACCATCCCCGGATCCCTCCACTGCTCCTGGGCCTCCGTCCACCTCCAACAGCCCGGCGAAGGCGCGGATGCGGCTCGACTCAGGCATACAGGCCTCAGAGGTAAGGCCTGCTCAGGACGCTCTCCTCTCACTACCTCCCGCACCATCCCCTATTGCAGCCTTCCCCACGTCAGGCCAGCCTGTCGTGGACACACAGCTAAAAGAGATGCTCACCTCACTGCATAGCTCACTACACAGTGACATTTCCTCTATGTTTGCTGCCTTTAAGCTGGAGGTGGGATACATAGGGAACAGGATGGGACATATTGAAAGCCAGATGAGCGCCATGACAGACACAGTAAATGACCTAGTGGACGCCCACGACCATGTTAGAGATGAGCAACAGTGGGTACGGGCCAAAATGGCGGACCTCGAGGACAGGTCGAGACGTAATAACGTCAAGATTCGCGGTATACCCGAATCGATCATCCCAGCGGATCTCAATACATATGCTAGAGAAATGATTTCAATCCTTACTGCCTGATCTTCCTCCTGTGGAAACTATAATAGACCGCATACACCGCCTGCCAAAACCCCCTCACCTACCGGCAGAGGTCCCCCGCGACACGCTAATGAAAATACATTTTTTCCACACCAAGTACATGCTCCTGTCCAAAAACAGACGCCTGGATCACCTACCACCACCATACTCCAAGCTTCAACTCTATGCGGACATTTCCCAATACACTAGGCAACAACGCCGGCAGTTGCAAACCATCACCAAGCCGCTCACCAATCATAAAATACCCTACCAATGGGGGTTCCCGACCAAACTCCTAGTGACCAAAAATGGAGTGAAACATGCCATACACACAGTTGAGGAAGGAATACGCTTGCTTAAAAAATGGAAGATCATCCCGGAGGGGGTGCCATTACCCCACACACCCGCTGCAGGGAAACAGCTGCCTCCCATGAAATGCCCTCACTCCGATGGGATCAAATGACCTTGTTTCAGTGCTGCTCTGTCTTTACTTTTCACTAAGCACTCCGGTCCGGTGCCTGCTCGTTGCAGCTAGTTCACAAACTTTTACCCTCCAGCTACGCTCAGTGGTTCTGCTGGTATACCACTGATCCTTGTTTGTGTTTTTTGCTCCTTCCCCTCATTTCCTTACCTGATCCCATTGCATATCCGTTCTATTGCAATAACTGTTGTCCTCTTCTCCCCTCCACCTATCCTGTTCCAGAAGAGCACCTATCTACCGCTACACAGCCTCCACTGAAGAACCTACCTTCGTAACCCTCCAGAACCTCAGGACTTGCGAGATCCTACCAGGTCCTGATCCAGAGCCACACGAACTGTGAGTACTACCTCTTCCATTTACGCACCGCACCCTTTTGTTTCCACGATGCCGAAATTTCTGTCACTGAATGTAAAGGACCTGAACCACCCGGCCAAAAGGGCATCTCTATGGAAAACAGCCCAAGACTCCAAATGCGATATCCTCTGTGTACAAGAGACACATTTTCAACTCACTGCAGAACCCAAATGCACGAACAAGAACTTTCCTACCATACTCAAAGCCTCGGGACCTGACAAAAAAAATGGCATACTGATGGCCTTCAAGACCACGGTATCTCTAGTCATTCACAATACTCTCACTGATCCCAACGGCAGATTCTTAGCACTGGACTGCTCTCTGAATGGTGTCAGACACACCATTGTGTCGGTGTACGCACCAAACAAAGGCCAAATCCACTTCTTGTCCAAACTGATGAAAAAAATAGACCGCTTTAAACAAGGCCGCCTTGTCATCTGCGGTGACTTGAACATTGTACCAGATAATTCAATCGATGCTTCTTCCAGGCTCAACAGAACAGCATCGCCTATGGGCGCTTTCATACGCTCACATGACCTATACGATGTGTGGCGTTGCCACCACACCACCGAAAGAGACTATTCCTTTTTCTCTCCTTGCCATAACTCCTACACTCGAATTGACTACTTTTTGGTTGACAAGTGGACCCTGCCCACTGCCTCAGCATCTGAGATAGGTACCATCACGTGGTCAGACCACGCACCTATTACCCTAACTACAAGTGACTCTCCATCTGCCTCTGCTACAAGAATTTGGAGGGCTAATTCAGCTCTCATGAACTCTCCGCTTTATTCAGATTATATCAGGACAAGTTTAGAGGAATTTTTTTAATTGAATACTGATTCTGTTGCAGATAACTCTGTTTTATGGAATGCCCATAAGGCATTCGTGCGGGGTATTCTCATCCAGATTGGGGCTAGAGAGAGGAGGAGGAGAACACAACGTCTAGACTCCCTGACGGCAGAAATCAAATCACTAGAAAACCTAAACCAATCTCACCCTGACAGGGCCCTTAAGCATAAATTAGGTCTCCTTAGACAGGAGCTGAGGTCCCATCTTTTAGACTCCTACGAGAAAGCCCACACACGAGTCGGGGCCAAACATTACTCCACGGGCAATAAAGCCGGTAAAGCCATGGCTGCCAGGATGAAAGGGCATTATGCCAAAACCAAAATCGCCCATATATATCACCCTACCTCCAAACAAAAACTAGTAGACCCCTCGGCCATTGCCGAGGCTTTCCGCCATTACTACAATACCCTCTATAACCTGAAAGACGACTCCTCTGTTCCGCAGCTCTCCCCTCAAGACATTTCAGCATTTCTAGAGCACATTAACCTTCCCAGACTGTCTAGCGACCAGCTCTTGACGTTGAACACCCCATTTAATCCTCAAGAGATTCTAGAAACCATTTCGAAATTGCCCTCTAACAAGTCCCCGGGCCCAGATGGACTCACTAGTGAGTACTACAAACTCTTTGGACAAACACTAGCGCCCTTCCTCTCGAATGTCTGCAATGACACTGCCTCGTCCTCCTCTCTCCCTCCTGAAATGCTGTCCGCCTTGATTATTACACTACCGAAGCCAGGCAAGGAACCCACCCACGTGCAGAACTTTCGCCCTATATCCTTACTCAATATAGATACCAAGATTTATGCCAAACTCATAGCCAACCGGCTGATTAACTTGATGCCCCTGCTCATTCACAAAGACCAGTCGGGCTTCACAAAAGGGAGGCAAACATATGACGCTACCCGCAGGATTCTCAACATCATACATGGTGCTGGATCCACCCGAACGCCTTCTCTGCTCCTTTCTCTGGATGCAGAGAAGGCGTTCGACAGAGTCCATTGGGACTATATGAAAGTGACTCTTATTAAATTCGGTTTCCAGGGCCACATACTGTCGGCCATATTGGCGCTATACTCCTCCCCCTCGGCCCAAGTATATACCTCGGAAATGTTGTCACGACCATTCTCCATAACCAATGGCACCCGCCAAGGCTGCCCTTTGTCCCCGCTCATATTCAACCTGGTCATGGAACCGCTCGCGGAACATGTCAGGTCTCACCCCGATATAGCGGGCTTCCGCTTCGGCATTAAAGACCACAAAATCAATTTATTCGCGGACGACGTGATACTAATGATCACAGATCCAATATCCTCCCTGGCTTCGGTACAACTGCTGTTACAGAAATTTAGTGCTGTTTCGTATTACAAAGTAAATGAACAAAAATCTCATATTCTAGACCTGGGCTTGGACGCAATTACTAGTAACATACTCAGACACACTTATCCTTACTCCTGGACAGACGATGGCATAACATACCTGGGTGTAACACTATATAAGTCGCTAAAAGATACCTCAAAGCATAACTACACTAGCATTAAGCAAATACTGATCAAAGAAACTAACAACCTCTCTAAACACGAATTCTCATGGGCGGGTCGCCTCGCGGCATTCAAAATTATGCTACTCCCCAGGCTGTTATACATCTTCCGCACGTTGCCCGTGCCTCTTTCACGCTCCTATCTCAATTCTCTACAGTCCATTTTGACACAATTTGTATGGCAAGGGAAAAAATCTCGATGTGGCCACTCTAAACTCATTAAACACAGGTCAGTGGGCGGGATGGGCCACGTAGACATCAGGGACTACTATTTAGCCTCAATCCTCTCCCAAATGAGGGACTGGTTCTCCTCTTCGCCATCTACACTATGGGGAGACATAGAAAACACCGCGACACCGGGACCTAACCTAGCCAGGTGGCTGTTTAGCATGACCACAAAAAATGCACCATTGACAATCTATTCTCCTACCGTCCAAGCCTCTGTTAAGGCATGGAAAATCCTTCACAACACCCGATGGACGAACCGTCTGACCAAGCCCATACCGGTCCCGCTAGAAACATTGGAACTGCTATCCCCTGACCTGACCATCCCGACTTGGCTTGCAGACCGAGTACACTCCACATCTGACTTACGCTCCCTTGTGGCTACTACTTCTTTTCTACAACTACAACAACAATTCCTCGCTCCAACCAGGGATTATTTCACATACTATAGAATACAAAAGTGCCTAGCGGCAAACCCTTCTCTAGAAGGCTCTTTACCAATTCACATCTGGAACTACTTCCTAAATGACGTTAGTAAACCAAGGGGTACATCCATATTGTACTCCACTTTCCAGGACAAGACCTTATTCCACAAAACTAAACCCCTGGACGATTGGGAAACTGATGTCCAGACTCTCTTTACTGATGAGCAGTGGCAAACGGCAATTAAATCTGTTTATAAATACACCTCTTGTACCTCCCTGTGGGAGCTGACCCAAAAAATACTAATGAGATGGTACATGACACCCCACAAGATAGCCAAGTGTTATACACATGCCTCTGACATGTGTTGGAGAGACTGTGGCCTGCCCAGTACACTCTTACACATCTTTTGGACATGTCCACTCGTACGACAACTTTGGTCGGCAGTTGAGACGACCTTACGGGACATCTTTCGTTCCCCCATACTTCTATCTTCCCACCTAGCCGTTCTCAACTTAACTATCGACGACCTACCACCGACCCATCGACTGGTGACCACACACGTTTTCTTAGCGACGAAACTACTGATTGCTAGGAAATGGAAAACAAAAGATACCCCCACACTCACGGAAGTCATTAACCTAGTACAGACCCACTACACATATGAAACAGTCTTAGCTCGGGGGAAACCCACTTACTCTAAAGTGCTCGCCCTCTGGAAACCTTGGACCACTTGGTACACAAACACATACGCCAAGTGATACAATTTTGATCTATGTTGCAATCCTTACTGGTGCTCTCCCCTCCCCTCCCCCCC
The DNA here is from genome assembly GCF_905171775.1 of Rana temporaria. Taxonomy (NCBI): domain Eukaryota; kingdom Metazoa; phylum Chordata; class Amphibia; order Anura; family Ranidae; genus Rana; species Rana temporaria. Next base: position 456,412,715 of record NC_053491.1, read on the forward strand.
CCCTTCCTCCCCAATCCCCTTGACATGACTTCACCCGCTCCCTATTTCCCCTGCCTCCCCTCCCTCTGTGTTATGCTCTTGAAGTAACGCACACTGTGTTAACACCATGACCCTCCCTCTTGGTATGGTTTTTGTTCTTTCCGATGTTACTATGGTACTATAGATATACCGAATCAAATCAGGTGCACCTTAGCGCACTCATAGTACTTGCCTAATGTTCATCATAGGTACGCTGTCATTTTTTGGCATATTTTACACTTTGTTATTGTACTCGCTATACTGTACTTTGAAAACCTCAATAAAAACTATTTGAAATAAAATGTCACTGCCATAGAGACCAATGCAAGGTGGGGGAGTTAACTTTCACTACCACTGACCTCCCCTCCACATCCCCCACCTGCATTGGTGGACATGGCAATGCTAACCCCTTACTCAATTTCAGCCTGTTCAAGTGCCATTGCCCTAACGCTATGGTGCTGGACGGGGAGATGAAACAAGCAGTTAGCTGAGCTTACCTCAGCATACACTCGCTCCTGATAAGTTAACATCCCCTCTTTCACATCTCCTCCTTCAAGAGTGCAGGCAGATGGACGGGTGGGCAGTTCAGGCAGATGGGCGGGCAAGTGGGTGGGTCAGCAGGCTGACGATTCAGGCAGGTGAGCGGGATCTCAGAAGATTGCTGCATCCCCATCCTGCCCACACAACAAGCAGCCAGAGCCTGAAACTGCCAATCACAAAGCTGGAGGGAGGGGGAGCAAAATCCTCCCTCCAACAGCCATCAGAGCCTTTTTGTGTGGTGCTCAGAATGATAGGAGTGACGGCAGCATCTCTCCTATCATTCAGGCAGCTGGAGAGCACTGGGCACTCAGTGTCACTCATGCTCTCAGCGCCCCCTCTCCACTCGCCCCCAGCTAATTTTCACTCGCTAAATGCGAGCAGGCGAGTTAAAATTTTGAGGGCTGTGTATATAACTTCCTGACTCTAGGGTTGCTGGAAAAAAGATCCTGGAAAGAGAAAGTTAAGAGAGAGAAGGTCTGTCCATGTTACTAATATCAGATCAGAAGAGATGATTATTGCCAGATTACTACGACAGCGTTCCATTGTTTTTGGGTGATGGGTAAAAGGTCTCCTTATTACTGCATGTAAGCAGTCTAAAGCAGTCAGTGGGTGCTGTCCCGGTTGGTGTAGATGTATACAGGACAGATTATGTATACCTGCATACCATGATCTGTGAGGCTGAGCTATATACCCTGATCTGTAATTCTGTGCTATATACCCTGATCTGTGAGGCTGAGCTATATACCCTGATCTGTGAGGTTGAACTATGTACCCTGATCTGTGAGGCTGAGCTATATACCCTGATCTGTGAGGCTGAGCTATATACCCTGATCTGTGAGGCTAAGCTATATACTTTGATCTGTGAGGCTGAGCTATATACCTGATTTGTGAGTCTGAGCTATATACCCTGATCTGTGAGGCTGAGCTATATACCCTGATCTGTGAGGCTGAGCTACATACCCTGATCTGCGATTCTGAGCTATAAACCCTGATCTGTGAGGCTGAGCTGTATACCCTGATCTGTGAGGCTGATTTGTGAGGCTGAGCTGTATACTCTGTCCTGTGATGCTAGGGCTGTATAATCCTGTCCTGTGATGCTGAGCTGTATACTTCTGACACTATGGGTGGAATATAGGGGATGGAGTGGGTGGATTCTATAAGGGGTGGGGCTTAGGGGAGGGGTCAAAAAGGAAGGGCAGGGTCTAGCGCCACCCATCCTAAAACTTCACCAGCCGCCACTGGTTAGTACCCCGGTCTCGGAGCTGGGAGTTGTCACCCCACAACAGGAAGCCCTTGAAAAGGACTTTGACGCCAGAATTACCAAAACCTTCATGACAAAATCACCAGCACCTTCATGGTAGGATTATAAGGATACTTTTAATGAAAGCTGCCTCTTTATAAAGTTAAAAATTACTTTTGAAGTTACATTAAAGCTTAGCCTCGGTCCACACCTCCGTGACTTGTCAGGCAACTTATTTGTTTGACAAGTCGTTATCCATTAAGTGCAATGGAACCATTCAAATCGGATCCGATTTAGAAAAAAGGTTCCTGCACTACTTGAGGGCGACTTAAGAGCAGCTTGCACTGACTTATTTTAAAGAAGTTGCATGCAAGCTGCAATGATGTCACGCAGCGCGGCATGGCTTCAAAGTCGCACAACTTTGAAGCCCACCAGTTTGAATCGGCCCTTATATGAAATTTTAGTGATTGGGTTTACATTTACTTTAAGACTGAAAACCAGGAACAACTTAGGAGCTGAGATGCAGATTCTTATGCCGCGTAAACACGACCGTTTTTCATGATGTGAAAAATGCAATTTTTTAAAATGTTCATTAAAAATGATCATGTGTAGGCTCCAGAGCATTTTCTCGACGTGAAAAATGGGCATTATAAATTTAAAACATGCTCCAATTTTTCTCGTAGTTTTTCACTTCGTGAAAAACGGTCGTGTGTGGGCTTTAACGACAGGAAAAAACGCACGTGCTCAGAAGCTAGTTATGACATGGGAGCACTCGGTCTGGTAAAACTAGCGTTTGTAATGGAGATAGCACATTCATCACGCTGTAACAGACTGAAAAGCACAAAGCCTGAAAGCGCAAATCGTCTCTCACCAAACTTTTACTAACACAAAATCAGCAAAAGTAGCCCAAAGGGTGGCGCCATCTGAATGGAACTTCCCCTTTATAGTGCCATTGTACGTGCTGTACGTCACCGCGCTTTGCTCGAGAATTTTCGTTTGTATGCAAGGCAGGCTTGACAAGTTTTTTTTTCTAGGACATTAAAAATGGTCATGTGTATGCGGCTTTACAAATGCTCATACTTAAAGCGGAGGTTCGCCAGTAAAATGGTGTTTTTACCCTTAGATGTATGCTCATTTAGTCTAGGGGAATCGGGTTGTTGTTTAAAAATCCGAGCATTACTTACCGTTGTAGAGGGCGATCTTCTCCGCCACTTCCGGGTATGGGCTGCGGGACTGGCAGTCTTCCGACAGGCTTCCGAAAGGCTTCCGACGGTCGCATCCATCGCATCACGATTTTCCGAAAGTAGCCGAACGTCGGTGCGCAGGCGCAGTATAGAGCCGCACCGACGTTCGGCTTCTTTCAGCTACTCGTGACGCGATGGATGCGACCGTTGGAAGCCTTTCGGAACACTGTCAATTAAGAAGGAACGCCCACTCCCGAAGACCCATACCCGGAAGTGGCGGAGAAGATCGCCCTCTACAACGGTAAGTAATGCTCGGATTTTTAAACAACAACCCGATTCCCCTAGACTAAATGAGCATACATCTAAGGCCCCGTACACACGACCAAACATGTATGCTGAAACTGGTCCGCGGGCCAGTTTCAGCATACATGTTCGGTCGTGTGTAGGCGCGAGCGGGCCAAATTCCAGCAAACATTTGCCCGCCGGGCCTTTTCCCAGCGGGCAAATATTCCTGGACGTGTTTTAAAACCGTCCGCTGGAATCCTGCCCGCTCGGACATGTACGGTCGTCAGTACAGACCTACCGTACATGTCCGAGCGCCCGCCGTCCCTCGCATGCGTCGAATGACTTCGACGCATTCGTGGAAGCCTTTAAATGGCAGGCCCGCCCACGTCTCCGCATCATCGCCGCGTCATCGTCGCGGCGACGACGCGGACACGCCCCGCGTATTGTTTACGCGCGGACTTCTGTACGATGGTTAGTACAACCATCGTACAGAAGCCCTCTGGCAGGCATGTACGGTGAAAACGGTCCGACGGACCGGTTTCATCATACATGTTTGCTCGTGTGTACCGGGCCTAAGGGTAAAAGAGCAGAAACGGCCTTTATGGGTGAACTCCCGCTTTAACAGTCTCTCTTTAATAGACCTTTAAGTATTTAAGAAAATTTAAACCATTAAGGGATTTTTCTTACACTTTCAAAATGAAGCCTAATGCCTCATACACACAACCGTTTTCCTCGGTAAAAACCATAAAGAAAACTGCTGGCAGAGCTTTTTTGCCAAGAAAAACGGTTGTGTGTATGTTTTTCGTCGAGAAAACTGTTGTGGATCTCGACGAGAAAAAAAGAGAACATGCTCTCTTTTTTCTTGTTGGGAGTCTCAATTTTCTCGTTGTGGTTCTCTTCGGGCTGGTTTACAAAGAGAAACACATTTGTGTGTATGCTTAGAAACCCGTGCATGCTCAGAATAAAGTATGAGACGGGAGCGCACCTTCGGTAAAACTAGCGTTCGTAATGGAAATAGCACATTCGTCACGCTGTAACAGACTGAAAAGCACAAAGCCTAAAAAAAGCGCAAATCGTCTCTCATCAAACTTTTACTTAACACGCAGTAACATGAGATTAGCAAAAGCAGCCCCAAGCGCCAGTGGAATCGAACTTCCCCTTTATAGTGCCGTCGTACGTGTTGTACGTCACCGCGTTTGAGACAGTGTGTATGCAAGGAAAGCTTAAAAAAAGAATCTCGGCAAGCTTGACAAGAACCTCGTCGAGGAAAACAACGTTTCTTTTACGACGAGATTCTCGGTCGCGTGTACGAGGCCCCTGTTGCAGTTATTCATTTGTAGTTTCTGCATGTTTACCTTTACATCTACTTGGATATTTTATTGTGTTTTCATGACTTAAGGAATAAACCAGAAAATTTGCATATGACTTTTACGTAATAGATTGCTATTTCTTACGCAGTTCAACACAAGTTTTATTGTCCTGATCAGCACAAAGACCTAGATTAATAATTATACCGTCCCTTATATGATATTTTAGTGATTGGTTTTGCATTTACTTTAAAACTGAAAACCTGGAACTTAAAGGGGTTGTAAAGGTAAATGTTTTTTACCCTTAATGCATTCTATGCATTAAGGTAAAAAAACTTCCGACAATACCGGCCTCCCCAGCCCCCCCGTTTACTTACCTCATCCCTCGAAAGTCTCGCGCCGTGAACGCGCTGTCATCTTGGCCGGCTTCACGGCTCTTTCAATGGTCGATTAAAGTAGTGCAGCCATTGGCTCGCGCTTGTGTCAATCACAACCAATGATGTGGTGCGCCAGGGGGCCCGCAAGGACTCCACACCATGCAAGCTCGCTCACATGAATGTGTGGAGTTCTTGCTGGGAGGACCAGAGACAGCCACCGAGGGACCCCAGAAGATGTGTATTGGGGCCACACTGTGCAAAATGAGCTGCACAGTGGAGGTAAGTATAACATGTTTGTTATTTTTAAAAACAATTAAAACATTTCCTCTACAACCCCTTTAAGAGTTGAGATGCAGATTCTTACAAATGCCCATTCATAACTGGATCTCTTAAATAGACCTTTTAAGTGTTACTAAATGCTGCTGGATCACTTTTAGTAGCGGCGGAAGGGGGTCAAGCCCCCCTAATCCCCCACTTTATGGTGGTTTTCGGGCTTACTTGAACAATTGGTAGCTCCACTAACCAATCCGGTGCTGGCAATGGCTGCTCACAGAAATGAACAAAGAAAAAATGGCCTCCACTTATCTATAAGGCCTAGAAGGACCAGAGCAATGTCATGACGGGACTTCCGGTTCCGGACCCAACAAGGCCATATTTTATAAAGCAAAAGATAAAAAAATGAATGTAGAAGAGAGATTTTGGGTCTAATAGACCCCAGATCTCTCCATAAAGGGGACCTGTCATGCTGTATTGTTATCGCAAGGGATGTTTACATTTTCTGCGCTAGCAATAAAAATGATAAAAACAAAAACCTTTTTAAAGGGACGGTGCAACAATAAAAAAAGTTTAATAAAATAAATAATAATTGTAAAAATGTTTTAAAGTGCCCTCGTCACCACTGTGCCCATGCTCATGCATAGTGGTGAATGCATACATAGGTCACACCCACATATGTAAATGGTGCTCACAACAACACATGTGAGGTATCACTGTGAACGTTAGAGTGAGAGCAATAATTCTATTGTTGCCTATGGATATTTTTAAGTACCATAGTTTGACGCCATTCCACGAATGTGAGCATGACATGTTAGGTAACATTGCGTAACATTATATTTCATATTTTACCAAAAAATGGGGTATATATTGTGTTCTGTTTTTATTAATTTGTTAAAGTGTAATTTTTTCAAAAAAAATATGTTTTAAAAACTGCTGCGCAAAAACCATGTGACATAATTGCAAGAGCCGTCATTTTATTCTCTTTTGCCTCTGATAAAAAAAATACATGTATAGTGTTTGGGGTAAAACATTAAGAATACTGATTATTACTTGTAAAACAAAGAGTGTCAGAAAAAGGCCCCGTCAGCAAGTGGTTTATATCGAAGAGCCGCATTTAGCTCATGCGACTGTGGATGAAAGTTTCCCACAAGAGCTAATAAAAAATCTAAAAACAGCTCCATAAGCAGGCTGATTTACAATATTCATAAATCATATACAGTAATATGAAAATATATTCTGCCTTTGTTTTGACCTTGCTTGAATAGAAGGATTCATATACTGTATATTGAAACAGTGCCTCTTATTATCAGACTAATAAAGATTAAGGATGAGCCGAACACCCCCCTGTTCGGTTCGCATCAGAACTTGCGAACACACCAAATGTTCGTGTGAACTTTAGAACCCCGTTAAAGTCTATGGGACTCGAACATTTGAAATCTAAAGTGATAATTTTAAAGGCCAATATGCAAGTTATTGTCCTAAAAAGTGTTTGGGGACCTGGGCCGTTTTTTCAGGAGCAGTGAATTTAATAATGCTAAAAGTGAAACAATAAACGTGTAATATTACTTTAAATTTCGTACCTATAGGGGGGGTGTAAAGTCAGCATGTGAAAAAGCGCATGTTTCCCGTACATAGAACTTTCCCTGCACAAAGTGTAATTTCTGAAAGAAAAAAAGGCATTTAAAACCGGCTTTGCGGCTCTAATGAATTGTCGGCTCCCGGCAATTCAGAGATGATTCATTCATAAAAAAAAAAAGGTAAGCCTGCGCTTAGTACGCCCACCCCCCTCCCACAAAAACCACGACACTTACACGCACTCGAAATTGTGTTAACATGCACGCACTTTGACCATTCGGTCTCTAAAAAGAGAGGCAAAGGACCAACGGGGCTGGTTGAGCTGGCTAGATCCTCTCACTCCCTTATAGGGAGTCCCTCTGCCCCATTGGGCTTCAAAGCGGAGCAGGTAGGGCGGGCTGTGTGGGAGGACCCCCTCACACACCCACCATTGCCACCCGGGGCATGGAGAAAGGTGGCAGATTGCCTCTGGGGGAGGCCTGCCTACTCCCAACTCCTGCAGTCCGGCTCCTCTCTCGAGTTCACGCACAAAAAAATACACTTTAAAAAAAAAAAAATGACACTTTGCTACAATATAAAGTAGTGAGTGTACAGCTTGTATAACAGTGTACATTTTCTGTCCCCTCAAAATAACTCAACACACAGCCATTAATGTCTAAACCGCTGGCAGCAAAAGAGAGTACACCACTAAGTGAAAATGTCCAAATTGGGCCCAATTTGCCATTTTCCCTCCCCGTTGTCTGGTAAATCGTTAGTGTTACAAGTTCTCAGGTGTGAATTGGAAGCAGGTGTGTTAAGTTTAACATGGCACTTCATGCTAAAGAACTCTCTGAGGATCTGAAAAAAAGAATTGTTGCTCTACAAAGATGGCCTAGGCTATAAGAAGATTGCAGAGACCCTGAAACTGAGCTGCAGCACGATGGCTAAGACCATACAGCAATATAACAGGAGAGGTTCCACTCAGAACAGGCCTTGCCATAGTTGACCAAAGAAGTTGAGTGCACATGCTCAGCGTCATATTCAGAGATTGTCTTTGAGAAATAGACGTATGAGTGCTGCCAACATTGCTGCAGAGGTTGAAGGGGTGGGGGGTCATTCTGTCAGTGCTCAGACCATATGCCGCACACTGTATCAAATTGTTCTGCATGGCTGTCGTCCCAGAAGGAATCCTCTTCTAAAGATGATGTGCAAGATAGCCCATGTAATAGAGGGAGCAAATACCGCGCTAATGGGAAAAATAATGAGAGATAAATACTAATGTAACCAAGCTCCAACACAAAAGCATGTGATAATCATGTAAAAATATATGTGTAAAAAGAAAAAGTCACGCTAAGTGTATATATGAAAAGTATATATATAATGTGATATTATAATGTGCAATTGATAAAATTAGTGAACCTTAAAGGGGTTGTAAAGTTTTTTTCCCCCTAAATAGCTTCCTTTACCTTAGTGCAGTCCCCCACTTACTTCCAGTGGCGGTTCGTCCATAGAGGGCGCTGGAGCGCCGCCCCCTCTGGCTCTCACCGCCACTGAGTCTAATAACATAGATTCATGCATTGCACCAATCTATGTTATTGTCGCCGCTGCCGCTGTTCTATTCAGATGGCCGGACATGAGGCGCCGACCATCTGAATAACGGCAGCTGGTTGGCTGTACGGAAGTGCCTATAAGAGCCAGCAGCTCTGATAGGCTTTTCGAGTACAGCCCTCGGGTCCCCGGAAGCTTATCCTCGGAACGCATGGGGGGTGCGTTCCTTGGATAAGACTGACAGGCGTCTCAGCCAATCAGGTTGGCTGGTTCTGGCTACCAGAAAATTGGCACAGCGGCATGAATGGGCACAGTGGTGACAATTAAAGGGCACAGTGACATCAATGGTCACAGTGGCGACAATGGGCACAGTGGCGACAATTAAAGGGCACAGTGGTGACAATTGGCACAGTGGCGACAATTGATGGCACAGTGGCTGTGTTTGATGGCATGGCACAATGGCTGTGTTTAATGACATGGTACAGTGGTGACAATTGATGGCACAGTGTCTGCATTTGATGGCATGGCACAGTGGCTGCGTTTAATGGCATGGCACAGTGGTGCGAATTGATGGCACAGTGACTGCGTTTGATGGCATGGCATAGTGACTGCATTTGATGGCATGGAACAGTGGTGACAATTCATGGCACAGTGGCTGCGTTTGATGGCATGGCATAGTGGTGTGAATTGATGGCACAGTGGCTGCGTTTGATGGTATGGCACAGTGGTGACAATTGATGGCACAGTGGCTGCATTTGATGGGCACAGTGAGGCTGCAATTTTTTTTTCCGTTTGCGTCCCCCCAACAATCTTGAGCACCAGCCTCCACTGCTTACCTAATCCACCGTCGTTTTACGTTGCTACTTTGAAGAGAAATACCTTTGTTATGGCAGCAGCTAGCTACCATAACCACCTGTATCCTCTTCAAGAGCGGGTGGTCCGCTTTGTGATAAAAGTGGTTTATGTGGCGGATTCACAGCAAGATCACTTTTATCAGTGGTGGAGAGGGGCCGCCCCTCTCTGGTGCCCTCCGCTGCTTACCGGAGCCGACAGTAGCAGTGAAGGCAATCAGATCCTTTCACATCAGTGACTTGGAGATGAGTGAGGGGAAGATGGCCCACACGGAGCGCTGTCCCCGGAATCCGGGCTGGGTACCACAGTGGAGCCTAGTACAAAAACACGTTCTGGTACTAGGCTTCACTAATTAATTTTGTCCAGTGCGCATGGAGCAGTCTCCTGTCTGCCCCACCCCCTCTGCGTGTGTCGGCTCTTCTCCCATAGGCGGTGTGAAGAGAGACTTCTGGGTTGGCCGGAGCTGTTGCCAATCATCCCGTGCACTCCCAGAAATGCTCTCCAAATGCCACCCACCAAGTAACCAAAGATGCCACATATGCCCCGCCCCCCTGTAATGTGCTTCTGCTCCCAGCATGTCCGAGCTACAGGGATCTGTTGGACAAGTACTGATCTATAGGGACACCTGATGTGGGGGGCTCTGATGGGGACACCTTCTGTGGGGGGGTCTCTGATGGGGGACACCTGCTGTGGGGGGGCTCTGATGGGGACACCTGCCGTGGGGGGCTCTGATAGGGGATACCTGCTGGGGGGGACTCTGATGGGGGACACTAATGAAGACTTCTTAGGGGAGCATCTCTGTGGTTGATTCATAGCCATGGAAACATTTATAAAGGGGAGGAGTTAGTAAGATGACCATGCAGGGGCGGGGGGCGACAGAAATTTTTCTGCACCCAGGCGTGAGTGACCCTAGGATCGGCCCTGGCCGCGATTACTATCACTAATAATTCTAGCCCTAGATCTCCTCTCTAACTCAAAACATGCAGCCTGTAGAATTTTTTAAACGTCGCCTATGGAGATTTTTAAGGGTAAAAGTTTGTCACCATTCCACGAGCGGGCGCAATTTGGAAGCGTGACATGTTGGGTATCAATTTACTCGGCCTAACATTATCTTTCACAATATAAAAAAAATTGAGCTAAGTTTACTGTTGTCTTATTTTTTTATTAAAAAAAGTGCGCTTGTAAGACCGCTGCGCAAATACGGTGAGACAAAAAGTATGGCCATTTTATTCTCTAGAGTGTTAGGAAATTATATATATATATTTACAGTACAGACCAAAAGTTTGGACACACCTTCTCATTCAAAGAGTTTTCTTTATTTTCATGACTATGAAAATTGTAGATTCACACTGAAGGCATCAAAACTATGAAGTAACACATGTGGAATTATACATAACAAAAAAGTGTGAAACAACTGAAAATATATTTCATATTCTAGGTTCTTCAAAGTAGCCACCTTTTGCTTTGATTACTGCTTGGCACAGTCTTGACATTCTCTTGATGAGCTTCAAGAGGTAGTCACCTGGCGCAGCACCCCATCACTCTCCTTTTTGGTCAAATAGCCCTTACACAGCCTGGAGGTGTGTTTGGGGTCATTGTCCTGTTAAAAAATAAATGATGGTCCAACTAAACGCAAACCCGATGAAATAGCATGCCGCTGCAAGATGCTGTGGTAGCCATGCTGGTTCAGTATGCCTTCAATTTAGAATAAATCCCCAACAGTGTCACCAGCCAAGCACCCCCACACCATCACTCCTCCTCCTCCATGTTTCACGGTGGGAACCAGGCATGTAGAGTCCATCCGTTCACCTTTTCTGCGTCGCACAAAGACACGGGGGTTGGAACCAAAGATCTCAAGTTTGGACTCATCAGACCAAAGCACAGATTTCCACTGGTCTAATGTCCATTCCTTGTGTTCTTTATCCCAAACAAGTCTCTTCTGCTTGTTGTCTTTCTTTAGCAGTGGTTTCCTAGCAGATATTCTACCATGAAGGCCTGATCACACAGTCTCCTCTTACCAGTTCTAGAGATGTGTCTGCTGCAAAAGGTGGCTACTTTGAAGAACCTAGAATATGAAATATATTTTCAGTTGTTTCACACTTTTTTGTTATGTATAATTCCACATGTGTTCATTTATAGTTTTGATGCCTTCAGTGTGAATCTACAATTTTCATAGTCATGAAAATAAAGAAAACTCTTTGAATGAGAAGGTGTCCAAACTTTTGGTCTGTACTGTATACATATATATATATATATATATATATATATATATATATATATATATATATATATATATATATATATATATATATATATATATATATATATATATATATATATAATGTTTGGGGGTTCTAAGTAATTTCCTAGCAAAAAACAAAAATATTTTAACTTGTAAACCAAATCTCAGAAAGAGGCTCGGTCCTTAAGTGGTTAATGTCTTGTCATTGTACCCCTTTCATGTCTATATGAAGCACATAACATGGACTCTAGACTCTGAACACCTTTGTATCTTTAGGTTTGATGTACCAGGCATTCCTTTACTGTATGACAATCAGGAAGTTTTTTCTTCTCTGACTTTGAACTGTTATTCAAATTTATTTTCTATTATATTATTTTACACCCCAATTTATCCTGCAATAAACGTATGTGTCTGTGCAATGTATGCAATGGTGACGTAAGAGAAAGGTATATAAGGAGAGATTTCTAGTCTCAGATTCCTTATTTCTGTTAAGGGAGAACCTTCTACAATCTCATCTATGAGAAGTAATCTTATCATTGGATTTTATCACTAAGTGGACACAACCATGAAGCTTTCAGTGATGACTGTGATGTTACTTGTTGCAGTGATAGGTAAGTAAAGCTCTTCTTATTACTTTCTTTTTATCCTTTCTTGTAGCTGGAGGCATGTTTTGACTTTCTGTTTAAAAACATTTTTTTTTTTCTTCTGGATTCCAATAAGATACAGAATACTTTGACAGTATAGAATTTAGTCTTTCTTCTCCCCCTTGAAGCTCTAGCTGTTCGGGTCAATTTTGAAAAATTTCACATACATGAGAAAATCAGTATTTTCTGCTAGAAAATTACTTAGAACCCCCAAATGTATATTTTCTGAAAGCAGAGGCCCTGGAGAATAAAAATAGCACTCATTCATCAATTGTAATTTGTCAGTTTTAGTACACACAAACACAATATAATACTACATTTTTGGTAAAATATAAAAGATGATGTTGTGTCATGTAAATAGATGCCAAACATGTTAAGATTTAACCACTTCAGGCTTTTTCTATAAGTTTTTATTAAAGCGGGAGTTCACCCGACAACAATTTTTTAACATTAGATTGCTGCTCATTTTGTCAAGGGGAATCGGGTAGTTTTTTAAAAAACGAAGCAGTACTTACCGTTTTAGAGAGCGATCTTCTCCGCCGCTTCCGGGTATGGTCTTCGGGACTGGGCTTCCTATTTGATCGACAGTCTTCCGAGTAGCCGCGTCACGAGTAGCCGAAAGAAGCCGAACGTCGGTGCTGCTCTATACGGCGCCTGCGCACCGACGTTCGGCTACTTTCGGAAAATCGCGACGCGATAGATGTGACCGTCGGAAGCCTGTCAATCAAGTAGGAACGCCCAGTCCCGCAGCCCATACCCGGAAGCGGCGGAGAAGGTCTATCTCTATAACGGTAAGTACTGCTTTTTTAAAAAAAAAACTACCCGATTCCCCTTGACAAAATGAGCATCAATCTAAGGTTAAAAATTAACATTTCCGGGTGAACCTCCACTTTAAAATATTTAAATTTGTATTTTTTGCTAGAAAATAACTTAGAAGCCCAATACATTATATATATATAGATCTATCTATCTATCTATCTATCTATCTATCTATCTATCTATCTATCTATCTATCTATCTATCTATATCTATATATAGATCTATATACAGTAAAACCTTAGTTTGCAAGCATAATTTCTTTCCAGAAACATGCTTGTAATCCAAAGCACTTGTATATCAAAGCATTTTTTACAGGGTTTAAAAGAGAAGAGAGGCGCCTCTAAGTGTAGCAATAAGTTGCTAAATGTTGTACCTTCATTAAATGTAACCATATTGCTACACTCAGGCCCCGTACACACGACCAAACATGTATGCTGAAACTGGTCCGCGGGCCAGTTTCAGCATACATGTTCGGTCGTGTGTGGGCGCGAGCGGGCCGAATTCCAGCAAACATTTGCCCGCCGGGCCTTTTCCCAGCGGACAAATATTCCTGGACGTGTTTTAAAACCGTCAGCTGGAATCCTGCCCGCTCGGACATGTACGGTCGTCAGTACAGACCTACCGTACATGTCCAGGCGCCCGCCGTCCCTCGCATGCGTCGAATGACTTCGACGCATGCGTGGAAGCCTTTAAATGGCAGGCCCGCCCACGTCTCCGCGTCATCGCCGCGTCATCGTCGCGGCGACGACGCGGACACGCCCCGCGTATTGTTTACGCGCGGACTTCTGTACGATGGTGTGTACAACCATCGTACAGAAGCCCTCTGGCAGACATGTATGGTGAAAACGGTCCGACGGACCGCTTTCACCATACATGTTTGTTCGTGTGTACCCGGCCTTAGAGGCTCCTCTCTTCTTTGTTATACTCAGTTGTGACATGACTCTACTCTTATATCAAGACATCACTTGTATATCAAGGCAACATTTATTAAAACATTTTGCTTGTCTTGCAAAATGCTCTCAAACCAAGTTACTCTCAAACCAAGGTTTTACTGAATAGATATATAGAGATCTAAAAATTAAGATGATTCTGGTAATAATGAAACCCGTATTCAGCGCCACTGATAAAAGTTTGTGTGCAGTAAATGATATGAGAACAGTTCAGAGCATCAATAGGTGTAAATTAACGGTTTGTTCAGGGGTGCACCTTCCACCAAAAAACAGTGTCCGTATTCCACCTCGTGAAGCAAACTCCCCCAGGGGGTCAAACTCACCAAAATCCTCTAATGAGAAAGCCTTAAGTAATGTGATCATCAGCCACTTTGCACTGGGTACTCACCATCAACTAAGATCCACTGGTACAGGGGCTCCAATGTGAGTCATAAAACACAAGAATGGTTTGCACATAGCATAATCCTGTTTAATATGTCAAAACCCACCCATACAACAGAACACCCCTTAATAATAACTGCGTACATTTGATAACTAACAACATGCATACAATTGTGACCCAAGAGGGCGCTGTCACCAGTGTCAGCCGTCCGAGAGGAAGCGTGCGTCTCCTTACAGACACCGCGATCACATCCGGGTGGAGAACGGTGGATGGTGGAGCGCAAGCGAGATGTCATGCGGGTCTTCTGTTGTATGGGGGGTTTTGACATATTAAACAGGATTATGCTATGTGCAAACTAGGGTTGTCCCGATACCATTTTTTTAGGACCAAGTACAAGTACCGATACTTTTTCTCATCTACTCGCCGATACCGATTACGATACTGTTTTTTAATGTCAGTGAGAAGAATGGAGAATAAGATATAGTAGGTGTGGCTCTGTTCTATGTGATGTCATAAATAATTTAAAAATATGAAAAAACATCATGCTATATAAATATAAAAAATAAATGTAGAAAATATAAATAGTCCGAAAGTGAATGCGTGCTTGGTGCAACTGATGCAAGTGTGCAATATAACAAGGTGTGCAATGAATATAAAAGTAGTGCACCTGTGCTGATTAAACTGTGCAATCAATGGGCCAGATTCATGTACATTTGCGGCAGCATAACGTATAGCATTTATGTTACACCGCCGCAAGTTTTACGGGCAAGTGCTTGATTCACAAAGCACTTGCCTGTAAAGTTGTGGCGGCGTAGCGTAAATCCCTCCGGCGCAAGCCCGCCTAATTCAAATGGGGCGTGGATCATTTAAATTAGGCGCATTCCCGCGCCGAACGTACTGCGCATGCTCCGTTTTGAAACTTCCCGCCGTGCTTTGCGCGAAATGACGTTGCACCGACGTCATTTTTTGAACGTAGACGTGAGTTACGTCCTTTCCTATTCACGGACGACTTACGCAAAAAAAAAAATTTAAAATTTGACGCGGGAACGACGGCCATACTTTAACATGGCACGTCTATCTATACGCCACGACATAGCAGCTTTAACTATACGCCGGGAAAAGCCGACTAGGGACGACGTAAGAGAATGCGACGGCCGCGCGTACCTTTGTGAATCGCCGGAAAAAGCTAATTAGCATACCTGACGCGGAAAACGACGCAAACTCCACCCAGCGGGTGCCGAAGTATTACACCTACGATCCAAAGGCGTACGATGCTGTATGTCTGTCGGATCAAAGCCAAAAGCCGTCGTACCTTGGTTTGATGATTCAAACTAAAGATACGACGCAGCAAATTTGAAAGTACGCAGGAGTATCAGTAGATACTCCGGCGTACTTCTTCTGTGAATCTGGCCCAATAAGTTTAATAAACCTGTGCAAATCAAGAATAATAATAATCCGCTGCAATCAATAGATAACAGCTGGTGCAGACATATTAAAGTGCATATGAAATCCTGTGTAACAAATATCAAACTACTGTGAAAAAGTCCATTGTTGGCAGGTGAAAAACAGTACAAATCCTGAAAAGAATTCTGAAAAGAATTTCCCTCGTGCTGAATATTTATAGATGCGTGGTTGGTGCTTGGTGAAAGTGACACTTTTAATTCCAGTGGGTGGACACTGCAATCCGTGCCCCTGCAAAGCCCACACTCACCGGATATATACCCCCCTCTTGGGGTATGGAACCTTTACAGTGCAAGCCACTGTGTCACTCTCTGGCAATCAAACCAACCTTTTTGCTGTTCTGTTTTTTTCACTCCAGCTCATGTACAAGAGAAAAAAATGGGAAGAATGTTCCTTACATTGGTGATCAGTGAGAAGAATGTTCCTTACATTGGTGATCTGTGGGAAGAATGTGCCTTACATTGGTGATCAGTGGGAAGAATGTGCCTTACATTGGTGATCAGTGGGAAGAATGTCCCTTACATTGGTGATCAGTGGGAAGAATGTTCCTTACATTGGTGATCAGTGGGAAGATCAACCCTTACATTGGTGATCAGTGGGAAGAATGCTCCTTACATTGGTGATCAGTGGGAAGAATGTTCCTTACATTGGTGATCAGTGGGAAGAATGTCCCTTACATTGGTGATCAGTGGGAAGAATGTCCCTTACATTGGTGATCTGTGGGAAGAATGTCCCTTACATTGGTGATCAGTGGGAAGAATGTCCCTTACATTGGTGATCAGTGGGAAGAATTTCCCTTACATTGGTGATCAGTGGGAAGAATGTTCCTTACATTGGTGATCAGTGTGAAGAATGTCCCTTACATTGGTGGTCAGTGGGAAGAATGTTCCTTGCATTGGTGATCAGTGGGAAGAATGTTCCTTACATTGGTGATCAGTGGGAAGAATGCCCCTTACATTGGTGATCAGTGGGAAGAATGTCCCTTACATTGGTGATCAGTGGGAAGAATGCTCCTTACATTGGTGATCAGTGGGAAGAATATTCCTTACATTGGTGATCGGTGGGAAGAATGTTCCTTACATTGGTGATCAGTGAGAAGAATGTTCCTTACATTGGTAATCAGTGGGAAGAATGTGCCTTACATTGGTGATCAGTGGGAAGAATGTCCCTTACATTGGTGATCAGTGGGAAGAATGTCCCTTACATTGGTGGTCAGTGGGAAGAATGTTCCTTGCATTGGTGATCAGTGGGAAGAATGTCTCTTACATTGGTGATCAGTGGGAAGAAGGAGGAGGACACACCCTAGGAGCTCTCTGAGAGATCCAACCTTTTTCAAGCCTGGGCCTTGCCTGCTAGCTTGGCCCAGGAATAATGCCTGATCCTGGGGGAGGCCCCGGGACGGATCCCCCTGATGACACGGGGCCTAGTGAGGAGGAGGTGGAGGATCTGTCTGTAGATCCAGGCCCTGCTGTGGATGCGAATGTCTTCAGTCAGAAGAGCATTGATCGTTTTAGGGCGATTGGAAGAGCTGAAGAAAAACTTAAAATTTTGAAGGCTGAACACAAATCCTTCAAAATCAAGTACTTCCAGGCCTGGAGTAAAAATCGTTTGGCCATGAAGCCTGAGTTGCAGGAATTGGAGGAAAAGGTAAAGGAACAATCTTTATTATTGGAAAAGCTGAAAGATAAAAGTGGAGAAAAGTTTGATAATGAGAGGAGATTTGCCAGCCAGACAGCAAGTTCCAGGGACCAGCCTCAGATAATGGATGACCCGGGTCCATCTGCCTCTGCACCTCTCCCTCCATGTCAGGGCTTGGAATCGCCAACGGCAACCAGCCAGGGGGTTGAGAGTGGGCATGGCACCCTGAAATGTATCCAGGAGATGGAGTCACCCCTGAGAGCAAACAAGCCTGCTAATACAGAAGTCCCTGAAGCCAAGCCAGTACAGGTGGAGAAATGTCAGCACACCTCACTGCCTTCCAACATGTCTGCCCAACCTGCTGTGGTGGACGGTGTCCTGACTAAGGAGCAGAAAGGGAAGGCCTTGTGCAAAGCGCTGCCTGGAGTTTCTGCTGGGACCTGTAGTTCCTCTGTACAAGGTATGCCTGTTACTAGCAATGAGATTGCCTCACCTGAGCCTCCCTGTGGTGGGGGAGGGGATCAGCATATTGCACCATGTGCAGTGGAAGAAGCAATGGAGGTTTCACCTGCTGCAGTATCAGACCAGCCTGCACTATCCCCTGATGACAACCCTGTCCTGACAGAAGAGAACCGACCAGCTGAAGCTTCTACAAGCACAGCAGTGGGAACTGACACTGCTGGGAAGACTGCAGGAACTGTGAATATTCCAGCAAGTACTAAGAATGACAGTAATGATAAAACAATGGATGTGGTGGGTGGTGAAGGGGTTAATACTGCTGAGAAAAATCAAAATGACATTCCTCCCCCTGCTCAGCAGAGGAAAGACTCACCGATTGTTCAGACCAAATCTGTGCAATCGATATCTGCTGCAAATGTGTCAGATGGTTCAAAACAAACCAATGGTTTATCTGCTGGGAGTTACGCGTCGGTTTTGGGGAATCGCACCAGGGAGGGTGGGGGGAATGGTGCAAATGTTGGTGGTCACAATTTGGGGGGGTTTAGTGGTGGGATGGTTGGTGGGTATAAGCGGAGAAATGTGGTCCAGTTGAAGTGGGAGGGGGAGGGGACCCCACCAGTAAGGGGGAGGGTGGCAGAGTTGATCCTGGAAATGGGGTTCAAAGTCGCAGACATTTTTGCTTTGATTTGTCCCGTTGGGAGTTGGGAATTTGATTTGTCCTTTGTAAAGCCTGAGGGTCTGGATTTATTTTGGGAACGTTTTAGGGGGCGCAGGGACCTTCCGCAGTGGAATGGTTGGATGCCAAAGGTGGTTTCCAGGCAGCCTCTAATAAAATCAGTGACGATCCTTGTGCGTAACGAATCCATCCCAGAGGCTGATTTGGTAGTATGGTTACGCCGCTATGGTGAAGTCCTCGCTCCACTGCGGAAGGTCCTTGATCAGCATGGGATATGGACAGGGGCCTGGACAGTGTCACTAAAATTGGGGGTGCAGGGAGATGTTGTTCAACATCTGCCCTGTTCAGCCTTTCTGGGGAGGGACAGGCTGACCATTTTTTACCAGGGTCAGCCTAAGGTGTGCAATAAATGTGGTGACAAGGGCCATTTTGCCTCCACCTGCACCCGCAAGAAATGTTCTTTGTGCCAGGAGCTTGGCCATTTGGCTAAAGACTGTACTGACATTCGGTGCAATTTGTGCCAAAAACTTGGTCACCCGTACAGTCAATGCCCGGAGGCATTACATAACCTGCCAGGGTTGGTGGCTGAGCTGCAGAGGCTGGATAAGGAGGATGAGGCCACTGAAACTCTTGTTGTCCCTCCTGTGTCTGTGACATCTGTTTCTGTTCCCCCTAGTGATGTGGTCCCTGAGTCTGTCCCTCCTGTGTCTGTGACATCTGTTTCTGTTCCCCTTAGTGATGTGGTCCCTGAGTCTGTCCCTTCTGTGTCTGTGACATCTGTTTCTGTTCCCCCTAGAGATGTGGTCCCTAAATCTGTCCCTCCTGTCCCTAGTCCATCTATTCGTAGATCCTCCAGACTGGCGGAGGCTGCTGGGGGGGCAGGTTTAGCGGATCTTCCCACTCAGCCTCCAGTCCCTGCCCCTCGGCAGCGCAAGCGTGGTCAGGGGAATGTGGGGGTGCTGGATGAGGGTGGGGCTGATGGAAGGGTGTCCGTACCCCATGTTTCACATTCCATTGATGGGGATTCGGATGAGGAGGGGTGGGAGAAGATTAGGAGGAGGAAAAAAATGAAGAGAAAGACAAGAAAACCGGTCGTCTCTTCCTCAGAGTCGGATCCAGGAGGGGTTCCCCTTGGTAACACCTTTAATGTGTTGTCAGGTGAAAAGATGTCTTTGTCTTCTTCTTTTTCATCTATGGATGAGTCACGTTGTTTGAAGAGAGCGGTTTCTGGTGATGAGAGTGTGGTGAAGGTCAAGAAACGACTACCCCAATCATCCTGATGGCAGTTCCCCCTCCGATAAAGGTGGCGACCATTAATGTCGCCAGCATTAAATCTGCAAGAGCTCGTGATATGGCCTTATTTTTGCTCAGCGAGTTTGATGCCGAGATTTTATTTTTGCAAGAGACCTGGCTCCATACTTTGGCCGATGTCCACCTGGCAAAAAGGGAGTGGAGAGGCGGTCCCTCCTTTTGGTCTCTTGCGGCTGAGCCCTGCAGCGGAGTTGCGGTACTTTTTGAAACCGATATGGTAACGCGCCGGCGGGTATTTGAGGTAGAAATAGGTGGATGCATGGTGTTGGACGTTTCTTAGAAGGGCTGCATGCATAATGGGTGCGGGTTTGTTTCTTGACCTTGCAGGTTTGTCTGGTGTAGTGGTGTGAGTTTGTATTAAGATTTACTTTCCTGGTGATTACATGATTTTTGCTTTGCTGTAAAGTGTTTTGTTTGAGAGCAGATTTGCTATATTTATTTTCATTTATGTAAATATGTGTATATTTATGTATATCTTATAGTGATTTTATGCTTTTTGTTTGCAAGACTTTTAATAAACAAAATTGGGAAGAATGGGGGGTAATCCATAAAGATCCAGCGTAACTTAATTTTTCCCATTTAAGTTAAACTGCCTTAAAATTTCTACCTAAGTGCCCGATCCACAAAGCACTTACCTAGAAATTTTTGGCTGTGTAACTTAAATTCCACCGGCGCAAGGCGTTCCTCTTTTCATGGGGGCGATTCCCATTTAAATTTGGCGCGCTCCCGCGCCGGCCGTACTGCGCATGCTCATGACGTAATTTTCCCGACGTGCATAGCGCGAAATTACGTTACGCCGAGCTTTGTGGATTGCGACGGGTCAATAAAGTTGCGTCGGAAAAAAAAAAGATACGGCGGGAAAAAAAAATTCAAAACAAAAAAAAAATTGCGTCGCTGGACAGAAAGGTCTGTTTTTACAAGGTGAAAACAGTTTACACTTTGTAAAAGCAGCCCTAATTTTGCATTTTTCAATTTTCGAATTTTCCAAGTTTCGAATTTTCGAATTTTTCAAATTTCGAATTTTTTAATTTTCGATTTTTTCACTTTTTCAATTTCGAATTTTTCAGATTTCGAATTTTTCAAATTTCGAATTTTTCAAATTTCGAATTTTCGAAAATTAGAAATTACGAAAATTGAAAAATGAATTTCATATTTCCGAATTGAAAATTGAAAAATTCGAAATTTAAAAACATTTTTCAATTTTCGAACGATTTTTTCAATTTTCGAATTTCGAATTTTTCAATTTTCGAAATTTCGAAATTCGGAAATACGAAAATTCGAAATGTGAAAAATTCGAAATTTGAAAATTGAAAAAATCGAAGTTCGAAATTCGAAAATTGAAAAATTCGAAAATCTAAATTTCGAAAATTGAAAAATTCGAAAATCTAAATTTCGAAAATTGAGCAATTCGAAAATCGAATTTTAGAATTTTTCAGAAATTTCGAAATTTGGAATTTGGAATTTTTCAATTTTAGAATTTTTCAATTTTAGAATTTTCGTATTTCCGAATTTCGAAAATTGAAAAATTCGAAATTCGAAAATTGAAAAAAATCGAAAATTGAACAAAAAATCAAATTTCGAATTTTTTAATTTCCGAATTTTCGTATTTACGATTTTTCGTAATATCAAACTACTGTGAAAAAGTCCATTGTTGGCAGGTGAAAAACAGTACAAATCCTGAAAAGAATTCTGAAAAGAATTTCCCTCGTGCTGAATATTTATAGATGCGTGGTTGGTGCTTGGTGAAAGTGACACTTTTAATTCCAGTGGGTGGACACTGCAATCCGTGCCCCTGCAAAGCCCACACTCACCGGATATATACCCCCCTCTTGGGGTATGGAACCTTTACAGTGCAAGCCACTGTGTCACTCTCTGGCAATCAAACCAACCTTTTTGCTGTTCTGTTTTTTTCACTCCAGCTCATGTACAAGAGAAAAAAATGGGAAGAATGTTCCTTACATTGGTGATCAGTGGAAGAATGTCCCTTACATTGGTGATCTGTGGGAAGAATGTCCCTTACATTGGTGATCAGTGGGAAGAATGTGCCTTACATTGGTGATCAGTGGGAAGAATGTCCCTTACATTGGTGATCTGTGGGAAGAATGTCCCTTACATTGGTGATCAGTGGGAAGAATGTTCCTTACATTGGTGATCAGTGGGAAGATCAACCCTTACATTGGTGATCAGTGGGAAGAATGCTCCTTACATTGGTGATCAGTGGGAAGAATGTTCCTTACATTGGTGATCAGTGGGAAGAATGTCCCTTACATTGGTGATCAGTGGGAAGAATGTCCCTTACATTGGTGATCTGTGGGAAGAATGTCCCTTACATTGGTGATCAGTGGGAAGAATGTCCCTTACATTGGTGATCAGTGGGAAGAATTTCCCTTACATTGGTGATCAGTGGGAAGAATGTTCCTTACATTGGTGATCAGTGTGAAGAATGTCCCTTACATTGGTGGTCAGTGGGAAGAATGTTCCTTGCATTGGTGATCAGTGGGAAGAATGTTCCTTACATTGGTGATCAGTGGGAAGAATGCCCCTTACATTGGTGATCAGTGGGAAGAATGTCCCTTACATTGGTGATCAGTGGGAAGAATGCTCCTTACATTGGTGATCAGTGGGAAGAATATTCCTTACATTGGTGATCGGTGGGAAGAATGTTCCTTACATTGGTGATCAGTGAGAAGAATGTTCCTTTCATTGGTAATCAGTGGGAAGAATGTGCCTTACATTGGTGATCAGTGGGAAGAATGTCCCTTACATTGGTGATCAGTGGGAAGAATGTCCCTTACATTGGTGGTCAGTGGGAAGAATGTTCCTTGCATTGGTGATCAGTGGGAAGAATGTTCCTTGCATTGGTGATCAGTGGGAAGAATGGGGGGTAATCCATAAAGATCCAGCGTAACTTAATTTTTCCCATTTAAGTTAAACTGCCTTAAAATTTCTACCTAAGTGCCCGATCCACAAAGCACTTACCTAGAAATTTTTGGCTGTGTAACTTAAATTCCACCGGCGCAAGGCGTTCCTCTTTTCATGGGGGCGATTCCCATTTAAATTTGGCGCGCTCCCGCGCCGGCCGTACTGCGCATGCTCATGACGTAATTTTCCCGACGTGCATAGCGCGAAATTACGTTACGCCGAGCTTTGTGGATTGCGACGGGTCAATAAATTTGCGTCGAAAAAAAAAAAGATACGGCGGAAAAAAAAAAAATCAAAACAAAAAAAAAATTGCGTCGCTGGACAGAAAGGTCTGTTTTTACAAGGTGAAAACAGTTTACACTTTGTAAAAGCAGCCCTAATTTTGCATTTTTCAATTTTCGAATTTTCCAAGTTTCGAATTTTCGAATTTTTCAAATTTCGAATTTTTTAATTTTCGATTTTTTCACTTTTTCAATTTCGAATTTTTCAGATTTCGAATTTTTCAAATTTCGAATTTTTCAAATTTCGAATTTTCGAAAATTAGAAATTTCGAAAATTGAAAAATGAATTTCATATTTCCGAATTGAAAATTGAAAAATTCGAAATTTAAAAACATTTTTCAATTTTCGAACGATTTTTTCAATTTTCGAATTTCGAATTTTTCAATTTTCGAAATTTCGAAATTCGGAAATACGAAAATTCGAAATGTGAAAAATTCGAAATTTGAAAATTGAAAAAATCGAAGTTCGAAATTCGAAAATTGAAAAATTCGAAAATCTAAATTTCGAAAATTGAAAAATTCGAAAATCTAAATTTCGAAAATTGAGCAATTCGAAAATCGAATTTTAGAATTTTTCAGAAATTTCGAAATTTGGAATTTGGAATTTTTCAATTTTAGAATTTTTCAATTTTAGAATTTTCGTATTTCCGAATTTCGAAAATTGAAAAATTCGAAATTCGAAAATTGAAAAAAATCGAAAATTGAACAAAAAATCAAATTTCGAATTTTTTAATTTCCGAATTTTCGTATTTACGATTTTTCGTATTTACGAATTTCGAAAATTCGAAATTGAAAAATTCGAAAATTGAAAAATTTTGAATTTTTCGAATTTCGAATTTTTCAAATTTCCGAATTTTCGTATTTCCGAATTTTCGTATTTACGTATTTCCGAATTTTCGTATTTCCGAATATTTTCGTATTTCCGCATTTTCGTATTTCGAAATTTCGAAAACTAAAAAATTCTAAATTTCGAAAATTAAAAAATTCGAAAATCGAAATTTCGAAAATTAAAAAATTCGAAATTCGAAATTTCGAAAATTGAAAAATTCGAAAACTGAAAAATTCGAAATACGAAATTTTGAAAATACGAAATTTCGAAAAATTCGAAATTCCGAAAAATTCGAGATTCGAAATTTCGAAAATTGAAAAATTCGAAAATCGAAAATTCGAAAATTCGTAAATTTCCGAATTTCCGAAAATTCTTTTTTTTTTTTTCGTTTCATTCGTTTTTTTCGCTTCATTCGTTTTTTCAGTTTTTTGCTTTTTCGGAAATCCGAAAATTTCCCGAATTTACTAAATAAAAACAAAAAAACGAAAAAAAAATGTTTTTTTAGAAATTTACGAATTTCCAAAAAAACAAAAAAACTAATGAAACAAAAACGGAAAAACAAAATTTTTCGAACTTCCCGAATTAAGAAAAAAAACAAAAAACGAAAATAACATAAACGAAAAAAAAACGATTTTTTTGGCAGTGCACATGTCTAGTAAAGTGATAAATGTGATCCAAAATTAGATGTGCACAACCAAAGTGTGAAGGTGAACAACATAAGGTTACCAATTCAGTACTGGTTACAGCGCTAGCACCTAGGTGGACAATATAATAGTAGATTAGCATGAAAGGAAGCACCGCATTGAGTGACACAGGCAAATAGAAAGGAACTTACTGTAAAGTGCACGTGATGCACTTATCCTGGGACCCGGGCTCCAATGCAGAGAACATGGAGAGATCTCTGTGTTTAAGTATGCCGGGTAGTGAGTGCCATCCCCCTGACGTCACCACGTCGGTGGACGTGCACTGCGTCTATGGGGTTTGTCATCTGAAGGGGCGCAGTACGTCTATTCGGTGCAGCAAAACTGGGTGGTGTGCCGTAGGGCGGGCACAAATCCGCCACGGCGTCAGTTCGCTCAGCCGGCGTGTGCGTGCCTGCGCACCGCAGACTGAGGGCTGAGGCCAGTGTGGGCTCCGTCATTGTGTGGGCAAGGACTGATGGCAACAGAAAGAAGAGAGAAAGTAGGCGTGAAGGGGCAGGTGAGGGTGGAGCTCAGTGTAGGGGGTCAATCAACATCTATGGTAGTTGGGCGAATCTGGGGAGGGGGACAAATAGGCAGGAGACAAGACCTGTGTAAAGTAATACATTCATGGGTAAACGTAAGAGTAACAATACAAATATGTACATGCAAAAGACAGTAAATCTTTATACAGAAGCAGTATGGTAATACAATAATGAATAGCACCTTACATTACAAAGGTGCTTCCAGCAAGAAGCACAGACAATTTATCACACAACATGGTATAGTGCATGAAGAAATATCAATGGTTGCAGGGCAATGAACCATATATTGCTGTTGATTGCACTAATGGAACGGGGGGACCCAAAGAGGGGAGAGAAACAGGAGAAAAGCTGGAGATCATAGGGGTGACACAATAATAATGAGGGAGGAGGCCCTATGAGCATGGAGTGACTATTATAAAATAAGGTCTAAACGAGTTCATTTCGTTGAGGCCAGGAGGAATGGTGGCCTCCAATCTTTCGATCCATAGGGTCTCACGTTGTAACAAGGCTTTGTCTCTGTCTCCACCTCTAGGGTCCAGGGGCAGTACTTCTAGTACCAGAAATTTAACTGCACGGGGATTGTACCTATGACATAGGCCTATGTGTCGGCCAATTGTGGTGAGTTTGCCATTAGTAGAACAATATAGGTGGTTCCCTATCCGTTGTCTTAATTCCCTTATTGTTTTGCCAACATAGAATGCGTGGCAATCGCAAATCATTAAGTAAATGACTCCAGTGGTGCCACATTGGGCTGAAAAATGTGGAGAGAAATGCTCTCCATTCAGGAGTATATGTCGGCGCCCCGAGAGAATCCACGGGCAGCGGGGGCAAGAGCCACAAGCTGACGTGCCCCTTGGACCCAGGGCCGTGGATTTATGGTGTTCGTAGGGGCTACTTGTTAAGCGGTCTTTGAGGGAATGTGCTCTGCGGAAGACTATCTCCGGAGTGGCACGTAGATGTTTACGGAGTATGTGGTAGTCACTCTACATGTGCCAATGTCTATTCAGGATAGAGCGTAACTGGTCATGATGAGCAGAAAATGTTGTGATTACTTTGGCCGTATTGTGGCTGGGAATTCGTGGCTGGGTGAATAATAGGGATGATCTACTGCGTGCCTTGGCCTTATTGAAAGCCCTCCTCAGGGTAGAATGAGTATAACCCCTGAGGAGAAGGCGTTCGCGTAGGGCACACGCCTGCAGGTAAAAATCCTCGTCCAAGGTGCAATTTCTGCGTAAACGCACATACGGGATACTCTGTACAAGGGAGTGCGGGTGGGCACTCGAGGCGTGTAGTAGAGTATTACCCGCGGTGGGTTTACGGAAAAAGTTAGTGCCAAGGGTTCCTTCAACATTCTTCATGATTCTCAGATCCAAGTACGGGATCTTTGAGTCATCAAAGGTGTATGTGAAGAAAAGATTGTCGGAATTGTGGTTTAGGGTTTGGATGAATTCCTTGAGTAGCTGGCTAGAGCCGTCCATATAATGAAGATGTCATCTATGAAACGGTACCAGCATAGGACACATTGGAGGTAGGAGGTGTAGGCATCATTGGCAAAGACCCTTCTCTCCCATGCACCAAGAAATAAGTTGGCGTAGGAGGGTGCACACAAGGTGCCCATAGCCACTACCTGGCTTTGCAAAAAATGTTGGTTTTCAAACATAAAGTAATTTCGAGTCAAAATGAAAGAAAGTAACTTAAGAATAAACTCGTTTCGGGGCCATAATGTTTGTTCCTCCTCCATGAGGAAGGATCTGGCTGTCAGGACACCCTGCTCGTGGGGGATGCTCGAGTATAGGGCCTCTACATCGATGGCCACGAGCAGGGAGTCTGGAGGGACCTGGATCCCCTCCAGATGGCGTAGGAGGTCGGAGGTGTCACGAATGTATGAGGGCAGGCTCTGGACATGAGGTATCAAAAAAGTGATCTACAAATTTGCTTGCATGATCGGTCAGGGATCCAATCCCTGACACGATCGGTCGACCAGGGGGTCGGGATAAATGTTTATGAGTTTTGGGTAGTGTGTAGAAAGTTGGGGTACGGGGATGTTTGGGTATCAAGTAGTTCAATGTGTCTTGGTCGATAAATCCACGCCAGAAGGCGTCAGTACAGATCTCTAAAAATTAATCAACAAAAGTTTGAATATGTGTTGAGGGGATAGGTTGGTACCAGATGGAGTTACTAAGGACAGTGAGGCACATAGTACGGTATTGATCATGCGTCATAATGACGATGGGCCAGATTCACGTAGAATCGCGGCGGCGTAACATAACCTAGATAAGTTACACCGCCGCAATTTTTCATCTCAAGTGCCTGATTCACCAAGCACTTGCGATGAAAACTACGCCCGCGGCCTCCGGCGTAAGGCGGGCCAATTTAAATGGGCGTGTGCCATTTAAATTAGGCGCGCGCCCGCGCCGGACCTACCGCGCATGCTCCGTTTCCAAACTCCCGCCGTGCTTTGCGCGCCGTGACGTAATTTTTTGGAACGGCGACGCGCGTAGCGTACTTCCGTATTCCCTGCGCCTGCGTATCCCTTTTGTGAATCTGGCCCGATGTTCCTACCTTTGTCCAATGGCTTAATAACAATGTCACTACGTTGCTGTAGTGCTAGTAGGGCCGTTTTTTGGTTGAGGGTTAGGTTGGGATGGAAAGTCTGCCAGCGACTACGTTTTAGATCTTTGATGGTTTGTTGTAGAAATGCCCAGATGACCGGACATGTCATGAGATCTGGAAATTTGCGAGAACTGGGTTTAAACTTGGTTGGTTTAGCTGGTCCATAGGGAGGTATCCCCATGGTCCCGATTGAGGGTGCAGCGGTGACCCCGGACATCTCCGAAGAGGCAGGCGCCGAGGGGTCATCGGTGCACCCCTCATCATATAACAACATCAGGTCCCTCAATGCACGGAATTCGTCCATAGAGAAGTCCTTAGTACGTTCACGTTCTAAAGTGATATTGCGACGATCCTTATCAAATATGTATTTGAATGTCAGATTGCGAGCGAACAAATATAGGGCCAGATCCTCAAAAGGGATACGCCGGCGTATCTACTGATACGCCGTCGTATCCCTGTTTCTATCTATGGTAGTGATCCACAGAATCAGTTTCCAAGAGATAGACAGAAGATCCGACATGTGTAAGGGACTTACACTGCCGGATCTTAGGATGCAGTACCGCATCCGCTGCTGGGGGCATTTTGCGTCGAAATGCCACCTCGGGTATGCAAATTAGCACTTACGGAGATCCACAAAGCTTTTCAGCTTCGTTTTTTCTCCGTAAGTTTTAGTTTGCTGTCGCAAAATTAGGGCTGCTTTTACAAAGTGTAAATTGTTTACACCTTGTAAAGGCAGACCCTTCTGTCCAGCGACGCGTTTTTTTTTTGTTTAAAACAATTTTTTTCGCCGTATCGTTTTTTTTCCCCGACGCAACTTTATTGACCCGGCGCGATCCACAAAGCTCGGCGTAACGTAATTTCACGCTATGCACGTCGGGAAAATGACGTCACGAGCATGCGCAGTACGGCCGGCACGGGAGCGCGCCTAATTTAAATGGGAATCGCACGCATTTGAAGAGGAATGCCTTGCGCCGGCGGAATTTAAGTTACACAGCCGAAAATTTCTAGGTAAGTGCTTTGTGGATCGGGCACTTAGGAAGAAATTTTAAGGCAGTGTAACTTAAATGGGAATTTTTACATTACGCCGGCTCTTTGTGGATCTGGCCCATAGATCCTTGATGGTCTCAGTAACCTGTATGGGGTCGGTCGGGCAAAAGCCCAGGCCGAGTTGTAAAACTGATAATTCGTCAGTCGATAGTACGAAAGGAGTTAAATTAATGATATTCAAATTGGCTGAGACAGGGGCTGGCTCAGTAATGGCGTGAGGGGCACTTTGCGTGTTAAAGTGTCTATCTTGAGTTGTTGTTTGCGAGTGTCGGGGGATGTCAGGTCTAAAAAATCAAGGTCAAGAAGTGCTTTTTTGGGATTGATCGAAGCCAAAAGCCGTCGTATCTTGGTTTGAGGATTCAAACTAAAGATACGACGCGGCAAATTTGAAAGTACGCCGGTGTATCAGTAGATACGCCGGCGTACTTCTTCTGTGAATCTGGCCCTTTGTTTTTAAAAAATGTCATTTAAAATGATCGTGTGTGGGCTTCACATAAT
Organism: Rana temporaria; assembly: GCF_905171775.1. Lineage (NCBI taxonomy): Eukaryota > Metazoa > Chordata > Amphibia > Anura > Ranidae > Rana > Rana temporaria. The sequence goes on from NC_053491.1 coordinate 456,441,892, forward strand.
TTTTCGGGTTCTGAAAAACGACAATTTTTTTTTCCGAACATGCTGCATTTTTTAACGTCGTTTTAAACAATGTAATTTTTCAGGTTGTAAAAAATGATCGTGTGTGGGCTAAAACGACATTAAAAACCCGCGCATGCTCAGAAGCAAGTTATGAGATGGGAGCGCTTGTTCTGGTAAAACTAGCGTTCGTAATGGAGTGGTGTAAGGGCGGTGTCCTTGGTCTTTGATGGTGGCAGAAACAGATGTGGTGGAAGTGGTGGAGGGCTCATCGGTGGTATGGGCCCCTCTGGGGTATTCCAGTGGAACGGTGTCTGCTGGAATACGGTATTGGTTGCACTGTGGGAAAGGGGTTGTCTCCAAGCTGGATTCGGCTGGAGGCCTGGTATGGTAAAAAGGTCCCGCAGTGTGGTGGTGGAAATGTGAAGTTCGGGGTGCCGTCAAAGACCAACAGGCTGTGTGTTTAAAAGTTGTCGTTACAAAGGTTATTTGGAAATTATTAAAATATTTTGGTTAATAAAGAGGCCATTTATACTCCAAAATCTTGTCTGGTCTTATCAGTGGATGGTGGTATGGGAATGTGAGTGTGGGGTTTAAGGGGTGGTAAGAAAATTGGAAATAGCTTGACTACTATCTTGACTACACTGGTCAAGTACAACCACTAATTGGTGGTGGTGAATAGTTGTTCACATTTTGGACTTTCATGGCTGTTATTGACTCAAGATAATAGAATGATATAGACCTAGCCCCTTGCCACACACAAGCAGAGGGTTATAGGACCCTGGCCAATTGGACTACGTCTGAGGCCAATGAGCTTGATAGAGTTGGAAGCCTTGGAAGAGTTGTGTAATTTACACACTTAGGGCTAGATTCAGGTAGGACTTACGCCAACGTATCTCGATATGCACCGCGTAAGTCAAAATCTGCGCCGTCGGAACTATGCGCCGTACCCTCAAAAATAGATACGCCTGAAATTAGGCTTCTTCCGACCAACGTAACTTTCCTCCGCCGGCGTAACTTAGGAGCATTTTTACGCAGGGCGCATATTGCGCTCCCATTGTTTTCCTATGCAAATATGCAAATGAGGGAGATACGCAAATTCACAAACATGCGTGTGTCAGGCGCAGTCTGCGCACATTGCGCGCAAGTTGTACACCCAGCGCAAACTTGCTTCTCATAAAAGCAGGGGCAACTTGGCAACAGACGTCCACAGGTCAGCTGGAGAGCAGCTACAGCAGCAGCGTTACGGACGAGCTGAGCAAGCTGACAAACCACACTTGCAGGACAACACATCTGTGTGCCAACATGCCAGGGGCAGCCATGGTCCTAGCAATACTACTGTGTCAACCGACTCGTAGGAGGGCACGTAGGAGGGCACGGGAGAGGATATACCGCACGCGCATGAACATCTTTGGCATGGGGGATTCGGAGGTCTTTCGCATTTTCAGATTCAGCCCTGATGCCATCCAGGAATTAGCCAGAACCCTGCATGATATCATCACCAGCAAGACACACCGCTCACATGCAGTGCAGCCACTGGTCAAGGTCCTGGCAACACTGCATTTCCTGGCCAGTGGCTCCTTCCAGCGTACAAGTGGAGTCGTGGCTGGGATGTCACAATCCACCATGAGCAGATGTGTGCACCAGGTTGTCCCCGCAATCCTCAGACGCATGTCCCACCACTTCATCAAACCCACCCAGGAGCATCTGCGGCAGAAGGCAATGGTGGATTTCTATCAAATTGCAGGATTTCCACGCACCGTGGGGGCCATTGATTGCACACATGTGGCACTACGCCCCCCCCCCCGTGACACAGAGCACATATACCGCAATCGGAAGCACTGGCATTCCATCAATGTACAGGTGATAGTCGATGCCCAATGCCTCATATGGCACGTCCGTGCCAAACACCCAGGGGCCAGCCACGACAGCTACATATACTGTCAAAGCCACATCTCCACAGAATTTGAACAGAACGTGTATGGGGACAGCTGGCTGGTTGGTGAGTGACATGGGAGTCAGGCATGACTGTCCCCCAATGATGCAGACATCACGAGGGGCACATGCATGACTAACATCCTCCTGTATTTTCCCTTCCAGGTGACGCGGCATATGCACTTGGACCCCATCTCATGACTCCATTCCGGAATCCCCAAACCCCAGGAGAGGAAAACTACAATGATGCACACATACGTACCCGTGGAGTGGTGGAACGCACCTTTGGCCTCCTGAAGTCCCGTTTCCGATGCCTGGATACGTCGGGGGGGGGGGCCCTGTTGTATTCCCAAAACTTTGTGTGCCAGATCATTGGGGCATGTTGCATTCTACACAACTTTGCCATGAGAAAGGGCCTGGAGATTGACCTACGTGATGACCTGACCCCCCAACCACACAATCCCCCCCGAACCGAGGCTACCCCCTCTGCTGAGGGAAGAGCAGTCAGGAGATGCCTAACAGTAGGCATCTTTGCACGTTAAACACACACATTCATCATGGCACAAGGAGAATGCACGCATGCACACCACTGTGGTCCCTAGCACACACATCACATTGGATTAGCCCAAGTCAGGACTTGGGAGCAGCAATACCACGCCAAGGCTCCAATTATGTTGCTGTACATTCATACTACATCCACACGGCAGAGGGTGACACCCCTTTGCTGGCAGGAGTGACACCCCCCCACATTCACACACCACTCACACTGTAGTTTACACTCCTCACCGTGTGTAGGAACTACAACTTAAAAAAAAAGCTCATACTTTGAGCAGCATATAAATAAGAAAAGAAAAAACAGAGCAGAATCGCTGGTGCCACGGGAGCCTGGGGTGGGGGAGGAGGGGGGGAGCAGCATCCCCTGCTCGGTCACTCCTGGCAGGTGGTGCCTGCCTGCCCTCCATAGCGATGGCAAGGCGGGTGAGCACGGAGTTGGTCTGTGCCAGCATCCTCAGCTGGCGGGTTGTATTATGATGGTGGTGCCGCCGGGTTTGCCTCCCCTCTGCATGCACAGCAGCAGTGTTAGCCTCTACAGCCCCTGCCAACCTGCTCACCTCCGCTGTGAGTACTGCTGTGGCGGCCTGCTGCTCCACAATGCATGTGGCCATCACCACACAGTTGAAGCTCAGATCCTGCAGGCTCTCGGTATTTTTGCTGCCCTGATCAGCCTGCAGGGTGAGGGCCTGCTATAATGTGGCTGCGCATGCAGCCTGGGACTTGGACGAGGAGGCCAGGTTGTCCGTCACCTGCCACAGGTCACCCACCATAGCCCCGATATGGCAGGTCTGCCGGCCCTGCTCCTTCTGCAGCCCTTCTGTAGAGCCTTCCTGGGAGAAGGAGAGGCTTGGTCCCGTCCATATGGGGAAGACCGGGATGGGGTTCCCCTGGATGGGGTTGCCCTGGATGGGGTTCCCCTGGATGGGGTTTCCCTGGATGGGGTTCCCTCTGGATGGGGTTCCCCTGGATGGGGCTGCCCTGGATGGGGTTGCCCTGGATGGGGTTCCCCTGGATGGGGCTGCCCTGTATGGGGTTGCCCTGGATGGGGTTCCCCTGGATGGGATAGACCTGATGGTCGGGGAGGTGGTGGAGAGTCCAGGGATACTGGGAACCTCCTCTAGGTAGATGGAGTCCTCCTGGTGGAGGTCAATAGACTCCTCCACAACAACCTCAAGAGATGACCTATGGGCACTCCCCTCCACCAACAAGCCTAGGTTTCCCACGGGGGTCCGGCTGAGCCTCATGATGTTCCGGGGAGGTTGTGGGTCGCACAACAGCCGACGACGGCCCAGTTTCATCCTGCACATCTGTGGATGACACAAAAAAAACACATGTTGTTGGACCCACACACTTGTTACATGTTCCCTTCTACCCCCTCCCATGCTACACACCAAATGGAGGATAAAACACACTTACCTGTCCTCAAGTCCCGATCAGTGGAGTCCCATCCCTGAACGCCCTCCACCTGCTCCTGCGACAGACACCTTTCAATGATCTCCTCGCAAGGGACAGGCTACTCCTCCTCCCGTGCCCCTGGCATGCTTTTTAATCAGGGCCAATTTGTCCCAGACCCGACGCCGCATGTCATTCAGTTTTTTCTGAATGTCATCAGTAGAGCACTTTTCATTCCCAATGGCATTAATATCCAGGGCGATCTTGGCCAAAATCTCCCTCCTCTGTGCCTTGGTGGTATCTTTACGTTTGGCACCATGCAGGTTGGCATCGTACTTGGTCAGTGCCGCCAACATAACCTCCATCTCTGCTGGGTTGAAGTTATGCTTCCTCTTTTTGTCCTTGGCCACTTGAGGAGATGCCATCTCACGAGCAGACAAAATTACCTTGCTCAGGGGGGGAAAAAAGCAGGATGTAATTTTGCGCCTCACGGGCGCATGTCTGGGCGTATTTATGCGCTCGCCGTAAGCCGGTGGGCCGGCGCATCCCAGGAAGTTGGGCCGGCGTTGTTGTGAGCATGCTCACATGGAAGCTACCAAGAGTCCACGCGATTGCGCAATCCACTGATCCAAGTTCAGCACATCATTTGCATAAGGGCACACCCACTTACACTTGCGCCGGCTTGCGCCTTCAAATTTACGTTATGCCGGCGCAACGTTACGCGCAAATGCTTTATGAATACATTACTTACCTCTCAAAATTACGTTGGCGTAGCGCAAAAGAGATACGCTACGCCAGAATAAAGATGCGCCAATCTACCTGAATCTAGCCCTTACTGTTAAGAGGAGAGTTATGGATGATTGAGCAAGCCTTCCAGCTCTCAACGTGTTAGGACACAGCTCCGCTTTGTTCAAATCCTGGGGCAACACCACCTGGAATGGTTGGCCAGTATGCTGCCCCCCATATGAAAAGTCATGAACTTGAGGATTGTTGTCTGCTTGGGAACCCAGGGCTGCACCAAGTGAGGAAGGGGAGGAAGTTGCACATTCCTCTATATATGGAAATGGCAGGTATTTCATGGAGCTTTGGAAGGTAAACAAGGTGACTTGGGAAGGGTAAGTCTCCGCAGCAGTGGGGCAGGCTACTCAGAAAATCCATTACCTTTGCCTAAATAAAATAAAATAAAAATGCCCTTCATTTACCTGGGAAGCTTATACAGGCCAGTGACGTTTAAGCATTCCTATTTTGTCTTATCCATTGTATTTAGAAAATTTACCAGGAGAAGAGTCCCAGACGTGTCGATGATCTTCCATAATCTTGTTTTCATTTTTTTCTAGGAAACAACAAAATCACTGCTCAGACTTCAAGTTCACCTACAGGAACCCCAACTACAGCACCTACGAGTCCAAACACTGCAACAACCGACTCTACTACATCACCTACGAGTCCAAACACTGCAACAACCGAATCTACTACATCACCTACGAGTCCAAACACTGCAACGACCCCCACTGCTACATCACCTACAAGTCCAAACACTGCAACGACCCCCACTGCTACATCACCTACAAGTCCAAACACTGCAACAACCCCCACTGCTACATCACCTACAAGTCCAAATACTGCAACGACCCCCAATGCTACATCACCTACAAGTCCAAACACTGCAACGACCCCCACTGCTACAACACCTACAAGTCCAAACACTGTAACGACCCCCACTGCTACATCACCTACAACTCCAAACACTGCAACAACCGACTCTACTACATCACCTACGAGTCCAAACACTGCAACAACCGAATCTACTACATCACCTACGAGTCCAAACACTGCAACGACCCCCACTGCTACATCACCTACAAGTCCAAACACTGCAACGACCCCCACTGCTACATCACCTACAACTCCAAATACTGCAACGACCCCCACTGCTACATCACCTACAAGTCCAAACACTGCAACGACCCCCACTGCTACATCACCTACAAGTCCAAACACTGCAACAACCGAATCTACTACATCACCTACGAGTCCAAACACTGCAACAACCGACTCTACTACATCACCTACGAGTCCAAACACTGCAACAACCGAATCTACTACATCACCTACGAGTCCAAACACTGCAACGACCCCCACTGCTACATCACCTACAAGTCCAAACACTGCAACGACCCCCACTGCTACATCACCTACAAGTCCAAACACTGCAACAACCCCCACTGCTACATCACCTACAACTCCAAATACTGCAACGACCCCCAATGCTACATCACCTACAAGTCCAAACACTGCAACGACCCCCACTGCTACATCACCTACAAGTCCAAACACTGCAACGACCCCCACTGCTACATCACCTACAAGTCCAAACACTGTAACGACCCCCACTGCTACATCACCTACAACTCCAAACACTGCAACAACCGACTCTACTACATCACCTACGAGTCCAAACACTGCAACAACCGAATCTACTACATCACCTACGAGTCCAAACACTGCAACGACCCCCACTGCTACATCACCTACAAGTCCAAACACTGCAACGACCCCCACTGCTACATCACCTACAACTCCAAATACTGCAACGACCCCCACTGCTACATCACCTACAAGTCCAAACACTGCAACGACCCCCACTGCTACATCACCTACAAGTCCAAACACTGCAACAACCGAATCTACTACATCACCTACGAGTCCAAACACTGCAACAACTGAATCTACTACATCACCTACGAGTCCAAACACTGCAACGACCCCCACTGCTACATCACCTACAAGTCCAAACACTGCAACGACCCCCACTGCTACATCACCTACAAGTCCAAACACTGCAACAACCCCCACTGCTACATCACCTACAACTCCAAATACTGCAACGACCCCCACTGCTACATCACCTACAAGTCCAAACACTGCAACGACCCCCACTGCTACATCACCTACAAGTCCAAACACTGTAACAACCCCCACTGCTACATCACCTACAAGTCCAAACACTGCAACGACCCCCACTGCTACATCACCTACGAGTCCAAACACTGCAACAACCCCCACTGCTACATCACCTACAACTCCAAACACTGCAACGACCCCCACTGCTACATCACCTACAAGTCAAAACACTGCAACAACCCCCACTGCTACATCATCTACAAGTCCAAACACTGCAACGACCCCCACTGCTACATCACCTACGAGTCCAAACACTGCAACAACCCCCACTGCTACATCACCTACAACTCCAAACACTGCAACGACCCCCACTGCTACATCACCTACAAGTCAAAACACTGCAACAACCCCCACTGCTACATCATCTACAACTCCAAACACTGCAACGACCCCCACTGCTACATCACCTACAACTCCAAACACTGCAACGACCCCCACTGCTACATCACCTACAAGTCCAAACACTGCAACAACCCCCACTGCTACATCACCTACAACTCCAAATACTGCAACGACCCCCACTGCTACATCACCTACAACTCCAAACACTGCAACAACCCCCACTGCTACATCACCTACAAGTCCAAACACTGCAACGACCCCCACTGCTACATCACCTACAAGTCCAAACACTGCAACGACCCCCACTGCTACATCACCTACAACTCCAAACACTGCAACAACCCCCACTGCTACATCACCTACAACTCCAAACACTGCAACGACCCCCACTGCTACATCACCTACAAGTCCAAACACTGCAACGACCCCCACTGCTACATCACCTACAAGTCCAAACACTGCAACGACCCCCACTGCTACATCACCTACGAGTCCAAACACTGCAACAACCCCCACTGCTACATCACCTACAACTCCAAACACTGCAACGACCCCCACTGCTACATCACCTACAAGTCAAAACACTGCAACAACCCCCACTGCTACATCATCTACAACTCCAAACACTGCAACGACCCCCACTGCTACATCACCTACAACTCCAAACACTGCAACGACCCCCACTGCTACATCACCTACAAGTCCAAACACTGCAACAACCCCCACTGCTACATCACCTACAACTCCAAACACTGCAACAACCCCCACTGCTACATCACCTACAACTCCAACCACTGCAACAACTCCCACAGCTACATCACCTACAACTCCAAACACTGCAACAACCCCCACTGCTACATCACCTACAACTCCAAACACTGCAACAACCCCCACTGCTACATCACCTACAACTCCAAACACTGCAACGACCCCCACTGCTACATCACCTACAAGTCCAAACACTGCAACAACCCCCACTGCTACATCACCTACAACTCCAAACACTGCAACGACCCCCACTGCTACATCACCTACAAGTCCATACACTGCAACAACCCCCACTGCTACATCACCTACAACTCCAAACACTGCAACAACCCCCACTGCTACATCACCTACAACTCCAAACACTGCAACGACCCCCACTGCTACATCACCTACAACTCCAAACACAGCAACAACCCCCACTGCTACATCACCTACAACTCCAAACACTGCAACAACCCCCACTGCTACATCACCTACAACTCCAAACACTGCAACAACCCCCACTGCTACATCACCTACAACTCCAAACACTGCAACAACCCCCACTGCTACATCACCTACAAGTCCAAACACTGCAACAACCCCCACTGCTACATCACCTACAAGTCCAAACACTGCAACAATCCCCACTGCTACATCACCTACAAGTCCAAACACTGCAACAACCCCCACTGCTACATCACCTACAAGTCCAAACACTGCAACAACCCCCACTGCTACATCACCTACAACTCCAAACACTGCAACAACCCCCACTGCTACATCACCTACAAGTCCAAACACTGCAACAACCCCCACTGCTACATCACCTACAACTCCAAACACTGCAACAACCCCCACTGCTACATCACCTACAAGTCCAAACACTGCAACAACCCCCACTGCTACATCACCTACAACTCCAAACACTGCAACAACCCCCACTGCTACATCACCTACAAGTCCAAACACTGCAACAACCCCCACTGCTACATCACCTACAACTTCAAACACTGCAACAACCCCCACTGCTACATCACCTACAAGTCCAAACACTGCAACAACCCCCACTGCTACATCACCTACAACTCCAAACACTGCAACAACCCCCACTGCTACATCACCTACAAGTCCAAACACTGCAACAACCCCCACTGCTACATCACCTACAACTCCAAACAATGCAACAACCCCCACTGCTACATCACCTACAAGTCCAAACACTGCAACGACCCCCACTGCTACATCACCTACAACTCCAAACACTGCAACGACCCCCACTGCTACATCACCTACAACTACAAACACTGCAACGACCCCCACTGCTACATCACCTACAACTCCAAACACTGCAACGACCCCCACTGCTACATCACCTACAACTTCAAACACTGCAACGACCCCCACTGCTACATCACCTACAACTCCAAACACTGCAATGACCCCCACTGCTACATCACCTACAAGTCCAAACACTGCAACAACCCCCACTGCTACATCACCTACAACTCCAAACACTGCAACAACCCCCACTGCTACATCACCTACAACTCCAAACACTGCAACAACTCCCACTGCTACATCACCTACAACTCCAAACACTGCAACAACCCCCACTGCTACATCACCTACAAGTCCAAACACTGCAACAACCCCCACTGCTACATCACCTACAACTCCAAACACTGCAACAACTCCCACTGCTACATCACCTACAACTCCAAACAATGCAACAACCCCCACTGCTACATCACCTACAAGTCCAAACACTGCAACAACCCCCACTGCTACATCACCTACAACTCCAAACACTGCAACAACCCCCACTGCTACATCACCTACAACTCCAAACACTGCAACAACCCCCACTGCTACATCACCTACAACTCCAAACACTGCAACGACCCCCAATGCTACATCACCTACAACTCCAAACACTGCAACGACCCCCACTGCTACATCACCTACAACTCCAAACACTGCAACGACCCCCACTGCTACATCACCTACAACTCCAAACACTGCAACAACCCCCACTGCTACATCACCTACAACTCCAAACACTGCAACGACCCCCACTGCTACATCACCTACAACTCCAAACACTGCAACGACCCCCACTGCTACATCACCTACAAGTCCAAACACTGCAACAACCCCCACTGCTACATCACCTACAACTCCAAACACTGCAACAACCCCCACTGCTACATCACCTACAAGTCCAAACACTGCAACAACCCCCACTGCTACATCACCTACAACTCCAAACACTGCAACAACCCCCACTGCTACATCACCTACAACTCCAAACACTGCAACGACCCCCACTGCTACATCACCTACAACTCCAAACACTGCAACGACCCCCACTGCTACATCACCTACAACTCCAAACACTGCAACAACCCCCACTGCTACATCACCTACAACTCCAAACACTGCAACGACCCCCACTGCTACATCACCTACAAGTCCAAACACTGCAACAACCCCCACTGCAACATCACCTACAGCTCCAAACACTGCAACGACCCCCACTGCTACATCACCTACAACTCCAAACACTGCAACGACCCCCACTGCTACATCACCTACAAGTCCAAACACTGCAACAACCCCCACTGCTACATCACCTACAACTCCAAACACTGCAACAACTCCCACTGCTACATCACCTACAACTCCAAACACTGCAACGGCCCCCACTGCTACATCACCTACAACTCCAAACACTGCAACAACCCCCACTGCTACATCACCTACAAGTCCAAACACTGCAACAACCCCCACTGCTACATCACCTACAACTCCAAACACTGCAACAACCCCCACTGCTACATCACCTACAACTCCAAACACTGCAACGACCCCCACTGCTACATCACCTACAACTCCAAACACTGCAACGACCCCCACTGCTACATCACCTACAACTCCAAACACTGCAACAACTGCCACTGCTACATCACCTACAACTCCAAACACTGCAACGACCCCCACTGCTACATCACCTACAACTCCAAACACTGCAACAACCCCCACTGCTACATCACCTACAACTCCAAACACTGCAACGACCCCCACTGCTACATCACCTACAAGTCCAAACACTGCAACAACCCCCACTGCTACATCACCTACAACTCCAAACACTGCAACAACTCCCACTGCTACATCACCTACAAGTCCAAACACTGAAACAACCCCCACTACCACATCACCTACAAGTCCAAACACTGCAACAACCCCCACTGCTACATCACCTACAAGTCCAAACACTGCAACGACCCCCACTGCTACATCACCTACAACTCCAAACACTGCAACAACCCCCACTGCTACATCACCTACGGTTACAAGCACTGCAACAACTGTCTCTACTACAGCACCTACGAGTCCAAGCACTGCAACAACCGCCTCTACTATCGCACCTACTGGTACGGTTTAGAAGATATTTACAAATGAGACTGGCACCGATGTCTACAGCGCATGCGCCGTAGACAACGGTGCAGGTGCACTTTAGACTCCTTTAGAAACGGTGAGCGTGCCGTTTCTAAAGGTGAATGTGCTGTGACTGGCGGCTCCCACGCGCATAGTAGCCCATTATGCTTTACCTTTGCAGGGAAATAAGGAGAAAGTAAAACCCATCAGGGTTTACTTCCTCTTTAAGGTTTCTGTGATAACAGCATGCTCACTGCAAACTCCAGGACAATGAGCCAAGCTGTCAAAAGCAGCTCCTAGCCTCTTTTTTTGATCGAGAGCCAACAGGATTGATTTCAGATGTGACCAAAGTAGGGCAATTAGAGGGCCTGCCAAGAGGGGGCAGATAAGAATAAATAAGTACTTTATATGCTGCTGTTAGTGAGTCAAGCCATGTATATTTGGTAAATATATGGGCACAAATCCCAAGATTTTTTTTTTTTTAGCATATTTAACCACTTCCCTACCCGCCCAGAGTGAAATGACGTCCACATATGGGATCTCCCATCCTGGGTGGACGTCATATGACGTCCTGGGCTTCCCGGCCATCTAGATGGCACGCGTGTGCACAAACAGATCTATGTCCTGTCAGAGGTGTGGAGACTGATGTGTGTTCCCAGTACAGGGGAACACAGATTGGTCTCCTCCCCTTGTGAGTCCCTTCCTCCTATAGTTAGAATCACTCCCTAGGGAATATATTTAACCCCTTGAGCGCCCCCTAGTGTTAACCCCTTCCCTGCCAGTCACATTTACACAGTAATCAGTGCAGTTTTATAGCACTAATTGCTGTATAAATGTGAATGGCCCCCAAAATGTGTCAAAAGTGTCCGATATGTTCGCCGCAATGTCACAGTCACAATAAAAATCGCAGATTTCTGCCATTACTAGTAAAAAAAAAATAATATATAAAAATGCAATAAATCTATTTCCCATTTTGTAGACATTATAGCCCGGATTCACATACATCGGCGCATCGCACAGAGGCAAGCACAGTATTCACAAAGCACTCGCCCCCAAATCTACGCTGGGTTTCCTCGGCGTAAGCCAGCGTAGGTGGAAGTGGGCGTGAGCCATGCTAATGAGGCGTGACCCCATGTAAATGATGGACTGAGCGTCATAAAGATACGAATAACGTACGGCGCATGCGCCATCCCGTGGACGCATCCCAGTGCGCATGCTCAGAATCACTTCGAAACAACTGCCTAAGATACGTCGAATCACTGCCTACGACGTGAACGTAACCTACGCCTAGTCATATTCACGTACAACGTAAACGACAAAAGATACGACGGCTTGTGTTCCCTGGTCCATACCTTTGCATGACTTGCGCCTCCTATATGGGGAATAACTTTACGCCGGACGTACGACTTACGCAAAGCGCGTATATTATGCGCCAGGCGCAACTACGTTCGTATCTCTCTTATTTGCATATGTGCATAGAAAATCAATGGGAGTGCCCCTTGCGGCCAGCGTAAATATGCGCCCACGATACGCCGGTGTAGGAAAGTTACGTCGGTCGGATGAAGCCTATTTTCAGGCGTATCTAGTTTTGTGGGCACAGCGCACAGATACGACGGCGCATATTTACACTTACGCGGCGTATCTCGAGATACGTCGGCGTAAGTGCTTTGTGAATCCGGGCCTATAACTTTTGCGCAAACCAATCAATATACGCTTATTGTGATTTTTTTTACCAAAAATATGTAGAAGACATATCGGCCTAACACGAACATACTGCGCATGCGCCATCCCTAAAATTTCCCGACGTGCATTGCGCTAAATGACGTCGCAAGGACGTCATTGGTTTCGACGAGAACGTAAATGGCGTCCAGCCCTATTCATGGACGACTTACGCAAACGATGTAAATTTTCAAACGACGGCCATACTTAACATTGACTGCGCCTCATATAGCAGGGGCAACTTTACGTGTCGCAAATCTAACGTAAACGTCGTAACTTCACTGCGTCGACCGCGCGTACGTTCGGGAATTCGCGTGTTTTGCTCATTTGCATACCCGACGGGGAAAACGACGGAGGCGGCACAAAAAAAAAATGCATTTAAGATCCGACAGCGTAAGAGCCTTGCGCCGTCGTAAGCCCTTTGAGAATCTGGGCCCATGTGTACTGTGCAATATAAGAAGGCCTGATTGGCTTACAGTGCTGCTTTTTCTCATAATTTTGCAACATTTTAAAATAAAGGCAAATACTTCCGTGTGGTTGCTATTTAATAAGCCTGTATTGTTTCTTCTATAGCTCTAGCATGCGTGAATGGAGGTATCTATGAAAACGGCATCTGTAACTGTTCAAGCGCTTTTGAAGGAAAACTGTGTCAAGACATAAAAGAAAAGATAAATGTTGGTAAGTGTGGAAAGAAATGCTTTATTATTTAACATACAGTATATCTAACTTTTAAGTTGCAGTCACATAAACAGTTACTTAGTGTGCAGCGGATGTTTCAAAGTGTCATTAGCATTTAATAGCAGACATTCCAACTATGCTTAAGAGATTGGTGTTACCTCATTCCACCACCCTGTCCCCCCACTTTTCCTCACCATTGGCCCCTCAATGTTATGAGCAGATTCACTGGCCAGTAGTAAGGTATAGGACCCGCTCTCACTGCTTTACGCCAGTGCGCTCTCTTGCAGAAAGTTCTCTTAACCACTAGATGGAGCTCCTCTCTTGAGCTGTCTCTTGTGAGCCCAGGATATCACAGACCCTCCCTCTGGTTGCTCATTATCAGGGCACCCTGGACCCTGCTGCCTCATTCCACCCCATCTTTGCCCCACCCTTGGCCGCTTAATTTAATGAGTGGCTTTACTGCCAATAGTGAGAAAAAGGGGTCAGCTCTTACTGCAATACATATCCCAGGGTGGATAAAAATTAATGCTTAAAAAAAATAAAAAATTGTTTATTCAACATGAAATGGAGCTTAGTTATGTAGCACAAGGCTGTATATTCTGCAATATTAACATTTTTGGTAAACTCATTCAATGAATCCAAGCTCTGCAAGCTGAGATAACCTGCACTGCATTGATGCATTCAGACAATTTCACAGTAACCATGAGATAAAATAAAGTTCAGGAATATTCCTTTATCCTATTGTTTTGCAAATCTATGTACACTACAAACTGTATGATTGAATCGGTTCTGATATCGCTGTTTTACTAACCTGACAGCTTATTATTCTAAATAGGAAACCTTCATTTTGTTTGCAAATATTAAAGATTTCTAACTACCGGCAAGCATAAGTCCTTACATTTAAAGAGCACCTCTCATTTAAGATCCATCATGGCAGTGCCTGTTAGCGGCATTCACTCAACTGCTGTCGCCACATCCCTCACTATGTTGTGTCACTGCCGCATCACCAGCCGTCCCATTAAAAATGAACAGGATTGTCAGTAGGAGTCAACAGTGGGTCAGAGGAGGAGCTGCTGCGGGACAGAAATTACAGTTGTTCTTTAAAAATTATATAGACGCCCATAGACATCCTCCCGAGCATGAACTGTCTGCGTGTCCCTGCAGGGACTGTATGGGACTCGGCTGATCACAGATCGGTGTAAGGGGCCGATCCCGGCCCCTACTACGTGATCAGCTGTCAGCCAATGACAGCTGTCTACGTGATGTAAACAGAAGATCGGTAACCTGTATTTTTTTTCCCTCACGCTGTCAGATTGAGGGGGGAAAAAAGCCGATCACCGCCTTCTGTCAGGCGGATATTGGTCTCTCACAAAGAGTGCCACGGCTGCCTCATCTGTGCCAACCAGTGCCACCTGCCAGTGCCCACCAATGCCACTTATCATTACCCACCAGTGTCACCTACCAGTGCCCACCAGTGCCACCTATCAATGGCCACCAGTGCTGCCAATCAATGCCCATCAGTGCCTCATCATCAGTGCCACCGATCAATGCTGCCTATCAGTGTCACCAACGAGTGCCTAACAGTGCCCATCAGTTCCACCTTTCATTGCCAACTCTTAGTGCCCTTCAGTGCCACCTAGTGGTGCACTTTAGTCCTGCCCATCAGTGACACCTATCAGTGCCCATTAGTGCCACCTCATCAGTGCCTATTAATGCTGTCTTATCAGTGCCCATTAGTGCCACCTTATCAGTGCCTATCTGCGCATTAGTGAGCTTTCACCCCTCACTATGGGCTCAACCGCATCCACTACCCAGCCTGCTTAAATGGATTCATGTGAAAACACAGTGTAGCTCTAGACATCTTCAAAAAATACAACATGCTAGACATGTGCACAGAAATTGTTTTCGTTTTTTTTTGTTCCGTTTCGTATCGTTCCGTAGGTTCGTTCCCGTTCGTTTTTCGTAAGACGCCCGTTTTCCTGTTCTTTCCCGTTCGTTTTTCGTACGACGCGATTTTTTCGTATTCCGATCGTTTCGTATTTTGGTTACCGTTTTATTTTCGTACATGCGGGATGGTTCGTTATTCTGTTTAATTCATGTTCGTTACTTGTTAGACAATCATTATCGTGAATTTTCGTCATTTTGTACTTTCGTAAATATATCGCGGGATTCGCGGCACTTTCAACACGCGGCTCATCCATATTAACTATTGTTAAGCTCCATACACTTGGTCAGACTTTTTTAACAACAAACATAAAAACGATCGTTTTACCGAACGTTCGTTCGTTTTTAATCTCCATCAGAAAACCATTTTTGGGTTCCAGGTTCAAAAGTCTGGCCAACTGATCTCTCCCTTCAGACGAAAATCCACAGGAAAGTTTATTTGGCTTTACTGTACTACTCAGCACAAAAGAGAAGCCGCTTCACTAACTAACTACACTCACTGTCCATTCAAAAAAACGAAAATTACATCTTATAACAAAAGATTTGCATTCTGTATTTTGAAACCAAATTACGAACAGAAAAAAGGAATTCAGAATACAGAATGCAAATCTTTTGTTATACGATGTCATATGAACATACAAACAGAAAAAGGATTCAAACAAAATACAGAATGAAAATCTTTTGTTAGATGTCATATGAACATACGACTGAAAATCAAAATACGAACAGAACAAGGATTCAAACAAAATACAGAATGCAAGTCTTTTGTTACAGATGTCATATTCGTTCTTTTGCCGTTTTCCTTTTGTCGTATTTTCATCGGATCGTTCGTTCGTATTTGCAGTTGTTCGTTATGCGACTCATTCGTAATCCCGTCGTTTTCGTATTTTGGTGCTTAAATGTTTTCGTATGTACACATTATTCTGCGGGTACGAAAATGAACATTTTCGTACGAAAATAACATTCGTACGAACGGGAATGCACATATCTAGTATACAGTGCATAGAAGATGAGAATAGCAATATTGTATCCATAAAAATAATGATGTATACAGTAAATTAGTCCTCATAAAATTTAGTGAATTTAAGCGGTGAAACCATAAAGTCACTGAGTGAACGTATTGATATGAGTGTCCACAAATGTGTAAAGCTGAAACCCACTCCAAGATGGAACTTGGAATAATGGGACCAAACGTGGTTGGCCGTTGGGACACCAGGAATTGTAGTGTGTCCTCCACCAAAAGAATATAGATGAATACTCTTACCGGACAGAGTGGACACACATGCCAGCGGCAGTAAGTCAATCAGGCTTGTAGCGACCAAATACTTGGACTTCAAAGCTGTACAAGACGGGATGGAACTGGAACCAGGTTGAGGATCAATCCAACGATCGGTAATAGGTGATAGATGTTCTCATCCACAGGTGTATACTCCACAATTATCATCAGTCAAGGAAACTAGCCTGACATACGTTTCGTCCAATGGGACTTCTTCTGTGAGGCAGAAGAAGTCCCATTGGACGAAACACACCTCAGGCTAGGCACAGAGCAGCGGTGATGTCTAGGGATGAGCTTTGTGTTCGAGTCAAACGTATGTTCGACTCGAACATCGTATCTTCAATCGTTTGCCGAAATACGAACAAAAAGGTTTGTTCGCGCCAAATTCGAGTGACGCACCACGGCCCATAATTCACTGCGGCATTGCGCGCTGATGATTGGCCAAGCATGCACTATGGCCCGCATGCTTGGCCAATCACAGCGCCGTCAGTACAGAGAGACGTAATTGGCCAAAGCCAGGGTGGCTTTGGCCAATTATGGCTCAGGGCTTTAGTACACGCCCCACACTATAAAAGGCTGCCTGCAGGGCGGCCTCGTGTAGTGTGTTGCGGCGCTGGTTATAGATCAGTCAGAGAGAGAGAGATTGTCTTTTTTTTCTAGCTAGATAGAGCAGGCAGGCTAGTCAGTTAAATTTACAGTGTGTAGAGGATATATATACATCCCAGGTGTTGTACATATAATTATACACTGTATAGTTTAGTTAGATTAGTTCTTCCTAATCTGTCAGGCAGTTGATTGTGTTAACAGCAGTGTTCTCACGTGTTGTATTGCCCGTGTGCTCAGTGCACCTAAACCTACTTGGTGTATACTGCAAGTGTGCTTATTAGTTTGCACCTAAAGTTACTAGGTGTGTACTGCACGTGTGCTCTACATGTAGTTTGCACCTAAACCTACTTGGTGTTTACTGCACTTGTGCTCTATAGTTTGCACCTAAACCTACTTGGTGTATACTACAAGTGTGCTCTGTAGTTTGCACCTAAACCTACTTGGTGTTACTGCACTTGTGCTCTATAGTTTGCACCTAAAGATTCAAGAGCAGTGATTTTAATGATGCTTAAATTTAAAAAAAAAAAAGAAAAATTCCTTTAAATATTGTACCTGCTGGGTGTCTATAGTATGCCTGTGAAAATGTCTTTGAGAACCCGGGTCTTGCCCAAGGGAACATGTATCAATGGAAAAAAAGTTTTAAAAACTGTCTTTTTTTTTTTCAATACCAATGATGAAAAAAACGACAATTTTAAAACTTTTTTTCCATTGATACATGTTCCCTGGGGCAAGACCCGGGTTCTCAAACCCGTTTTACAACAATAACTTGCATATTAGGCTTTAAAATTAGCACTTTTGAATTTGGACGTTCGAGTCTCATAGACGTCAATGGGGTTCTAAATGTTCGCGCGAACGTTCGGTCCGTTCGAAGGTTCTGGCTGGGTAGTGAATGTGGTTGAGCCCATAGTGAGGGGTGAAAGCTCACTAATGATTAGGGATGAGCCGAACACCCCCAAGTTCGGTTTGCACCAGAACCTGCGAACGGACTGAAAGTTCACGCAAACTTTAGAACCCCATTAAAGTCTATGGGACTCGAACGTTCAAAATCAAAAGTGCTAATTTTAAAGGCTAATATACAAGTTATTGTGCTAAAAAGGGTCTGGGGACCCGTGTCCTGCCCCAGGGGACATGTATCAATGCAATTTTTTTTTTAAACGGCCATTTTTTTGGGAGCAGTGATTTTAATGATGCTTAAAGTGGAGTTCCACCCATAAATATAACATTACATCAGTAGTTTTAAAAAAATGTCATTAGTCCTTTACGATTTTTTTATTTTTTTTAGATGTCTTCAAAGTGTTGTTGCTAGGCAGAATAGTTAATCTTCCCACTTCCTGCACCTAGGTGCTTAATGCTTCCTAACCTACACCGCACAGACTCCTGGGAATGTAGTGGGTGTAACTTTCCAGGAGTCTGTGCACTCCCCAGTCTCAAAGAATCATGTGACTTGGACAGCACAGGTGCTGAAACCTGATCTGACACTGCTTGTTCAGCACTGAGCATGTGCGAGATCTGCAAGGCTGAAATCCAGGAAGTCATACAGTCTGGCTTCATGATGCCCACACTTAAGATGGCCCCAGTCAATTTCTATTTTATAAAGTGTCTAAATGCTGTAACAACCTAACAAAACGGACCTTAGTTTACAGACTAACTTTACTAGAATACATTAAGCTTGTGTATTACAGGGGTATCTATATTTAAGAAGTGAAATTGTGTCCGGAACTCCGCTTTAAAGTGAAAATAAAAAGTGAAATATTCCTTTAAATATCGTACCTGCTGGGTGTCTATAGTATGCCTGTGAAGTGGCACGTGTTTCCCGTGTTTCCCGTGTTTAGAACTGCCCCTGCACAAAAAAAGTCATTTAAAACTGCTTGCGGCTATAATGTATTGTCTGGTCCTGTGCAAAGGACACTAAAACAAAATACTGCAGCTCCCTGCCTGTATTTGTATGAGAACACCAATAATTGTATTCAGGTAAGTTTTAGGTGCACACTGTGCAAAGGACATTACACTAAGTGAAAATACTGCAGCTAGCACAATCACCTGCCTGCCTGTCAGTATATTATGAAGAGAATACAGGAACGGATCTAGCTAAACTGAATACAGTGTATACATATATATACAACACCTGGGATGCATATATATCCTCTACACACTGTAACTGCAGCTAACTGACTCGCCGCCTGCCTGCCTGCTCTATCTAACTCTCTCTCTCTATCTGTCTTTAACCACCGCAGCAACACACTACACAAGGCCGCCACGCAGGCGGCCTTATATAGTGTGGGCGTGTACTAAACCCCCGAGACATAATTGGCCAAAGCCACCCTGGCTTTGGCCAATTATGGCTCTCTGTTTTTTCTGTGCTGTGATTGGCCAAAGCATGCGGGCCATAGTGTATGCTTGGCCAATCAACAGCCAGCAATGCACTGTGATGCCGCAGTAAATTATGGGCTGTGACGCGCCACTCAAATTTGGCGCAAACGGCCCATAATGTTTGATATTCTGCGAACGGTCGAACAGCCGATGTTCGAGTCGAATGTGGGTTCGATTTGAACTCGAAGCTCGTCCCTACTAATGGGCAGATAGACCCTGGAGTGTCTTAAAATCTGGTAAGCAGATATACTTACCCTGTGGGGAGCCCTGGGTGTCTTCACAGATTGAACATTGGTTCAGCACATGTTTTGAGTTCACTTTATGAATGTGGAATTGGGACATTTGGATTATTAATAATTTTTCTTCTTTTTCCCTTTTTCAGATATTTTTTTTTTCTATATTAGATTTGGTTTGACAGCGCTACACGTTTTGATTTTAACATTTACTTATTGGCAGTAGTAATTTTAAGTGCTTGAAAAGTGGTTGTTCTTTTTAGCCTGGAGTTCTTCTCTGTCGTTAACAAAACCAACATTTATATCATTGTAGATGATGGCACCACTGCGTCTTTAAGTGTAGACCTGAAATTCTCCAACATGAAATTTACTGAAAATCTGAAAGATAACACATCTGATGAATATAAAACTTTTGAATATGACTTTAGAATGAATGTAAGTGGTTTACAACCTGTATTTAAAGAGTACCCGTCATTACAAATCACATTTTACCTGAATAGGTAGGGAGCTCCTATGCATGACAAGCACTGAACGTTTAAAGTGTATCTAAGCCCAAAACAATATTAGGTACTACTAAATATTATATATTACAGCTTACCATTTTTTAGATGTGGTGCCCACATTACTTTTCTTTTTTTCAGGGTATTTTCCTTTTTTATACCTGATGGCCCAGATTCACGTAGAATCGCGGGTGCGTAACGTATCGTAGATACGTTACACCGCCGCAAGTTTTCATCCCAAGTGCCTGATTCTCAAAGCACTTGCATGAAAACTTACGCTGGCGGCCTCCGGCGTAAGCCCGCGTAATTCAAATGGGCGTGTGCCATTTAAATTAGGCGCGCTCCCGCGCTGGACCTACTGCGCATGCTCCGTTTTAAAATTCCCGACGTGCTTTGCGCGAAGTGACGTCATTTTTTCGAAACGGCGACGTGCGTAGCGTACTTTCGTATTCCCGGACGTCTTACGCAAGATCAAAACATTTTCAAATTTCGACGCGGGAACGACGGCCATACTTTATACAGCACATACGTGTGCTGTGTAAAGTTAGGGCAGCAAAAACGATGACTAACTTTGCGACGGGAAACTAGACTAGCAGCGATGTAGCGAACGCGAAAAACCGTTGTAGATCTCCGTAACTACTAATTTGCATACCCGACGCTGGTTTACGACGCAAACTCTTCCCAGCGGCGGCCGAGGTACTGCATCCTATGATCCGACAGTGTAATTCAATTACACCTGTCGGATCTTAGGGCTATCTATGCGTAACTGATTCTATGAATCAGTCGCATAGTTAAGAAGACCCTAAAACAGAGTTACGACGGCGTATCAGGAGATACGCCGTTGTATCTCTTTTGTGAATCTGGGCCGATAATCCTGCCAGTAACAGACTTCCTCTCCTAGGGTGACAACACTCAGTTACTGTACTGTATCAGGACAGGACTACAAATGCCTCCCCTCCGTTTCTTCTTCTTCTTATTATTATTATTATTATTATTATTATTATACAGGATTTATATAGCGCCAACAGTTTACACAGTGTTTTACACTATAAAAGGGAGACAATACAATAAAATACAAGACAAGAGGATTAGGAGGGCCCTGCTCAGAAGAGCTTACAATTTAATAGGGTGGGACAGGTGGTACAAAAGTTTGTAAAGCCTCATACACACGATCGGCTTTTCTGTAGACAAAGTGTATGACTTGTGTCCGAAGGGCGTTGGCCAGGAACTTGTCTTGCATACAAACGGCAAAGAATTGCCGGCCAACAAACGCAAAACTACGTGCTTTTCCAGCTCTTTAGCACCACCCTTTGGGCACCTTCTGCTAATGTTGTGTTTGGTGAGCATTGATTCCGATCATGCGTGTTTGTACTTTGGACTTTTGTCCGACGGACTTGTGTACACATGCTCGGGAAATCCTACAACACACAACTGTCCACGCAAATTTTTAAAGCATGCCATCCAACATTTGCCTGCGGAAAATCTGACAACAATTGTCCGATGGAGCATACAAACGGTCAGATTTTCTGCCGACAGCCTGCCATCACACAATTCCCGATGGAAAATCCAATCGTGTGTACGAGGCTTAAAGTGGATTTAAACCCAAAGGGCCAGATTCACAAACGAGATACGACGGCGTATCTACTGATACGCCATCGTATCTCTGTTTCTAACTATGCGACTGATTCATAGAATCAGTTACGCATAGCTAGCCCTAAGATCCGACAGGTGTAATTGAATTACACTGTCGGATCTTAAGGATGCAATTCTAGGCCGGCCGCTAGGTGGCGAGGCCATTGCGGCCGGCGTAGAATATGCAAATGAAGACTTACGGCGATCCCCGAATGTCCCGAACGGCCCGTCGATCTAACTCTACGTCGTTTCTGTCGAGTTACGCCACGTAAAACTAGGGCTGAGCCCTAGTTCTCTTAAGCCATGGTAAGTATGGCCGTCGTTCCCGCGTCGAAATTTAAACAGCAACGTCGTTTGCGTAAGACGTCCGTGAATGGCGCTGGACGCCATTTACGTTAACGTCTAAGCAAATGACGTCGTTGCGACGTCAGTTAGCGCAATGCACGTCGGGTAATTTACCCGACGGAGCATGCGCAGTACGTCCGGCGCGGGAGCGCGCTTAATTTAAATGGGACTCGCCACATTCGATTGGGCCCGCCTTGCGCCGGACGGATTCAAGTTACACCGCTGCAAATTTCCAGGTAAGTGCTTTGTGGATCGGGCACTTAGGCAGAAAATTTGCGGCGGTGTAACTTAAATCGGAAATGTTAAGTTGCGCCCGCTGGTTGTGAATCTGGCCCAAAAATTTTTATTTATTATTTTTTTGGCTTTTACAATGTACAGTATAAGATTTCCTATCATCTGTGCCCAGTCTTGCCACACAGAGTTAATCCAGCTCTGAGCAATCCTCTTTTATTGGATTGGATTGGAATAAATGCTTATAGAGCGCCGAATGCGAGTTGTGAAACTTGCGTCTAAGCACTTACCAACAAGCCTAATTCAAATGACTTGGAGGGGGGCGTGTTGTATGGAAATGAGGCTTGACCTCAAGTTTTTTGAAGTTTTTTGACACTGCGCATGCGCCGGGCGACTACATTTCCCAGTACGCAACCTCGCGGCGGGAACGGCGGCCATACTTAACATTGTTATTCCACCTCATAGGTGGAATAACTTTAGGCGGCCTATCGCTTACGGAAACGACGTTAATCGACTGCGGCGGGCTCGCGTTCGTTCGGGAATCGTCATAAATGCTCATTTAAATAATCTACGCCGGCTGCAATGGAAGCGCCACCTAGCGGTAAGCCAAAACATTGCAATCTAAGATAGAACGGCACAAGCCGTCCTATCTTAGATATGTTTAAGTGTATCTCTGTTAGAGAATACACTTAAACATAGGTCGGCTTAGAGTCAGAGTTAGGTCAGCTTATCTGTATATAAGCCGGCCTATCTCTTTGTGAATCTACCTAAAGGAGCCCATCCCTACTCCCTTACCATGGACCGCAGCCTGGGATTAAGGCAGCGTCCTGCTCAGAGCTCTGATGGCCAAGTGTCTATCCGTAGGCTTGTAAAAAAAGCAGTGTTTTCAAGCCTTTATGGAAGGCCATCAAGGAGGAGGATGCTCGGAGCTGATGAGAGAGCCGGTTCCAAAGAGAATTCCCCAGTGTTTGGAGCCGGCGGCCACCCTTTGAAGCTAAGCCACTAGGTTGAATTATCGCTAACAGGGCATCAGTTGAACAAAGCTCTCTGGGTGGACAGTAGTGTTGTGTCATATTCGATAAGTACATCGGGCCTAGTTGCCAATAGGCCGGAAACACCAGACAGAGAGCCTTAAACTCTACCCGTTTTGCTATCGGGGGGTCAGTGTAGATCCTTAAGCACCGGGGAGATGTGATTCCGCCTTGGGCAGTTTGTGACTAGTCTACCTGCATGGCTCTGTGTAATTTGCAACCGTTTTGTCCACTTCTGTGGGAGTCCTAAATAGAACACGTTAGAGCAATCTAACCTAGAGTGGATAAGTCCATGAACTAAGATCATATGGTTGTTCTGAGTGAAAAGGTTCTTAATTTTTCGTAATAATTGCAGATGGTAGTTGGCTGATTTTATGCAATATTTTGCGTGAGGTACGAAGCTTAGTTCAGTATCAAAAATGATACCCAGATTTGTAACCCGCTGAGCTGGAGTTGGGGCAGGGCCGAACGAGGATGGCCAGGCAGGTAAGAGGGTAGAATTGGCCTGTGGGCCGATCAGCAAAAGCTCAGTTTTGTCAGCGTTAAGGCCTAGCCTGTTTGTGTCCATCCATTGTTGGATGTTAGATAGTCCCTTATTCAGCTAGTCAGGCATATTAGGTCCACTTGCAAGGTCTGCCAAGATCTGTGTGTCATCCGCATAGATCTGGCAGCCTAGACCATAGCTGATAATGAGGTCGGCTAGTGGGCGCATATAGCAGTTAAATAATAAGGGAGAAAGCGCAGAGCCCTGAGGTACCCCGCAGGTCAATGGTTGGGTGTTTGAGCGGGATGACTCCATTTTTATGGAGTGCGTTCTTTCGGACAAGAAGGATCTAATCCAATTTAACACTGAGTCCTCACAGCCAAATAAAGATTGCAATCTAGAGAGAAGGATAGAATGGTCGATGGTATCAAACGCCGCGGAGAGGTCCAGCAGCACCAAGGCTGCGGACCCCCCGCGTCGCGGACACCCAGCAGACGTTCCCTCATATCTAGAGCGGACATCTCCGTACCGCGCCCGGGTCGAAATCCCGACTGGCAGTCATGGAACAGACCGTGTGACTCAAACTGCTCCTGCAGCTGGATAAACACAACCTGCTCCAGGACCTTAGATAGAAAAGGCAGTAGAGAAATGGGGCGGTAGTTGGTAAGTATCGTGGGGTCCAGGCACACTTTTTTCGATAATGAGAGTATGATTGCTCTCTTGAATCTAGATGGCACTATACCCAGGCGGAGGGACAAATTAATTACTCTGCAGATGTCAATAACCAGAGTGTCTACTAGTGTTGAGCAGAATACGCCATATTCGATTTCGCGATATATCTCGAATATATAGTCGAATATTCGAGATATATTCGCTAAATTCGAATATTTGTGATATTTTATCGAAATGAAATGATTGCGAATTTTCGCTATTGCGAATTCGAAAATAATTGCGAAATTTCGATAACTGCGGTAGGAGCACTCTGATTGGCTCAGAATATTCGTGATATTTTATCGAAATTTCGCAAAATGCGAATGCGATATTGATGGCAAAATTTCGACAACAGCGCTAGGAGCACTCTGATTGGCTCAGAATATTCGTGATATTTTACAATACAAAATAATTGCGAATATTCGGCAAATGCGAAAGGAGCACTCTGATTGGCTCAGAATATTCTTGATATTTTACAATACAAAATAATTGCGAATATTCGGCAAATGCGGAAGGAGCACTCTGATTGGCTCAGAATATTCGTGATATTTTACAATACAAAATAATTGCGAATATTCGGCAAATGCGGAAGGAGCACTCTGATTGGCTCAGAATATTCTTGATATTTTACAATACAAAATAATTGCGAATATTCGGCAAATGCGGAAGGAGCACTCTGATTGGCTCAGAATATTCGTGATATTTTACAATAGAAAATAAAAAGTGTTTTGCATTGGTGGTGATTCTTTACTCTATCCATCTGTCACCGCCATTTGTCAATCAAACACCTTGAAGATTGAACACGTTCATGCTGCATGCTTTGGACTTTTTTTCACTTCACATATCAAAGACATTTTTATGAAAGATTATTTTTCTATTATTGGGACTATATTTCTTTATATATTTGTTTCACTGTGTATTTCACAAGTTATTTGCGCTTGCTTATTTTATAATTTGCCCACATGCCTTGTCACTAGACATATGTTTTATTCTTGTAGAGCGACTCCATTTTCTGTCTTGTATTAATTTATGTTGTATAACATTTTTGAGTTGCTGCTGTATTCTCCCCTTTTTTTAAGGTATGCGCAATTTTTTCCTTCTTACAAAAAAAAATAATATCAAACATACAAATATTCCTAACAGAAACATACACAAAGCCCCCCCCTTTTGCATCAAAGACAATCAGAGTTCTCCTACCACAGTTATCGAAAATTCGCAATCATTTTCGCATTCGCATTAGCGAAAATTCGCAATTTTTTTTTTTTTATATTCTGCAACATAAAAGGATCGCCTCAGCTTAGCTACTCGGCCCAGGGTCTCTAATCATACCAGCAATGCTTTTAGACGTCGATAGGATGTGATCTGTTTTAAAAATAAAATTGAAAAAATGCGAATATTCGGAATAGCGAATATTCACCGCGAAATTCGAAATATATCGTGAATACTCGAATATGCCATATTCGAGCCGAATATTCGCAATACGAATATTCGTGAGCAACACTAGTGTCTACATGTTTCTGAATGAAACAGGCAGGGCAGGGGTCATCAGGATAACTGGTTGGTTTCAGTTTTGAGGTGATAGCTCTGATTTCCTCCTCTGACACTGGGCGAAATTTATGTAGTTTTTCCAGGGTGGTTTTGGTATTTGGTGTTGCACAGGGGGGTGCTAAGGAGGATCGAGCACAGATTTTCTCCACTTTTGAAATTAAAGACTGGTGGATATCATTACACAGTTGTGGAGTCGCCATAATCTTGGAGTGGAATCTTTTTGGCTCAAAAATCTCCCGGACTATGGCGAACAATTCTCCCGTTTGGTTAGGGGCGACGCTAATTTTGGTATTATAATATGTTCTTTTTAGCGTTTTTACTGCCTTGGCATAACCTCTGCAATGTATGCGGTAGGCTTGTTTGTCCAAATTGCATTGAGATTTTAGCCATTTTTCGCTCCAAGAACCATCTCTTTTTTTTGAGAGGGAGGAGGCTAGATGTATACCACGGTTGGGATTTCTGTAATCTCGGCCGGTTGTTAGCCACCTGAAAGGAAGCCACTTCGTTCAATGATTTTTTTATTCAAAATCGTCCAAGGCACGCTCTAATTGGAGAACACCTTCTTCGAGATCGTCCATAAGCTTATTCTCCTCATTCTCGTTGCCGGTTTTAGTATAGCAGTTCTTGAATTCATCACAGTTGACAGGCTTAAGTTTTCGAAATGGAATTGATTTATGCATATTATTACCCGCCTGTATTCTTTTGAGAGCAAAGCCGGGAAGAACATACGAAATCAAAAAGTGATCTAACCACACAATTTTTTGTATCGTCACTTTTGAAATGGAAAGACCATTTAGGAAAAGGGCATCTAGAGTGTGGCCCTTGATATGAGTGGGTTCCTTTATATGCGTAAAATGTAAAGCCTGCATGTCATCCAGGAGATCTTGAGTGTCCTGGTTCCATACATACATCATCTAGCCATAGGTTTAAGTCACCATGAATCACTACATGATTGGAAAGCAATGAAAGTTGCATAGAGAAGTCGTCAAAATCAGAGAGAAATTGAGCCAGAGGGCCAGGAGGCCTACAGCTGATTGTGAATGTGAATGCTGCGTTATCATTCACTATTCACTATTGTTCAGTGAAATAAAACGGACTTACAGAGAAAAACCTTGGTCCGTTCCGCCCCCTTGCTGTGAGTGACAGGTTATTTACATATCTCATGCACTAGCCTGGAGACAGGCATTATTTTTTAATTCCCACCCCACTCCTTTTCTGAAGTGATGTGGTTACTTTTCTGGATTTTGACTGGATGTTAGTGATCATAGCAGAATTTAGTGTAAGGGGAGTGTAGAGGTGGGCGGGGAGTCTACTGACATCATGACTCCACCCACCGAGCTTGGGACAACAGATCCACCCACAGAATCTGCAGTTTTTCAGTTCTTATAACAGACAGAGGGGAAACATTTGACAGGTAAGGATACATGCAGGAGACATGTATATCCTTATAGATCAGCACTATGGCAGTAGTTTAGAAAGGATTAGAGTGGGTTTACATCCACGTTAACTGTGTGGGATGAGCTGATGGAAGTGGTAAAAGATTTGTTAAAGGTGTGGTAGGCTTTCCTGAAGAGATGACTTTTCAGGGATTGCCTGAAGGCAGCTAGAGTAGGAGATAGCAGGACAGGTTGAGGTAGAGAGTTCCAGAGGATGGGAGAGGCTCTGGAGAAATCCTGGAGATATGCATGGGAGGAGGAGACAAGGGAGCTTGAGAGTAGGTCCTCTTGAGAAGAGTGGAGAGGACGGTTTGGGTGATATTTGGAGACAAGATTGGTGATGTAGCTTGGGGCAGAGTTGTGACTGGCTTTGTATGTTGTGGTTAGTATCTTGAACATGACAATGAGTTCACTGTAATCCAATGGCCTTAACAGTCATGTCATGGGGCCACTATGTGCAGCAGGGTCCTGAGGGGTAGCCAGGATTTTTGGATTTGGTTCACCTTTGCATTTTTCATGAACTTGCCCTTTAAAGGTCCCATTTAGGCTCATCATTTTCTATGTATTGAAACTTACAAGGGATGTTGGTAGCGCCCCAATGGGGAATATTCCCTTCCCAGATGCCATACTTTGTTGTCTATACTGCAGATTGTAATCTTTTTTTTTATTTTTTTGACAGATGACCATCGTTTATAAGAATGTTACTGGGTTTGAAGATGTAAAAATACTGTCTATAAGGTATGAGGACATTTTTAAGAC
This sequence comes from Rana temporaria, assembly GCF_905171775.1. Classification (NCBI taxonomy): domain Eukaryota; kingdom Metazoa; phylum Chordata; class Amphibia; order Anura; family Ranidae; genus Rana; species Rana temporaria. The sequence goes on from NC_053491.1 coordinate 456,470,771, forward strand.
ATTTTATGATGAATAAATGATGATTCCACCAATACTATATATGGTATGTGTGAAAGAATGTAAAATCTGATCAATAAACTGTTTGTGTCTCCGGCAGTAATGGAAGTGTTATTGTGCTTCATGAGATCATTGTGAGATTGCTATATAAGCAAAATGAGAATATAGCTGCTCAGTTTGAAAAAACACTTAAAGATGTAAAAGAAAACCTGAATGAACTGAATAAAACCTGCGAAGCAAACTGTAAGTACAATACTCCTGCTGGTGCTGGACCAATAAACTAGTTTGACTTTTTTGGGTTTCATGCACATGGGGGCATTTGCCCAGGCAGCGTAATAACATGGAATAATTCTGCTTCCGGAGCTGCCTGTAGATATAAATGCCTATAGAAATACAAATGCGCAGAATACGAAAACCGAAAGATCCAACATAAAAAAATGCTTTATTTTAGTTTTCGTTGCAACAACAGTTCGATATAGATAGGAGATTCGTCATCATGCTGACAATAGCAATCTGTGTCTATCGAACCTGTGGTCGAATGTGCCTAACCTAACTCTATTAGTCCAAGATTATTCTACATAGAGAGGAAATATTCGACATAGAGAGAAAAGATTCAACATTATAGAGAGAAAAGATTTGACATTATAGAGAGGAAAGATTCTCATCATAGAGAGAAAAGATCGCTGCTGGAATTGGGTGTGGGAAGTAAAATAAAAATAATGATGATGATGAATGTTATTGGCTGATTGTAACCAAAGAGGAGGAGCAGTAAAATTGCTAGAACTAACTTCGCAATTCAACATGAACCACAAAGATTCGACAAAGCATTGAAAAACATACAAACGTTGAATCTGTCATTGAATGGTGTCTGTCGAAAGTTCTAAGAAGATTTGACGGAGAAGCTAAACTGTATGACGCCGCAATCGTACATTTCCGGTCAAATGCTCGGCCCATAGGTTATAGAAAAATTCTAATGTTGGTTGACTAGTAATAAAAATAATTAATAAATATAATTATTACTAGTGTCATACAACATTAGAATTCTTCTATAGCTTGTAGGCGAAACATTGGACCGGAAATGTACGATCGCGGTGTCGTACAGTTTCGCTGCTCCGTCGAATCTTATTTCAACATTCGACAAACACAATAAGCCTTAAATGACAGATTCGACCTTAATTAATTTGGATTTCCGGACTAATGCAATTTCTAACGAAAAACAAAATAAATAAAAATGAATTTTGGGAGTAACTAAATACATTTATTTTTCGGATGAAAACGAAATTCTGAAACAAAATGTACACATGTCAAGTGTTTACGCTCTTCTCTTTCACTGCGCCAGCAGGGAGATCAATGTACCGGGGTCATATATATGTAGATACATAAACATGTGTTTTTGATCTTAAGGGTGCACATCCTAATGCATTAGACTGCCCATACCTATGATAAGAATATAACAATTTTACCATCAGACATTTCTATGCTATGCATGAATCTACCCACTGCATATAGAGGGGTTGGCTGGAGAGAAGGGGTGGTGCCTGGACGGGCTGGCACTGATCAAGAGTCAGTGCCGGGGGTGTATTTGGTAGAAGTGGCAAAGGAGACACATTGCCAGTCTTTTGCCCTGCTTATTGTAACCAGTTGAACAATAAAGACCTTGGACTCTTAAGGATTTTTCATTTGACAGTTACTTTGATCAATTCCATCTGACAGTCATCCAATTTACACACATTACTAGCTGCTGTAACAGTCAGAAGTGTTAGAGCCGGTTCACACAGGGGCCACCTGTCAGGCGACTCAGCCGTCTGACGTGTCGCGGTCCGCAGTAGTCAATGGAACCATTCTAATAGGAGCGACGCAAGTCGCTCCGACTTAGAAAAAGGTTCCTGTACGACTTTCGGGGCGACTTGCATTGACTTCAATACAAAAGTCATTTTGCAAGTTGCCTCTAAAGTCGCCTTGAGATCGCCTTGCCGAGTCGGCCCCAAAGTAGTTCCGCCTGTGTGTGAACCGGCTCTAAGGCCCTTTCACATGAAGGGTCTGATTAGGTCCACCTGTCAGTTTTTCAGACAGACCTGATTGGATGGTCCATTCACCCCTATGGTAGGGTAACCAGACATCTCCAGTTTCAGGGGACAGTCTCCTGATTGAGGACACTGTCCCCGGACCAAGTCCGTCCCTGGTTTTGTCCCCGGATTGGATTTAATAGCGGGCAGTGGCAATTTCAAAGACAATCAGTGCAGAATAAAAAAAAAATATTGAATTACACACCCCTGCTCCGCCGTGCCTACTAGCATAGGGGGTTGTATTTTTCCCATTATCTGTGCCCCCTTCTGATTATCACGCGCTGGTCGAAGCGGAGGGAATATTTCTTCAGTTTCGGGCGCATGCCCATTCAGCTCCGCTCGCATGTTCTTCTGCCTTGGCTCAAATCCTGGCCAGCCACCTGCCTATCTCCTTGCCTTCTCTGGTGGAGTGATCTTCCTCTGCTCCCCATCCAGTAGTAGCCGGGGCCTGAAGAGTAAGACTTAAGAGGCTGTGAGGCGGGCGGTGATGGGCAGAGAGTCGCTGATTGTTGCCATTACTATTACCCTATGGTCACCTTACCCTATGGACTTATTTATTTGCAACCACTTACCTCTGATCCAATCGGGTCCACCAAAAAAATAAAACGGAAGGGGAATCATCCTTCTCCATCTAGGCGAATCAGAGGTAGTCGGGTGTAAACCGACAACATTTCACTCCTGGCCACCCATAGAGCAGAGCGGGTAGTGTCCATGTCCACTCTGCATAAACTGAGCTGACACAGACCTGTCATTAACCCCGCTCTGCTCCCATCAGCAAGGGATCAGCAGACAGATCTCCTGCTGATCAAAATAGAGCAAGCCCTGTGTGAAGGGCACCTGTGATCCCCCTCCCCCTTTCCACACTGCTGCCGACATATACCATAAGTCAGTGGCAGCAAAAGGGTTAACCCCCATTTGTCACATAGTTGTCCAATAAGAACAGTGCATCCAGGTCAGCTTGCAAACCACAAACCTCTTGTAGGAAATGTACTCCTGCACATACACTGTACCTTTGTGTCTTCTGCCAACACAGAAATGGCGTTTAATACCAAACTTTATGTCATGATCTTATGTTTTCATGTCTTATAGCTGCCATGTGTATTGCCTTTGAAGTGACATCTACAAAGGACCCGATATCTGAAGAAGGTAGGTGAAATGTTCATGTGATATTCTTCAGTGACTTGTCCTTGGACGTTCCAGAGACGATAGTAAGACAACGACACGTTCTATCTCTTGTCCCATCAGAGCAATGCAGGCAAAAGGTTGACGACGACGGTTTGAAAGATTTTTATACTGCAGAATTTGAAAATGGGAATCTTATCTGTGTGTCTCACTGTGGTAAACAATCTCCTCGCTTTAAGGACTGTCATAATGGAACCTGTCAGATCGAGAAATGGACGGGGCCCCGCTGCTCGTGAGTATTCTTTGATTCCAATTCATTATTTCATGCATTTATAGGTACACTTAGATCAAATAATGGTCTTCAGATGTCACTTTATACACTGACATACCTCTTTAGACCCAGTGGGGTTGATTTACTAAAACTGTAGAGTGCAAAATCTGGTGCAGATGTTCATGATAGCCAATCAGCTTCTAACTTCAGACTATTCAATTAAGCTTTGACCAAAAAAAAACTGTAAGCTGATTGGTTTCTATGCAGATATTGTCCAGACAGTATGGCAATCTGCTGATTTGGCACCATCCAAAGACAGGTTAACGTTTCAGTAAGGCTTCATGTACACGGGACGTTTTTACAACCTCTCCTGAACGATTTAACTTGACAGATAGTAACCCGCGTTTACATGCCGCATTTAGCAGCATTTTGCCGCATTTGCGTTTAGAAGCGTTTAAAAAAAATTGAAAAATGTCTGTAAACGAAACGCGGCTAAACGCGTTTAGCCACGTTTGGTACTTGAAATGCCTCTAAACTCAGTGGCCCGGATTCAGTAAGATTTGCGCATTTGTTACGGAGGCGCAGGGCAGCGTTTTTGCCCTGCGCCCCCGCAAATTATCTGCGCTGCGCACGATTCACAGAGCAGTAGCTCCGTAAATTGCGTGTGCGCTCTTTAAAATTGCCCTGCGTAAGGGCGCCTAATGTAAATGATCCCGTAGGGGGCGGGAATCATTTAAATTAGGCGCGCTCCCGCGCCGAGCGTAGAGCGCATGCTCCGTCGGGAAACTTTCCCGACGTGCATTGCGGCAAATGACGTCGCAAGGACGTCATTTGCTTCAAAGTGAACGTGAATGGCGTCCAGCGCCATTCACGAATCACTTACGCAAATTACGTAAAATTGGAACGTCGCGACGCGGGAACGACGGGTATACTTTAGCATTGGCTGCCCCTGCTATTAGAAGGGGCAGCCTTACGCTAAACACGCCGTATGGAAACGACGTAAATTGCGTACGCAGGGCTCGCGCAACATTGTGAATCGGTGTTAGTATGCAATTTGCATACTATACACTGAGCACAATGGGAGCGCCCCCTAGCGGTCATCGCAAGAATGCAGCCTAAGATATGTGTGGCATAAGAGCCTTATGCCACGCAGATATTAGGCTGCAGTCGGCGTTACGATGTCCTGAATCAGGAGCACTCGTAACGCCGGAGCAAGTGCGCAATTGCGCTGTGTAACCTATGGTTACACAGGCGCAATTGCTTCTTGAATCTGGGCCAGTGTCTGAACCCATTTTTTTCCATTAAAAAAAAAGCCTCTAAACTCAACTGCCTAGAAACAACCCTGTGTACATGTACTGATGAGATAACATACCTCTGGCCAAATGCGGTACTGTACACCACAGAGGCTTGAATTCTGCTTGTTTTGTGAGACAACGCTTGCTAACCGAGTCAGAATTAAAAAAAAAAACGAATAGCTCATATTGCGAAACGCTCGTTAACTGCATTACTCGCAATCCGAGGTATTACTGTAACCTGATGCAAATCAACACAACATATAAAAAACATGCAAGTGGGACAGATCCCGAACAGTATATTTATATTACCTCTCTGTAATAGCACTGCAGATTCAAGGCTTGTGTATGTCACTTCTTATTCCGCTTTTACTCTGTATTCACTATGGAACTACTGGAGCAGTTCAAGCCACACTTGCAAAGGCTGTGTTCATACTATAGTTGTAATGGGGTGCTAAGATGACTCCCTACTCACCCATCTACCTTAGTTTGGCCCCCCCATAGAGTGATCCGTCCGTTTTAATCCCTAAACGCTTGCACCATTGTGCTGCAACTGTATGTTTTGCACGCAGGTGGTATGTGGCCCCATTCACAGCTTACAAAACGCGTCAGATGGATACTGTTTGACACGCCACAGCACAAAGTGTGTACCCCTGTATGGCTGCCTTTGCAGCTTGGAGAGGGCAGTTGGCTGGGGCAATAAAAACAACTCAACAGACTATTTTTACCGCCTCCCCAACCACAAGTGCAAGCTAAGCTCAAAAGACAAGTCTTAAAGCATGCACTGAGCCACATATCAGAGGGCAATGCATTGTGGCACAGCAGCCCCAAGGGTGACTCCAAACCTGTAATCCTGATGCTGCCGGTCACTTGTTCTTCTCTTGTGGTGCTCATCTCTGTGTCGTTGGTGTCAGGTGAGGAGGACTGCTTTGCCATCTATGTAAGTGGGTTGAAGTAGGGGAGCTGGGAGGTGGGCTCTGTGGGTTGTATGAACCTAAAGGGATCAAGAGGGCTCTCAGGGAGGAAGGGTGGCTGATGGACTCTAATGCCGCATACACAAGATCAGATTTTCCATCGGAAAAACCTTGGATAGTTTTTCCGACGGAATTCCGCTCAAGCTTGGCTTGCATACACACGGTCACACCAAATTCTGACCTGCAAGAACGCGGTGGCGTACAACACTACGACAAGCCGAGAAAAAGTTCAATGCTTCCGAGCATGTGTCGACTTGATTCTGAGCATGTGTGGGTTTTTGCGCGTCAGAAAAGCATACAGACGATCGTTTTTTCTGATAGGATTTATTTCCATCTGAAAAATTGTGAACCTGCTATCAAACTTTTGCTGCCGGGAATTCCGACAGCAAAAGTCAGATGGAGCATACACACGATCGGAATTTCCGATGAAAAGCTCCCATCGGAATTCCGAACGTGTGTATGGGGCATAAGGGAGAGGGAAGCTAAAGCCTCGTACACATGATAGGTTAACCAGAGGACAACGGTCTGAAGGACCCTTGTCCTAGGTTAACCGATGAAGCTGACTGATGGTCCGTCGCGCCTACACACCATAGGTTAAATAACCGATCGTGTCAGAACGCGGTGACGTAAAACACAACGACGTGCTGAAAAAAACAAAGTTCAGTGCTTCCAAGCATGTGTCGACTTGATTCTGAGCATGCGTGGATTTTTAACCGATGGTTGTGCCTTCTAACGATCGGTTTTGACCTATCGGTTACCAATCCATAGGTTCATTTTAAAGCAAGTTGGCTTTTTTTTTACTTATGGTTAAATAACCTATGGGGCCCACACACGATCGGTTTTGACCGTTGAAAACGGTCCTTTAGACTGTTATCCTCTGGTTAACCTATCGTGTGTACGAGGCCTAAGGGGCTCTTGGAGGGTTCAGAGGATTAGGGGGAAGGTCCAGGGCTGAGTTTTCCCCCCACCCTTCTATGTGGCTAACACATTTCAAAGGGGCTCTAATAAAGAGGGGATTCCACTTGAAATGCATTAGAAACATTGAACTTGGATGGTTTCAAGTCCCATGCTGTTGATTAAGTGCTGCAGATAGAGCGGTTGTGGCTTTGAATTCACTGATACGCATGTTAACCTAAACTTTTTGTGAATATAATATTTGCTCTTATGAATTAATAGATGGTATATGAAGGTGATGCACTAGGCTGGTGCTCCCTATTTTAGTTTTTTTTTATAGAATCTTTATGTTCCCTGCAGTTGGGCTGCAAGGCATTGATAAAGACGATATGTCCACCAATGAGGCTAACAGACTTTGCTGCATCTTTTTTACAGGTGCCCGGCATTGGACAAGTATATGTACACGAATTCAGACTGTACAGGCCAAATTCTCAAGGATGCTTTATATGGTGGCGTGGGAGCAGCCTTTGGTGTCTTGGTCGTCATCATTTGCACTGGACTAGTACTATTCTTCCTGTACAGATCTAAAACGTCAAAGAAGGACAGGTGAGACCAAAAGCAAGATATAGTACATCTACTCTGTGGTTCTTGCTGCAAACAATATCTGTAAAAACAGCATGAGTCCCCATATAACATAAAAGCCTAACTTCAGATTTTTTTTAGATTTGGATAGAGTAGGGTGAAATTTAATCTAGGGTAGGTTACCCATTTCTATCTGTGAACCCATTACGGACATCAAAAACAGGGGTACCAGTGTCACCAGAACAAGAAGACAAAAAAAAAACCTCAAATGTTCTTACACTTCCTCACTTTTTGGGATGAGTTTGGAGTTTGTATGAAGTTTGGGGTTGAGGAGGCTTGAAAAAGCTCAAATGCAGGTCAAAGGGAGATCAACTGCAGGTCAACTGCATCTGTCAATTATTTATTTCTGAATAATCTCCGAAGTGTCTTAAACTGATGTCATCGACACAAGTCCAAAGCTGGTTGACACAGGCCCTAGTTGTGAATTCCTTTAGAACAGGGCCGTCTTAATAGCATCATGGGCCCCTGGGCAAAGTAGTGCTCTGGGGCCCATATAATGATGACAGTGCAGGTAAACAGACATTAAGTAGGTAGGAGGCAGATTGCCTCCCCTTTGCATATATCACTCTCAGTGCCATCATGGGGCCCCCAAATTCAGGGCAGTGTGGGCTCAAGGACCAGCTGCTTTGGGGAAAGTGCAGGGGCCCCCCATGCAGCTGAGGCCCCTGGGCAGTGTCCAGGTTTGCCCTCTCATTAAGACAGCCCTGCTTTAGCAGGAGATGTTTGTCATTTGATGGACCTTCAAATGGGTTAAGTTGAGTGGCTATGGGTATCTTTAAGAAGCTGCTAGACCAGGGCTGTCCAAACTTTTTTCAAAGAGGGCCAGATTTGATATAGTGAACATGCTCGAGGGCCGACCATTTTCCCTATCATTCTTTAAACCATTAAAATTCGGTCTAAGTGTGTTCGTTCGAGCACTAATACACTGCCCAACAAGAAATCTCTTGCCTTTGTGGCTGAGTGTGAGTAAAGAGATTAGCTCAGGCGTGTTATTTGGATATACCGTATTTATTGGCGTATAACACACGCCTTCACTTTAAGAGGGAAGTTTCTGGAAAACAAACGTACTTTTTTAAATAAAGATCTGTGAAGCAGATCCCCAGTCCATCGAAGATCCCCCCCCCCCATTACAGACCCCACTCCATCACAAATCCCCAGTCCATCACAGATCCCCAGTCCATCACAGATCTGTGATGGACTGGGGATCTGTCATGGACTGGGGAATCTGTCATGGACTGGGGATCTGTGATGGACTGGGGAATTCCCCAGTCCATCACAGATCACCAGGTCATCACAGAATTCCCCAGTCTATGACAGATCCCCAGTCCATCCCCAGTCTATGACAAATCCCCAGTTCATCCCCAGTCTATGACAGATCCCCAGTCCATCCCCAGTCTATGACAGATCCCCAGTCCATCACAGATCCCCAGTCCATCACAGATCACCAGTCCATTCCCAGTCCATCACAGAATTCCCCAGTCCATCACAGAATTCCCCAGTCCATCACAGAATTCCAATCCATCCCAGATCCCCAGTCCATCATCACAGTCCCCCCCCCCCCCATTGCAGAGCCCACTTCATAGGCCCCACTACATCTCAGACTCCCTCCCTAATTCAGACTCCCTCCATCACAGTCCTCCCTCGATATTGGAGTCAGACTGTCCCTTTCATCCACGTAGCATTCCCCCTCACCACACTGCACTAACTTAATCACACAATCCAGGAAGCACGCATGGCAGGTCCAGAGAAAGGGGGCTGGACTTTTCAAGTTAAAGGCAGGTGATTGGTTGCTGGGACCGCCCCACTGTCTAGCAACCAATCACCTGCTTTGTAACTTGAAAGATCCCGCCCTTTGTCCGGACCTGCAGGGCTTCCAGGCGTGTGTGAAAAAGGTGTGTGGGGAGGGGGAGGAAGGGGGAGTGATGCAATGATTTAGGAGAGACCTGCCGCGCCTCCCATGTAATAAATTATGTTAGCGGCGTGCAGGATTCAGCCTGCGATGCACCATTTTGTGATATAAGTTATATATCTTTTGTGGCCTCAGTGCTGGGAAAAGATATATATGTCCAGACAACCAGGCGGGTCGTTCAAAACCGGAACGCGGGCCGCAATTGGCCCGTGGGCCGGACTTTGGACATGCCTGTGCTAGACCATAGAGGGGAAATATCTCACAACATAGAAAGCAACACTGATCAGGTTTTTAGGGCCCATAGATTATTGTTGCACCAAGGTAGCACTGAAGGCTCAGTATGAGCTATGTACAGTACATAACTCTGCATGTTGTAGGATATGGGTATGCCCATCTGTGTGTGTAGAGTAGATAAGTAAATTGTGTGCCCAGATGCGGCTCTAGGCTTTGTGAGGCCTTAGGCAAAATTTAGACATGGGGCCCCACTCACGCCCTTTGCAGGGGTTAACAAAGAACCCAGAGGCGGAGAATCTTACTGCTGCTGCTGGTGTGGGATGTGTTCTGCGCCAATCACATGGGATAAATAGGAGAGGAGGGTCAGCCGGGATTGGCACAGTACACATCCCACCCACACAAGCAGCAACGGTAATAAGATGCTTCACCTCAAAGTTCTTCCTTAGCCCCTGAAAAAAAAATTGGGGTGGAGTGGAGATGGGTAATGTGAGTGAAAAACATGGGGAAGGGAAGAAGGAGAGGGTAAAAAGGGGGGAGTGGGTAGGAGATGAGGGATGGGTAGAGGAGAACTGGAATGAAACTGGGGGATCCTGGTCTGTATAAGGATCGAGGGATGGAGAGAAAGGGAGGAAAGAAGATCGAGAGATGGAGAAGGAAAGATAGAAAGAAAGAAAGGAAAGAAAGAAGAATTGAGGGAGAAAGAAAGAAAACGTAGAGAGGGAGGGAGAAATAAAAAAAAGGGAGAGAGGGATGGAGGGAGGGAGAAATCTCTCTGATGGGACACTATTAACTACCCTTAAGCAGAGATTCCCAAGTCCCTACTTCTGCAGCCAAACAGCAGGGGGAATCTGTGCAGCACAATGTTATTAGGGTGTGCCCAGGAACATCTGGCACATCCTGTGTGCCCGCCTATGCCCTTATCCCTGTTCTATCTAAACCTGATTTAAGTTTGAAGTAAAGGTTGGTCTAAAAATTGGACTGTTTGAAGGTAAGGTCCCATAGCTATTATAGCTTAATGTACTATTTGTTATACCGATTATAAAGGGCTCCTATTATTCATTTATATTAAAAAAACATAATGTATTTTACAAAATTGGTTCTGTTAATATAAACTTTTGTAATAATCTGTAAATCCTTTTGTTATTAGAGAGGCAATCCTGAATGACACTGACCAGTGGTTCGATGAAGACAAAGATGATAAATGGAGTAACAACATTTCCATAACTGATTCAAATCAAGGCGAGCAAGGTATGTGGAATAGCCTCAACTTCTTCTATAGTGGCATAGGAACAGGAGAGGTATTGGTCATATTGTCCTCCCATACTGCTACTTCCTGACATTTGAGAGCTGGAATTGTAGTTAACTAGTTTGTCTGCACACATTCAGAGGTCCATCAAATCTGCCCTTTTTTTTGGTTTTGTTAATTTTTACAGTTCTATTCTCTCCATAATTGTATTGGATTTTAAAAAATTTTGTGCTATAAACAAAAATAGAGCGACAATTTTGAAAATAATGCAATATTTTTTACTTTTTGCTATAATAAATATCCCCCAAAAATATATATATAAAAAAAAATTGTTTTCCTCAGTTTAGGCCGATACGTATTTTTCTACATATTTTTGGTAAAAAAAATAAATCGCAATAAGCGTTTATTGATTGGTTTGCGCAAAAGTTATAGGGCTGGATTCAGGTAGATCTGCACATTTTTACGGCGGCGCAGCGTATCATATTTACGCTACGCCGCCGTAAGTCAGAGAGGCAAGTGCTGTATTCACAAAGCACTTGCCTCCTAAGTTACAGCGGCGTATCGTAACTGGGGCCGGCGTAAGTGCGCCTAATTCAAATGAGGATGAGGGGGCGTGTTTTATGTTAATTATTGGTGACCCGACGTGATTGACGTTTTGTACGAACGGCGCATGCGCCGTCTGTGGAATTTCCCAGAGTGCATTGCTCCAAAGTACGCCGCAAGGACATCATTGATTTTGACGTGAACGTAAATTACGTCCAGCCCCATTCATGGACGACGTCAAATTTTTAAATTTCGACGCGGGAACGACGGCCATACTTAACATTGGCTACGCCACCTAGGGGGCAGCTTTATCTTTACGCGGCGTATTTCTTACGGAAACGGCGTATCTTTACTGCGACGGGCAAGCGTACATTCGTGAATCGGCGTATCTAGTCATTTACATATTCTACGCCGAAAACAACGGAAGCGCCACCTAGCGGCCAGCGGAAAAATTGCACCCTAAGATACGACGGCGCAGGCCGTCGTATCTTAGCTAGGTTTAAGTGTATCTCAGTTTGAGCATACACTTAAACTTACGACGGGCTTAGATTCCGAGTTACGTCGGCGTATCTAGAGATACGCCGGCTTAACTCTTTGTGAATCCGGCCTATAGTGTCTACCAAATAGGGGACAGATTTATGGCATTTTTATTATTTATTTTCTTTACTAGTAATGGCAACGATTTTTATCGTGACTGCAACATTATGGCGGACACATCGGACACTTTTGACACTATTTTGGGACCATTGTCATTTTTACAGCGATCAGTGCTATAAAAATGTACTGATTACTGTGAAAAAGACACTGGCAGTGAAGGGGTTAACATGTAGGGAGCGCTGAAGGGGTTAAGTGTGCCCTAAGGAAGTGATTCTTACTGTGTGGGGGCGTGGCTTGGCGTGTGACTTCACTGATCGTCGTTCCCTATGACAGGGAACAGGCAATCGGTGACAGTCTGACTAGGAAGCAAGGGGAGAGGTTTGTTTACACTTACCTCTCCCCGTTCTTCAGCTCTGTGACCTGATCGCGGGACACCGGCGGCGACCGATCCGCAGGTCCCGCTGGGGTGGTCACGGAGTATCCGATCGGGTCGCGAGCGCACGCGACCCACGGCTGCGCATATTAAAGGGAACGTACCTGTACGCCAATATACGCAGCTGTGCCATTCTGCCGATGTACATCGGCGTGCGCCGGTCGGCAAGCGGTTAAAGCCAAATTTTTATTTTGCTTTGAGTAGAGTACTCTTGCCAGATTTTTCCAGATGTCTTGTCAGGGAGCATTTCATTTAATGCAAATCCCTTGCTAACCCAGAAGACATAGCAGGAAGTAAGAGAAGCCCTCTCCAAAATAAAGGGTTGTTCCCTCTTGCCACCAGAATCGGTTTACCTATTGAAAGATTTCCTTCACCTCACATTGATGTGAAAAGTCTAAAATATTGGACATCCCTTTATTTTTCATCCTGGTGACGAAGGTCACCATGAAAATATAGAAGTGTGAATCTCGGCAGAGGGGACACAAACAGCAATATAACATAGGCCCAGGTTCACGTAGCACTTACGCCGACGTATCTCGAGATACGCTGCGTAAAGTGTAAATGTGCGCCGTCGTATCTGTGCACCGTGCCCACAGAACTAGATACGCCTGAAAATAGGCTTCCTATGGCCGACGTAAGTTTCCTACGCCGTCGTATCGTGGGCGCATATTTACGCTGGCCGCAAGGGGCGCTGCCATTGATTTACGATTCGAATATGCAAATGAGTGAGATACGCCGATTCACGAACGTACTTGCGCCCGGCGCATTAATATACGCGGTTTACGTAAGGCTTACGTCCGGCGTATAGTTATTCCCCATCTATGAGGCGCAACTCATGCAAATGTATGGACCATGGAACAGCCGTCGTATTTTACGTCGTTTACGTAGTAGTACGTGAAGGGTAGGGCGTAGGTTACGTTCACGTCGTAGGCATTGATTCGACGTATCTTAGGGAGTATTTCCGACGTTATTCTGAGCATGCGCACTGGGTTGCGTCCACGGGACGGCGCATGCGCCGTTCGTTCGGCCCATCGTTTGCATGGGGTCACACTTCATTTAAATGGATCACGCCCACTTCCACCTACTTTGAATTAGGCCGGCTTACGCCTACGAATTTACGTTACGCCGGCGCAACATTGGGAGCATTTGCTTTGTGAATTCCATGCTTGCCTCTCTGCGTTGCGTCGGCGTAGCGTAAAAGTGATACGCTACGGCGGCATATATATGGGCCGAAGTATGTAAATATGGGCCATAGACAGGAACTTCCACATTCTACCCAAAAGAAAATAAAGGTTTTGGCATTGCATATACTTAACTCTCATTTCTGAATAAGAAGAGACAACCATGGGTTTGGAAAACTTTAAAATAATTTAGGTATATATTTCTATAACCTAATGTGAATTTTGACTTTGAATCCCGAGGGCCAGCACAGTTAGATTGTACAGTAACGAATTCGAGAACAACTGGCAAATATAGATTTACTAATTTCTTGGTTGTACCTTATTATCAAACAGGCTCTTCCCGAGAGAATTTTAGACCAGCCTTGGAAAAAGTCAACACACAAATTGAGGTATGAAGACAACTCTTAACTTTTTTTTTTTTTTTATCAAGAATGAAGCTATATACTGTGAATATTTGGTTTGTTCTTTCACAAAAAAAAAAAAAACTCACTAAAAAAAACGCTGCTCTGTTCATAGATGTCATACAGTACTATAGCTTCTATGAATGAAACAGTATCTCTGAATGGAGGGGGCAGAGATATAAATCATCCACCTGTCCTTACCCGCAAACACTGAGTTTGGACTTTTTATTCCAACCCCTTTATTGCTTCTGAACAATTTAAACAGAATTGGCCCAAGGGCAGACCAAAAGGCAGCAAAGTTCTTGATTTGGGTTTGCATACCTGTAAGCTCTATCACTGCACTCTGCCAACTATTATCGTATATACTCGAGGATAAGCCGACCCGAATATAAGCCGAGGTACCTAATTTTACCACAAAAAACTGGGAAAACATATTGACTCGAGTATAAGCCTAGGGTGTCCATCTGCATGCCTCACTTTGCCTCACTGTGTCCATGTGCATGCCTCACTGTGCCCATGCCTCACTGTGCCCATGCCTCACTGTGCCCATGCCTCACTGTGCCCATGACTAGACTGATGTTTAACATGGGAGTCTATGGAAGGGGTGCCCAGGTGTGAAAAATCGGTGCTCTCCAGCCGTAGGTCCCCCAGACAACAAATTTTGCACACTTGTAGAGGAGAATTGGGGCTACATGTGTGCCAAGCTCTGGGTCCAGGGGCCTTACCAGGTCCCCAAATCACTGGAGAAATTACCATTTAACATGGGAGTCTATGAAAGTGGTGCCCGGCTTTGAAAAATCGGTGCTCTCCGGCTGTAGTTCCCCCGGACAACAAACTTTGCACACTTGTAGAGGAAGAGTGGGGCTACATGTGTGCCAAGTTTGGTCCCGACCGGTACCGGGTCCCTAAAGTCCAGGAGATCAGACGCAAAGGTGACTCAAGGGGGGCATTTTCACCACAAAAAAATGTGCTGAAATACTCGGCTTATACTCGAGAATATACAGTACATTTCAGAACCTTTACTGGCCATTAAGACACTCACATTCGAAAGCTGAATTATATGAATAACCAGTGGAATGAGCTTACTCTCTACTTGGAGAGAAATCTAGGTCCTATGCACAATTGGGTCACTTTTATTCCTATTACAAGGAATGTAAACATCCCTTGTAATAGAAAAAAAAGCATGACAGGACCTCTTAAATATGGGATCTGGGGTCAAAAAGACTTCAGATATCATATTGTCATATTTACACTAAAATGCAATAAAAAAAATGTCACTTGAAAAAAATAATAATAATCTGCCACGGAGACCACTTTTATCTCAAAGTGAAACACATGGCTTTGCCGAAAATACCAGGGTTAAGGTAGCTAGCTGCTGCCATGACCCCGGTATTTAGTGTCAAAATACCAACACACGGGTACATTGTTTTGCGTGAAGTGAGAAAAATAATTATGTAAGTTTTAGGGCTACAAGGGTGAAGCATTCTGTGCTTTCAAGAAATCTAACCACTTTCTGCCCATCATCACATTAGCAGAAGCAGCTAAATTTTTCGGTAGCAAAGAGAATAAATCATAAGTGTAGCTTTATACCGCATACTCACGATCGGAATTTCCAACAAAAAAAATTCAATGTGAGCTTGTTGTCGGCAAATCTGACCGTGTGTATGCTCCGACCGTGTGTATTTCCGACAACAAATGTTTGAGAGCTGGTTCTCAATTTTTCCGACAACAAAAGTTCTTGTCGGAAATTCCGATCATCTGTATGCAATTCTGACGCACAAAAAACCTGCGCATGTTCGGAATCATTGAACTTCATTTTTCTCGGCTTGTTGTAGTGTTGTACGTGACCGCGTTCTTGACGTTCAGAATTTAAGACAACATTTGTGTGACCGTTTTTATGCAAGACAAGTTTGAGCCAACATTCCTTTTGAAAAAAATCCACGGTTTTGTTGTTGGAAATTCAGATTGTGTGTACGCGGCATTAGACTAAAGACCTGTACACACGATCAGATATTCCGACAACAATTGTGTGATGGATGTGTTTTGTCGGATAATCTGACCGTCTGTATGCTCCATCGAACAATTGCTGGAATTTCCGACAACAAATGTTGGATGGTCATGCTCTAAAATTGTTCGAGAACAGATGTGTTTCTTCGGATTACCTGATCGTGTGTACACAAATCGGTCGGACTAAAATCCAAAGTACAAACATGCATGCCCCTAACCAATGCTAACCATAAGATAACATTAGCAGAAGTTGGCCAAAGGGTGGCACTAAAGAGCATAAAAACGATGTAGTTTTGTGAATGTT
Source organism: Rana temporaria (assembly GCF_905171775.1). NCBI lineage: Eukaryota > Metazoa > Chordata > Amphibia > Anura > Ranidae > Rana > Rana temporaria. Next base: position 456,486,884 of record NC_053491.1, read on the forward strand.
GGCTGAAAAAATTCTGCCATCTGTATGCAGAACAAGTTCACGGCCAACGCCCTTTCGAACAAAATTCCACAGATTTGTCGGATGGAAATACGATTGTGTGTATGAGGCTTAACTGGCACATTTTCTGCCAGATCCAGAAAATTAGATCCGCGCAGCGTATCAGAGATACGCTACACCGCCGTACCTTACATGGCGTAATTTCGAATCCTCAAAGAATTTGCGCCGTAGTTACGGCGGCGTAGTGTATTTCTGGCGGCGGAATTCAAATCAGCGATTAGGGAGCGGGTTTCATTTAAAATCCCCGCCCCAAATGAACTGCGTCGTTCCGAAATTTCCCGCCGTGCATTGCGCTAAATGACGTCACTAGGACGTCATTTTTTTAACTTAGACGTGAGTTACTTCCATCCCGATTCACGGACGACTTACGCAAAAAAAAAAAAAAAAATTCAAATTTCAACGCGGGAACGACGGCCATACTTAACATGGCAAGTCTATCTATACACCGCAAAATACCAGCTTTAACTATACGCCGGAAAAAGCCGATTAGAGACGACGTAAGAGAATGCGTCGGCCATGCGTACGTTCGTGGACCATCGGAAATAGCTAATTAGCATACCCGACGCGGAAAACGATGAGAACGCCACCCAGCGGACGCCGAAGTATTGCATCTAAGATCCAAAGGCGTACGAAGCCGTACGCCTGTCGGATCAAACCCAGATGCCGCTGTATCTTGGTTTGAGGATTCAAACTAAAGATACGACGCAGGTAATTTGAAAGTACGCTGGCGTATCAGTAGATACGCCAGCGTACTTACTCTGTGGATCTACCCCTTAGTGTTTTTCGAAAATATTGTCCTATGAAATTTAAATTTTTCTTCAACTTTCTTATCTAGGTGAGGATACAAAGACCCCAGATATCCTTAGCTTGATCCATTCCTAAAACAATCAGTCCAACAGATGAAGAGGAGAACTTCTGAAGATTTTCACACCATTCTGAACTCCAAGTGCAATAAGAAATTATCTCCAGTAAAAGTGCCAAAATTTTGGCTATGAATGAACTTTTGGAAGAAAAAGACCAGAAGCTTTATGTGGACACATTAATCCAACAGTTTGGGTGAAACATGGAAGAACAACTGAGCTACAGAACTGGATTTATCTGTATGAGAAGGATAACGGAATCATGGCTCCCAGAACTATGACACCCTATGTCAATATTTTAATAAAATGTATTGCACTCATGGAGGAAGAATGCTGTCTAATTGTATGCATTTGTTACATTTTAGCTGTACAGATCAGCAATTGATAAAAATAATAGATGGTTCCATGTGTTTTAGACTATAAAGAGTCTGACTCTTCATAGTATCTTCTACACCCCCATCACCCATATAAGTCTTTTGCTAAAATCGGCCACAAATGTCAACAAGTGAACAAAAAAAAAATGAAAAAAAAAACTCTAACCCTGCAGCCCTGGGCACAGGCCCGTAATTTTGTCTGGGTTAAACACAGCCCTGGACAAAGATCTAATTAAAGCGGAAGTAAACCCATCGATTTAACAGTTTCAAAAAGCAGTTACATTTCCGGCATGCCGGGATTGCTAACTGTCCCATTGGTTGTGCTCTCAACCAAACGGTCAAACCATCCAATGGCTGGTGTCATAACTGATCACATGTGCAGCACCATGGCAGTTGAAGATTAAACATAGGCCAAGGTGGCAACTTCCTTTGCTGAAAATGATAGGTGGGTTTACTTACACTTTAATTCTGACATCAACATAGATCATAACGAAAATCAGGGAGGTCATTTAACTATATAAAATATATACAAACACTTGTTATTGATAGTGATGGAAAGTCTCCCCAATGGAGACATAAAAAAAAAAGAAAAAAGAAAAAGAAAAGTGGTTGTTACTTCTGACCATGTTCTATTTCTGAATATGCTTACTTGTCCTGGTTAAGACTGCCCCCCCCCCCATTTCTTGTGCTGGTTACCTAAGACTGGATTCACACTAAAGCCTCGTACACACGCTCGGTTTACTCGGCAAGAACCAGCAAGAAAAAAGCTGGCAGAGCTTTCTTGTCGAGTATACCGAGCCTGTGTACGAGGCTTTCATACCTGGTCGCCGTGGAAACCCGCGCATGCTCGAAATGTCTTTGACGCATGTGCGGTAGCTTCCTAGGCATAGGTAGGGTGAAGCAAGATGGCGGCGACGGAATCGAATGTGACTAGCGCATGCCCGTCGTACGCGATGATGTCACCGCGTTTCTGCCTTTCAAGAGAACCGCGGTTCTTTTGAAAGGAGAGTCTGTACACTTGGGCGGCAAGAGATTCTTGCCAAGAATCTCGTTAGGAAAAACAACGTTTTTTCCTGACGAGATTCTGGCCCGTGTGTACGAGGCTTTATGCATTTTTAGTGCTTTTTGCATTTTGCAGATTTGCACTACGGTCCATTTACATGGTTTCCTATGGAACATGTTCTGTAGTGCAAATCTGCAAAATGCAAAAATCACAAAAAATGCCATAGGTGTGAATCCAGCCTTAGGAGACGAAGTGAGGGAACATTTTGCCAATGGAGTCATGAACAGAAATTAAAATCTAGAAGGAATTATAACTCTAACCTACTAAAAACAATATGTTATTTGATGTACAGGCTTTTTATGGTTATTTATTCAAATGTGATTTCCTGTTTTTTAGTTCTTTTAAATGCTTATATTATATGTTTTTATACTAGTAGTATTCATAAATACATCTAATGATTGCTTATAGTAAAAGCAATAATGTATTGAAAGCTGATCTTCTATATTCTCCAGGACTTTCAGATTTAAGATATTTTGCTATTTATTAAAACAAAGTTTCTGAAATATTATCCTTATATTATACACGTGGGAAGTTATTGAACGTATGATGTTTTTGTGTCTATGTATCTATGTATTATTATATATAAACTATTTTATTTTTATATATACAATGCAATAGCTTATAAAGTATTATTTATAAAAGTAAAGATATTTACGTTATAAATTCTAATTATATTAATATTATTGCAAAATTCCAGTTAATAAACTGTTATATTTTTCTGATACTGTTAATCATTCAAATTTTTGGGTATCCTTAGTTTCCTTCAAGTAACTTTTAAAGATTTTTAAAGGTATGTATAGTGACTTCTTCTTTAATCATTATGGTCAGAACTACAGTATATATATATATATATATATATATATATATATATATATATATATATATATATATATATATATATATATATATATTATATATATACATACATACAGTGGGTACTGAAAGTATTCAGACCCCCTTAAATGTTTCACTCTTTGTTATATTGCAGCCATTTGCTATAATCATTTAAGTTAGTTTTTTCCTCATTAATGTACACACAGCACCCCATATTGACAGAAAAACACAGAATTGTTGACATTTTTGCAAATTTATTAAAAAAGAAAAACTGAAATATCACATGGTCCTAAGTATTCAGACCCTTTTCTCAGTATTTAGTAGAAGCACCATTTGATCTAATACAGCCATGAGTCTTTTTTAGGACAGATGCAACAAGTTTTTCACACCTGGATTTGGGGATCCTCTGCCATTCCTCCTTGCAGATCCTCTCCAGATCTGTCAGGTTGGATGGTAAACATTGGTGGACGGCCATTTTTAGATCTCTCCAGAGATGCTCAATTGGGTTTAAGTCAGGGCTCTGGCTGGGCCATTCAAGAACAGTTGTGAAGCCACTCCTTTGTTATTTTAGCTTTGTGCTTAGGGTCATTGTCTTGTTGGAAGGTAAACCTTCGGCCCAGTCTGAGGTCCTGAGCACTCTGGAGAAGGTTTTCGTCCAGGATATCCCTGTACTTGGCCGGATTCACCTTTCCCTCGATTGCAACCAGTCAAGGGATGTCCATGTAGCTGAAAAACACCTTGACAGCATGATGCTGCCACCACCATGCTTCACTGTTGGGACTGTATTGGACAGGTGATGAGCAGTGCCTGGTTTTCTCCACACATATCGCTTAGGATTAAGGCCAAAAAGTTCTATCTTGGTCTCATCAGACCAGAGAATCTTATTTCTCACCATCTTGGGGTCCTTCAGGTGTTTTTTTTTAGCAAACTCCATGCAGGCTTTCATGTGTCTTGCACTGAGGAGAGGCTTCCGTCTGGCCACTCTGCCATAAAGCCACGACTGGTGTAGGGCTGCAGTGATCGTTGACTTTCTACAACTTTCGCCCATCTTCTGACTGCATCTCTGGAGCTCAGCCACAGTGATCTTTGGGTTCTTATTTACCTCTTTCACCAAGGCTCTTCTCCCCCAATAGCTCAGTTTGGCCGGATGGCCAGCTCTAGGAATGGTTCTGGTTGTCCCAAACATCTTCCATTTAAGGATTATGGAGGCCACTGTGCTCTTAAGAACCTTAAGTGCAGCAGAATATTTTTGTAACCTTGGCCAGATCTGTGCCTTGCCACAATTCTGTCTCTGAGCTCTTCAGGCAGTTCCTTTGACCTCATGCTTCTCATTTGCTCTGACATGCACTGTGAGCTGTAAGGTCTTATATAGACAGGTGTGTGGCTTTCCTAATCAAGTCCAATCAGTATAATCAAACACAACTGGACTCAAATGAAGGTGTAGAACCATCTCAAGGATGATCAGAAGAAATAGACAGCACCTGAGTTATATAGATGATTGTCACAGCAAAGGGTCTGAATACTTAGGACCATGTGATATTTCAGTTTTTCTTTTTTTAATAAATCTGCAAAACTTTCAACAATTCTGTGTTTTTCTGTCAATATGGGGTGCTGTGTGTACATTAATGAGGACAAATTTACTTAAATGATTTTAGCAAATGGCTGCAATATAACAAAGACTGAAACATTTAAGGGGGTCTGAATACTTTCAGTACCCACTGTATATAGATATACCTACCTATAGATAGATAGTAGGCATGTGCATTTCGTTTCGTTCCGAATCGAAATTCGGACGAATTTTTCATTATTCGGACATTCGGATGCATACGAATTCCCGAATTGCAATATTAATGAATTTACCGAATCCGAACAAACGTTTTCGATTCCGAATCGAAAACCCGCGGACGAAATTCGATCGGAATTCGAATTTTTTATTTTTTTCGAATTCCGATCGAATTTCGTCCGCGGGTTTTCGATTTGGAATTCAAATTTTTTTTCTTTATTTTTTTTTTCTTTAATTCCGATCGAATTTCGTCCGCGGGTTTTCGATTTGGAATTCAAAATTTTTTATTGTTTTTTGAATTTTGATCGAATTTCGAAATTATATTCGAAAAGAGACTATTTGATTTTTCGAAATTCGGTCGAAAACGAACGAATTCCGAAAACGGTCGAAATATTTTCGAATTCGACCGGATTTTTCGAAATTCGGTCGAAAACGAACAAGTTCCGAAAACGAATTTAACACATGTAACGAACCTAACTTAACGAAATTAATTAAATAACGAATTAAAACGAAACGAAACAAAATTTTCCCTTTTGCACATGCCTAATAGATAGATAGATAGATAGATAGATAGATAGATAGATAGATAGATAGATAGATAGATAGATATTGAGTTGGCCCACCCTTTTCAGCTTTTGCATTTGCAAAATGCATTTGTGGGGTCAGGCACTGATGTGGACAAGAGGGCCTTTCTTGCATTCTACACTTATCCATTTATCCCAAAGGTGTTCTATCGGGTTGAGGTCAGGACTCTGTGCAGGCCAGTCAAGTTCCTCCACCCCAAACTCGCTCATCTATGTCTTTATGGACCTTGCTTTGTGTACTGGTGTGTAGTCATGTTGGAACAGGAAGGGGCGATCCCTAAACTGTTCCTACAAAATTGATGGCATGAAAATGTCTTGGTTTCAGTAAGGGCTCTTTCACACGGGACGGACCCGTGAACCTCCGCTTGCTCAGTGGTGATCGTTCCTTTGATCCCCGCTGAACCGGCGGGTGACAGGGAAGTCCCCGCACACTGTGCAGGGACCGCCCTGTCAGATCTCCGCTCTCCCCTATGGGGGGATAAACACAGACCGTCTGTCCGTGTTCACCCGATCCGATCCGCAGACCCGGGAGGGTTGCCGACCCGGATGAGATCGGGTGTCAGCGGATGTTCATCCACTGACACCCGCAATCTCATAGGGATCAATGTATGTCTCTTTTTCATCCATAAATGGATGGATGAAAAAGCGGACATACATTCCGCATGTGTGAAGGAGCCCTAATGCCGCGTACACACGAAAATGTCATAAAAAAATTACGTTTTTCTCAACGTGATTCTTGTCAAGACTTCCTTCCATACACACGATCGTGAAAAAAAAATGCTTGAGCAAAGCGCTGTGACGTACAACATGTACGACGGCATTATAAAGTGGCACCCAGTGCTCTCATCCATACAGGCTGATGGGTTCCAGGATGTGTGTTTGGTACAGAATAAACAGTTTTTCATTGACCTCTGGAATTAGAAATGCCTGATATGGGTTCTGGAGCCTGAGGCTTCGTAGAGACTTGGGAGGTATGAAGTCTCTATTCTTGGGTCCATAGTTCGCCAGTAGCCAGCTCCCACTGAGTGGGCAGCTGTGTAGAAGCCCTTGAAGTTGTATGAATAACTGCTTCTTTGGAAGTCTGTGTGGTTGCAAGGGAGCAGTTAGAGTTGGTAAACAGGCACACAAGAGTTTGAGTTATTTCTGGAGGATAGAAACAAGCCCTAGGCCTGATGTTCAGAGTAGCACTGTTGCAAAGTGAAAGCCAGGAGGTATGTGCCTTTGGCCATGGATGTTGTCTACCATGAATTGTGGACACCCCCCTGCAGCATGCACTGGTTGGTGACTAGTGTTGCTCACAAATATTCGCATTGCGAATATTCGTTACGAATATGGCATATTCGAATATTCGCGAATAACTCGAATTTCGCGGCCAAAATTCGCTATTCCGAATATTCGTATTTTTTCTAATTTATTTTTAAAACAGATCACATCCTAGTGATCTCCATCGACGTCTAAAAGCATTGCTGGTATGATTAGAGACCCTGGGCCGAGTAGCTAAGCTGAGGCGATCCTTTTATGTTGACGAATATTCGCAATCGCGAATATTCGTATTACGAATATTCGCGAATACTTTCTCCGCCCTTCTTTTGCATCAGAGCCAATCAGAGTTCTCCTACCACAGTTGTCATAGGAGAGAGTGGAGTAAAATTTCTGTGCGTTTTTCCAGTGTATCACATCTTCAAAGAATTTTCCATCTTTTGTCCCGTGTCATCATTTGCATTTCACCTCTTTAATGAGAATAATAACTGTTTAACATAAAGACATTTAAGAGATGTCAACGTAAACGGTTTATCTTTATCTTTACCTAACTGAATACAGGTCAGTCTAGAGGAGAGATCTGTATTTTCCAAATCTATGGTTATTCAATATTTATTAAACTAATCAATATACAAATTGGTCAAAGTAAACCCTCAAATCTATATAATAATGTATTTATTTTATTAATACCTTGTTGTTAGTTGCAGGGTCCATTACGTAAAACCACACTTTTTCCAAAGGGCAGGTGAAATTGAATGTTTCAAAATTTCGCAATCAATTTCGCATTCGCATTAGCGAAATTTCGCAATCAAATTCGCATTCACATTAGCGAAATTTCGCCAAAATTTTTGTTTTTATAAAATATCACGAATATTCGATTTTAGCGAATATTTCACGAATATTCGTCTATATATTCGTGATATATCGCGAAATCGAATATGGCGTATTCCTCTCAACACTATTGGTGACGTCATAAAGGAGCTGTGCCACTGTGAGGACATGGTCCGACACCAGACAATGGGACCCACACAGACAGTGTCTGCAAAAATGCACTGGAACACACATGTCCTTATTTAAGGTTAAGAAGAAAAGAGGGGGAAAAATGCACTGGACTGCACCAAAAATGCATTGAAAACCCTCTGGAACGCATCAAAAACATGCATGCAGAAAAGCATCCAGAACGCATCCGGACTTCGTTTCTATGGTGTGAACTGGCCCTTACACTGTGACAGGAAGACTTAAAGTGGTTGTAAACCCTTACAGATCACTTTGACCTGCAGGAAAGCCTACATTAAGGCTTACCCGGGGTTGTCCAAGAAATATCTCCTTAACCTACACAGTTAAGGAGATATTTCCAAGAAAGACAGCACTGACGCATGCGCCGTAGACAACGGCGCGCAGGCGCACTGAGCGTGCATACTAGCTCATTATGCCTTTGTCTTGGAGGTTTTTTTTTTTTAAAGAGAGGGTTTACTTCCTCCTTAAATAACTACCACAGCGCTAAACAGCGCTGTGGTAATTAATTGAGAACTACAAGCCAACAACCATTACGGCACTGCTTCGCTTTGCATAGTCATGTGACGCTGTACACAAATAAAATGTATGTCCTTTATTTTCCCACAAATAGAGCTTTCTCTTGGTGGTATTTGATCACCTCTGCAGTTTTTATTTTTTGCACTATAAACAAAAAAAGACAGACAATTTTGAAAAATAATTAACTTTCTGCTATACAACACATTAAAAAAATGTAAAAAAAAATTGAATTTCTTCATCAATTTAGGCCAATATGTATTCTGCTACATATTTTTGGTAATAAAAATCCCAAAAAGCGTATATATATATATATATATTATTTTTTTTGCGGGACTGCGACATTGCGGCGAACAAATCTGACCTAAGTGACACTTTTTGGGGACCAGTGACACCAATACAGTGATCAGTGCTAAAAAAAATGAACTGATCAATGTATAAATGTCACTGGCAAGGAAAGGGTTAACACTGGGGGGTGATCAAGGGGTCAAATGTGTTCCCTGGGTGTGTTTTAACTGTGTGGAGGATGGACAACATAGAGATTGCTGTTCCTGATCACTAGGAACAGCTGATCTCTTTCTCGTCCCCTGTCAGAAAGGGAACTTACCTTGTTTACATTGTCAGATCCCCGTTCTGCCTCTCTGTACCATGATCGCTGGTGGCTGGCGGATATCGAGTCTGTCGGACCCGCACGTAAGCTCCCCCGGCGGGCGCCCACACGCCCACACTGTCTCATGCACAGGCAAGCTGCTTTGCCGCAGTATATCTGTATATACATGGTTAATGGCATCCCAGGCTTAGTCCATAGGGTTCAATATTAAGTTGGCCTATCATTCGCAGCTATAATAAGGTGTTCTATCGGGTTGAGATCAGGCCAGTCAAGTTCCTCCACTATATACTATATATAAAATAAATATTCCACCCAACCGTGATAATCACTGGTCAAATAAAATACTAACAGCCCTTAACTTGAAAACACCACTTTTAAGGAATGATATGCATCCATATCCTGTAAACAATAGAATATACAATTCACCCACTTTACCTAGAAAGATAGGGCCAGATCCACAAAAGGGTTACGACGGCGTATCTGCTGATACGCCGTCGTATCCCTGTTTCTATCTATGCGGCTGATTCATAGAATCAGTTACGCATAGATATCCCTAAGATCCGACATGTGTAATTGTTTTACACTGTCGGATCTTAGGATGCAGTCCCACCGCCGCCGCTGGGGGCATTTCTCGTCGTAAACCAGCGTCGGGTATGCAAATTAACACTTACGGAGATCCACAAAGGTTTTTCCCTTCGTTAAGTCGCCGTAAGTGTTAGTTTGCCGTCGAAAAGATAGGGCTGCTTTTACAAAGTGTAAAGTTAGTACACCATGTAAAAGTATACCCGTCTTTCCCGCGTCGCTGTCAAATTTTTTTAAAAAATTTTTTTTCCCGCCGCATCTCTTTTTTACCCGTCGCGATTCACAAAACTCGGCGCAACATAACGCAAAGCACGTCGGGAAAATAGCGTCGGGAGCATGCGCAGTACGTCCGGTGCAGGAGTGCGCCTAATTTAAATGGGACTCGCCCCATTTGAATTGGCCCGCCTTGCGCCGGACTGATTTAGGATACACCGCCGCAAATTTCCAGGTAAGTGCTTTGTGGATCGGGCACTAACTTGGGCAATTTGCGGCGGTGTAACTTAAATCACAAAAGTTACGTTGCGCCCGCTGGTTGTGGATCTGGCCCTAAAAGCTTAATTATACCCCTAAGATGAAACCAAACAGAAAAAAAATAAAAGATTAAAAAATCAATCAATCAAATCTGGATGCAACCCACTACTCCATCTATCTGAGTGTGGTAAGTTCCGCATTCCCAATTCACTGTTGTAGTTTCACCCAAGAAGTTCATATAAACTAGGAACAAACAACATTCTTACATAAATCCCAGTGACTATGGATGCTGGATAACAGATGCACACTTCTGTCACTGATCCCACTCGGTAGTCTCCCTTTGGTGGTCTACTAACCAAACAGCAACTTGTATGCAGCCTGATATAATCTCTCTGATTGCAGCCGTCTGTCCCTCTCGGGGGAATGAGTTTGTTGTTGTTCAGTGGGTTAGTGCATGCAGCAATGTGATCATATGAAAAAAGCAAGGGGGGCTCCATATAGTGTAATTCAATTTAATATGAAAAGCCCAAACCCCCCTGTACAAAATGTGCTTACAATATAAAAACAGTCATAGAGCATGTCACATAAAGGAATATGTATTTTTCTCACTTGTGCCAAGCAAACAGTGTCCCAAATGCTGCCATGAGTCCTGGGACGTCGTACGCCTGAATGGACCGATGAGTCGCGCGGTCACGCCCTGACGCGTTTCGTGATTGGCTCATGTATTCAAAGGGCGTGGCCACACTACACGACTCAACTATTAAATAGCCCCACACGAGAGGCGGCGCCCGCCTGCGTCATCATGGCAGCTGTTGCGTCCTCCCGTGCTCTGAGCCCTCAGCCTGAATATACACAATAGCCTCTCACTTATAAGTCCGTCAAGAGGCATCCACCCCTAGTGGCTTAACTAAGTAACAACTCTGTCTGCCGCAACACCACCATGTGTTACCACAGTGATATTGTTTTGACATAAACAAGTGCGAGGCACAAAACATTGCTGATAACATAAAAGAAGGCCTCATTTACTAATACTCTCTTTATAAGGCACAGAGATATCGGACAATTCAGCATGTCATATTATTTAAAACGATCATAACTTTATTCTGAACTTGTGCACTGATCAGCTTACTTAGGAAGCAGCATGCACCGTTCGGAATCTGTATTGATCAACCTATTAAATATGCACTCATGGTCTGATACCAAATTCAGATGATCAAAATTGCTATCATCATATACAATACATCATATAACATACATAAGTGATGAATATGAAAATCAAATAAACATCACTAATTAAAACGTTAATAATAATAATAAAATAATTAGGTGAAAGGATTAGGTGAAAAAAATAGGAATTGTTCCACAGAGACCACCTGGAAATGATACCTTAACATTAGAAAGCTGATACTTGGACCATTTACTCCTAAAATTCAACTACTCATGCCAAGCCAATACCCTTTTATGTGTAATGGTTATTGTATGTAGCGGGGTCATACTATCATGGACTATTGATAGCCTGAATCTCCACCGGAGTCTAGTTACATTTGTACATACGTGTTTATATTTCTTTAAAAGCAATGCATTGTGGGATCAGAAGTACCAGGAGATATGGACTCCATTGACATTTAGTAGGAACAGACTATACTTCCCACAATACCCTGCCTTCTTGGAGCACATGACACCTCCACACAGCCTTATGGGGGAGGTTACTTAAAGGCAAGGAGGAGCTGACTTTGCTCTCTCAGGACCTGCATCTTCTCCTCTACGGAGCTATGGAGAGCGCCAAACCTGAGCTGTTAGGCCTGAAGCCTGGGCCTGGATCCACCGGAGGACCAACCATCTGGAGGGAAACAAGACCAAGGGTGTCCAGCTCGTGTTCCCGGAGGCCGGAGAAGCTCGCCAGCTGAAGATCGTAGCAGTGGAGAGTCCGATACCGGAGACCGTGTGTTGCGGAGCGGTGACTGATTGGCACGTCTTTGTGAAGGACTCAGGCGGACCGGGCCTGCTCGGGTGAGAGGGCACATGCCCAAGTTTCAATATCACCTCAGCTTATAACTTAACGTTACTCCATAAACCGGGAGCCACGTGTTGATCTCTGACTGAATCAGAGAGGCCTAACAAGTTAAGAGTTATACCAGCAGAGTTGGCTGACGCTGACTGGAGATCGGTTCATCAGCATTGGTGTTCATCATACCCTTTTTTACTGTGTTTATTCCCTTCTTTACCTTTTGGATTACAATTTAAAAGTGCACCAACGGTTGCAACATAGACCTCGTCCTTAGGAGACATTCGGGAGCTGTTTGAGTCAGGCTTGGCAAAGGTTTTTTCCTGTATTAGCTGTTCTGCAGAACTGCCCGCTAGGGGGAGCTCGTGAGCATAGACTGCCTATAATAACTTATACTTAACAATATTCCCCTTTTAGTTTGGGGTTTCTTTTCTTTATTTGTTGACTCTTGCAAAGGGCCCTTGCAGAGTAATTTTTATGTTAATACCTGTGTATGTTTAACCTGTTATTGAAACCCCTTTTATCCTCTTTACCATACGCAAAGTAAAGCTACCCTTTTGGTTTGACTATATTAATTGTGTGAGGTGTGTTTACTCTTGGGAGCCGCCAACTGGAGAAGGTAACAGTGTTATTGTTTTACCATTGCATGTTTCATGTATGCTATTGTGGCCCCACCCAAGTAGGGGGTCACAATACTATTGCATTTATCTGGTGTGCCAAGGGAGGGTTCGAGCCAATTAAAGGGGGTAAATTAATTAATGAAAGTAGATCCCAAATCTAACCAGCGGCTCCTGCCGGGGTAGCGCTACATGTACATCTCTTGAGCTCCATCATCACTGTACAGACAGTTAAAAGGGTTGTAAAGGTTTGTTATTTATTTTCTAAATAGGTTCCTTTAAGCTCGTGCATTGTTGGTTCACTTACCTTTTCCTTCGATTTCCCTTCTAAATGTTTTTTTTTTCCTTTGTTTTCTTTGTCTAAATTTCTCACTCCCTGTTCCTCCTCATAAAGGTGTTCAGACAGCTGTTCTAAATGACTTTCCACCGCTCGGATGATGGTGGAAAGCTTACTGGGGAGAAACAGGAAGTGAGAAATTGAAACAAATAAAAAAAAAACATTTAGAAGGGAAATCGAAGGAAAGGGTAAATGAACCAACAATGCACTAGCTTAAAGGAACCTATTTAGAAAATAAAAGATGAACCTTTACAACCCCTTTAATAGTTACTCATGAAACAGTTTAAATCTAACTCAATATTTAACCCATTAGGGCTAAGTGTATTAGTCAAAAATATCCATTTGGTTTCATTCTTGGAGATTTCTCACACCATATTGGCCCCCCTCCATCTAGGATGCACCTTATCTATTCCCCAGAATTTCAAACCAATAGGATTCCGGTTGTGTTTTTCTCAGAAGTGTAATGAGACACTATGCTCCCTATATCCTATGGTGATATTATAGATGTGCTCAGACACTCTCTTGCCTAAAGTTCTCTTTGTACGACCAATATACATCAGCCCACATGGGCATTCTAAAGCGTAAATTACATGTGTGGATGCACACATGATGCACTCTTTAATCTGAAACTGTTAACCATTTGCAGTTGATACAAAGCCGGTAAGACCACGTAAATGTGTGGACACCTGCTGACATGCCTTGCATCACCCGCAGGCATGAAAGCCTGTCTGTTCCCAGAACATTTGTAGTTTCTTAGGTTGGTCCAAAACCTTTCTGACAACCTGATCTCCAAATGATGAAGTTTTTCTGTATATAAATGGTGGAGTTATAGGTAGGACTGGCTTGAGTGTTTTATCCATTGTAAGAATACTCCAATGTTTTTTAAAGATTTCCTCAATCTCTCGAAATTGTTCATATCTGGATATGAATCCCCATTCTTATTTCTGGTCGTGTGTCTTCACTTTTGGTGTTAGAATTGATTCTTGTGAGTTCAAACCCACTTCTTCTAAAACTTCATCAAGCCGTGGCTCACTATATCCCTTTTCCACAAAACATTGTTTGATCAGAAGTGCTTGGGTTTCATAATCCGAGGCTTGGGTACAGTTGCGCCGTATGCGCATGAACTGTCCCTTGAGGGTGTTCCGGAGACACTGTGAATGATGACCACTTTGTATGGGGATATAGCTGTTCCTATCTGTGGCCTTAAAGTAGGCCTTAGTATACAGCCGATCTTCTTACTTTATAACCAGCACATCTAAATAGTGTATTTGTTGTCTATCCCAGTTAAACTCTAACCTAATGTTATTGGTATTCAACCACTTATGCCCTGTACACACGATCGGTTTGACCGATGAAAACGGTCCGATGGACCGTTTTCATCGGACGAACCGATCATGTGTGGGCCCCATCATTTTTTTTCCCATCGGTGAAATAAAATAGAACCTGTTTTAAAATTATCTGATGGTTAAAAAAACGATCGTCTGTGGGCAAGTCCATCGGTTAAAAATCCACGCATGCTCAGACTGAATTAGGAGACAGGAATGCTCGTTCTGGTAAAACTAGCGTTCGTTATGGAGATGGCACATTCTACATTTTGCAAATTATTACATCGTTTAATGCAGCACATTGTTTTCTTTGTTCTAATGCTAGAATAAAGAAGTTGTTTTGCTCATGGTATTTATACAGAGTTCTCACATACTGACTTCTTTTAATTTTTGCTTGTGATCTCATGAATAATGTTTTTATTTTTTAAAAGCCAGATCTCCATAATATTTTTTTTTACTCCACATCTCCTTTTTTTTGGTTTTGCCTTTTTTCATATTTTCAGGTGATATTAATTTATTTTTATCAAGTTATCACAACATTCTCTTTTTTTTCCCTCAAGGAGGTTGGTGTCCTTTGTTAATTACACATTGTATTTCTGAAATGTTTTATGGCTATTCACCAGAAAAACACATAGGCCCGGATTCACAAAGCACTTACGCCGGCGTATCTCGAGATACGCCGCGTAAGTGTGACTATGCGCCATTGTATCTGTGCGCAGTGCCCACAATCTGAGATACGCCTGAAAATAGGCTTCCTACGACCGACGTAACTTGCCTACGCTGTCGTATTGTAGGCGCATATTTATGCCGGGCGCATTTGCCGCTCCCATAGATTTTCTATGCACATATGCAAATGAGGGAGATACTCAGATTCACAAACGTAGTTGCGCCCAGCGCATCATATACGCGGTTTGTGTAAGTCATATGTCCGGCGTAAAGTTATTCCCCATATAGGTGGCGCAACTCATGCAAAGGTATGGACCAGGGAACACAAGCTGTTGTATCTTTTGTCATTTACGTTGTACGTGAATATGACTAGGCATAGGTTATGTTCACGTCGTAGGCAGTGATTCGACGTATCTTAGGCAGTTGTTTTGACGTGATTCTGAGCATGCGTACTGGGATGCAGCCACGGGACATGCGCCGTTCATTTTAAGTACTTATATGGCGCTTGGCTCATTATTTGCATGGGGTCACGCCTCATTAGCATGGCTCACGCCCACTTCCACCTACGCCGGCTTACACCAAGGAAACCCAGCATATCTTTAACAGCGAGTGGGAGCAAGTGCTTTGTGAATCCTGTGCGCTGCGCCGGCGTAGCGTAAAAGAGATATGCTACGGTGGCATAACTATGCACCAATGTCTGTGAATCCAGGCCATAGACAAGTATTTAACTTAAATAAAATCTCCATTTATTCTGGCAAAAAAAATTAAAGAGGAAGGGCATCAATTGAACAATCTGCCAAATATATGCAGACTTTGGACCCCAAAGGCAGACAACATGAATTGGATAAACAGCAAAATAAATAATCTGAGGAGTCCCTCTAATTGGGATCACAATCTGGTCCCCAAATCACAGAAATCAGGAGCAGCAGCAGATGTCATACATGTCCCCAAGCTGTGGTACTTCAACAACAACCTGCGTTTTCTGGCAGATCAGCTTGAAGCCAGGGAATCACTTTCTGGTCTTCCTTGAAGCCTTCCTTCCATGGCTTCCTGCAGCGTTCCTTCCATGGCTCCCTCCATGCCCCCTTGCAGGCTGTGGCGCTGGTGGTGAGAATGTGGCAGGAGGAGGAGAAGGATGGGCCAGGTCACAGAGGTGTGTGGCCTCAGTCAGCTGGCCCCTTCATCCCCTGTGAATCACACTTGCGAACAGATCTTCAGACAGGGCACATTGACCCTCCTCCATTCTCTGAAGTTGATCTGCCAGGTAACAGCTGTAGCCCTCTACAGGGTTAAGGGGGGCCTTCATGATGGGAGCTGCATCCCTGATAACTTGCAGAGACTCCTCCTCCAACTGGGTCATCCGCTTGGGTCTCTTGGCTCTCATGTGGAGGGGAGGCACCTGGGACTGTGTGCTCCCACTTGGCGTGGGCACCTGCTGACTGCCACTTGGCCCAGCCTCCTCCTGTCTGCCACTCACCCCTTCCTCCTCCTGGCTTCCACATTCTGGAGCCTCCTCCTAATGGCTGAGCTCTTCCTGTGTATAAAAAAGGGACATGGTTTTAGTTTTTGCTTCATCATTCACACACATTTTTAAGCTCATGACTGTTGCAATTAGAATGTTTTTAATGAAATAGAACAGACTCTCATTCTGACCCCACGACTGTTTTTTTTTTTTTTCATTTTGGTTAAAAAAACATCTCGTTCCCAACAACAATTCGAGGCCAAGAAATATGTTGTAAACTACTATACCTGGCTGAAGATGTTGAGATCTGGCTCTTCGAGTTCAGCTTGCTCCTTGTCACCCTCTGCATGGGTGGGGGGTACGGTGGAAGGAACGGTGGAGGGAAGGGTGGAGGGAAGCTTGAAAAATGATTCCCTGGCTTCAATTTAATCATTCAGAAAATGGAGGTGTTTGAAGTACCACAGCTTGAGCACATGAACTTTGTCTGCTGCTGCTCCTGATCTCAGCGAAGCGCGGACCTCTTTATACTGCTTCTTATAAGCATTCCTCAGATTATTTATTTTGCTGTTTATCATGTTGTAATCAGCCTCTGGGATCCAGGTCTTCATATAATTGGCAAATTGTTCAATTGTTGCCCTTCTTGCAACACTGTTGTGGTAGAGGTTGTTCTTGATCTCCCAAAGGTTGTGTAATTCCCTATATTTATCCATGAACTTCATCAATATCTCCCACTGTCTCAGTTTATCCATATTTTCTACAAGGTCAAACAAAAGACATATAAACACTAGGTCAGCTTAAATTGTCCTAATCTTATCACAATCTAGGCCTTTAAACACAGTGGCCCAGATTCAGAAAGAAGATACGACGGCGTATCTCCTGATACACCGTCGTATCTCTGAGTCCGGCCGTCGTATCTATGCGCCTGATTCATAGAATCAGGTTACGCATAGATCTCCCTAAGATCCGACAGGTGCAAGTGACTTACACCGTCAGATCTTAGGCTGCAATCTCACGCTGGCCGCTAGGTGGCGCTTCCGTTTGTATACGCCTCCTAGCCGTGGAATTTGAATTCCGCCGGGGGATTTACGATATGCCGCCGCAAGTTTACAGGCAAGTGCTTTCTGAATAAAGCACTTGCCTCAAAAACTTGCGGCGGCGTAACGTAAATCAGATCTAAAGATCCGCTCACCTATCTGAATCTAGCCCAGTGTGTACTGCTGCCACTAATGCTGCCCAGCTCTGCACCATTGTTGTGTAATGATGATTTACCTGCAGACCCTGTGTTTACATCTAATAAATAAGCGGCATTCATATGCAAAAGTAATGAGAGCATTCATAAAGGCACCATTCATATGTCTATCATGCCCCTCTGCAGTGATGAGATGATACACGGTTTAATAACCTCTGTTCAACAATCACAATCATTGCCTGATCTGATACACAGTAAAATAATCAGTTTTTGAGTCTCGCAGATATATATTATATATGTCTCAGTGCAGATGGAGAGCAAAATTGCATGGGGGGGCCCCAATATTTATTTGGTCAAAGGTCCAATCAACATAAAACCAACAGCCCTGCCTTGATATCATGACTCAAGTATATATAGGCCACTTATGGCCCCAGTTTCATTTTTACCTTTGTTTCAGTCATTCGGCACTTCCGTTCGTCCTTACTCCGCGCATCCAACGTAGTCACGTCGTTCTCATTATATATCCAGCGCATGCGTGAAACGCCACCCTCTTCGCCCACCCATTACAGACTTTTTCCTCTATTCCACGCCCCTTCTCAGTGGGAAACGACAATATGGCGGTGTCACATGTGCGTGGTATACCCCGTACCGACGAGGAAAGCCCGGAGGCGGGAAAGTCCCGATCCAGGCCCAGACGATACAAGGCCACGAATATGTCACTTGATGAGATGGTGGAGATGGTGGACATACTGCGGAGGAAAGATTACGATGGCGATCCTAGGCCATACCACACCCTAATCTGAGGAAGGCCCAAATAATGGACAAAGTGGCAAAGAGTCTTTACTACAAATTTCGGGTCAGGAGATCCAAGGATCAGCTCCGTAAAAGGTGGTCTGACCTTAAATTGCGGGAGCCAGAGCAGTATAGGAAGATCAAGAAAATTATTGACAAAAGTACGTATTTTTCATGTGTTTATTGCAAATTTGTTTATTAGATTCTTGCATGTTTTCCCCCATGTGCTTGGTTGGCCTGGTTGTACTTTTGAACATGGCAAATTTCAGGTTAGTGGCCAAAGTTTAGTATTTTTACATTCGTAGTAAACATCGTTCCTCAAAAATCCGATGTTTTCCACAAGCCAGGTAAACCACACGTGATCATGCCTATTTGGCGTAAAACAACGTTTATAAACATTGTTGTCAAGATGATGTGTATGTTTGAACTCACTAGAATGTGAAATGCAAACCTGATTCATTCAGTGTAAAGGAGAGGATACTAAGCAGCTGGTTACACATCTGTACTCAGGAGCACCTGTGTGGCCCAACAAAAAAACCTTTTTAGGGTCTCACACAAAGGATATCTTGGGGTGCCTCCATGTGTGTCACTTTGACAAAAAGTGTCAGTATTCCAGCTTTGGGAAAATCCAAAAAAAAAATGTGATTTTTTTTTTAGGGGATGAACATGGTGGTGTCACAGCAACTACTACTACTCCTTTCTCAAGTGCTAGTGCACAAATCGTGATACAAGAAATAATGGAATGTAGTAGTGAAATGGACATTATGAGGAATAGGATGAATATCATTGAACAAAAATATAAAAACATCATTGACATGTTGGAGCAAATAGTAGACTGAACCCCCCCCCCCCCCCGCCACCACCCCACCCCACCGCACCGTTTTTAAATCTTTTGTTATGCGCCCACATTTGCATTGGATAATCCACAAGCCAAAATTTGAAGATGCAAATTGAAGATTGCACAGTGTGTCAACATGTGCTATCTGCCATCACAGGATAACTATGTCTGTGCTTTGTGGGTGCAACCCCTTCCTCGCTACTCAAGTAAGTGAGAGGAAGGGTTTGCACCCCCAAAACACATCCATTGATCCCCCATAATAGCAGATAGCACATGTTGACATTTGGCAAGGGATCAGGATCGAAATCCCAATTTTGCCACACAAACTGTGTGCATCTTCAAATGTTGGCTTGTTCAGGGGTGACATCACCCCATCTCATGTGTTTCTAAGGTTGAACTTTGTAAGTTCCACTGTTTGTAGATATCTGCTCGTTTAAACCATGCCTGGTTAGGCAAACAAAATAAAAAACAAAAATAAGGTTTTATTTTTCTACCTCAAAATTTTAAAAATGCACAAGTTGTGCACAGAATAAAAACAAAAAATATAAACAACAATGTGTGGCTTCTTCTTTCGATGCTCAATACCAGTTTTCACATTTAAAAGTGAGTGATTACTGTGACAATTGTGGTTATTTACTAAAACAGAGAAATTCATTTGGCACTACAAGTGCACTAGGAGAACAAGGGAGACAGATAAAAGGAACACAAGCAATAATGACAAAACAGGTTTTTAGTTTATTTTTTTGTGGTAAAAAATTAAAGATGGTCTGGCATAGCGATGGCCCCCCCTACCCGTGAAGTACTCCATGTATTTCCCACATACATCACAGGCACTTTGGGGGGCCAAGCCAGTATGGCCAGTGTCCAGGCCAGTCAAGGTTTCTGATAGTCCGGCCTCAGGCCCAAGTTTGGTTAGATAAGAAACAGAATGTCTGCGCCGAAAATTGTGCAGTATGGCAGCAGCAAAAAACAATGTTGTTAAGTTTATATTCCGCCATGTGGATGGCTGTCAGGAACAGGCGGAACCGGCTGGCCATTATTCCGAAGGCATTCTCTACAACCCTCTAGGCTCTGGCCAGCCCTCCTCTCTGGGGTGAGGGTCCTCTGGGGGAACGGCCGCATCAGGTGTGGTCCCAGCCCGAAAGCTTCATCCGCAACAAAGACAAACGGAAGTTCCTCTATGTTTTCTTCATCCGGTGGCAGTGCCAGGCCACCAGTCTGGAGACGTTGGGCAAACTCTGTTTGTGCGAAAACTCCGCCATCGGACATCCGGCCATTATTCCCCACGTCCAAATACATGAACTCGTACTCTGCCGACACCACCGTCATCAACACAATACTATTAAAACCTTTATAATTATAATAGTATGACCCCGAACGGGGTGGCGGCACTATGCGGACGTGTTTCCCATCAATTGCCCCTCCGCAGTTAGGAAAGTCCCACCGCTGGGAAACATGGCATTCCTGTGGCGTTGAAGGAAACTGTGGAGTCAAACAAAAAATTGTACTTTTGCACAGAAACATGGCAATCAGATAGAAGACATCCTTCTCCAACATCAGTATAACTTTTTTTGTAATGAGTATTTAAAGCCAAAACTAAAAAAGGCCCACTTATCAGATTCCTCACCCCTCTGATGGCCCATTAAACAATTTAAAGGGGGGGGGGGACTCTAGCACTCTGCCTAAATTGAATCAGAATCAATACATTGGGACACATTTTAGGGGGGGGGGGGCAGAACTACAATGGAGCAGACAAAATACATTTTTCAAACAGACTAGGCTAGGTGTGTTTAGGCCAAGGATAGCATGCTGGAGAGGTTAGTGAAGGGAAATATGCATGTAGGCCAAAAAAGGAGCATTAAAAGCTTACAGCATGCATGGGGACAATGGGGACATTCACAGCATATTACAATCATGGTAATTAGGGAAGGATGAAAGAAATACAATACATTAGCATACATTAAAGACATAGAATGTGATGTTAAAGGAGAAAACTTACCTTAATATAGTCCTTCTGCATTACTTGGATGATGGCAGAACACGTCACGGGGGTGATGATCCCAAGCGCCTGGGGGGAGATGCCTGTCGAGAACTTGAGGTCCTGCAAGCTTCTCCCAGTCACCAGGTACCTCAACATGGCAATGAGCCTCTGCTCGGCAAAGATGGCTTGGCGCATCACAGTGTCCTGCCTCGTGATATAGGGGGACAACAAATCCAACAGACGGTGAAAAATGGGGTCCGTCATACGGAGAAAATTCCTGAAGTCATCAGAGTTATTCTCCTGGATTTCCCACAGCAGAGGCATATGAGAGAATTGGTCACGCCGGAGCAACCAATTCTTGGCCCATGAACTCCTCCTCGCCCTGTTCATGGCCTCAGATCGGGTAACAGTACGCAGCACGAACTTTAGAATGAGAACGTACTTCCAACATGGCTTCAAACCGGTCGGCTGGTCAGAACGAACTTTAAACACAATGCACCGAGGAACAGCAAGGCCTATAAAGAACGACCTGAAAAACAGAAAACAAGCGGACAGGAATGCACGGAAACTCTGTGACGCGCCTACGCAATACAGGGGGGTGGGGCCTTATCCGCTGGGGGGAACATTTTCTGATAGACATCAATCATCTGGGCGAACGCCAAGATTACATTGCGGCTCAGCTTGGAAACGCCTACTCCCGCGGGAGAAGTACCCGGAAGCCGGATTGCAAATATAGATTATGAGGTATGTACAGCCTAAAAAAAAAAAGTGTCGACTGTACATGCTGGTAGTATAAAAAAGTTGGTCTTTTATAAATGTTATTTGGGTGAACCTCCGCTTTAAGTCGTGCAGGGAGGCCCGAATGGAAAAGACAGAAAGAAAGAGTAATGTAGGGCCGGGCATGACAAGGTGGAGAGTAAAGGCAACAGAGGGTTAAAAAAGCCGGGAAGATTAGAGGGGGAGGAGACAGGAGTAATAGGTGCTGGAGGGGAGGAGTGCTTTAAATAGGAAGGGGCGGGAACGCCTGGGAACATTTTGTGAGGGAACAGTTAGGAAGAGGAAGTTTTTCCCACCCACCCTCCCTATTGTTTGGTGTTTGTCTGTTTTCTTGTGTTTCAGGTGGATGGATTCGGGTCGTCGTAACAGCTGTGTACTGGCGGTGTCTTTGGTCTTGATGGTGGCATAAAACAGATGTGATGGAAATGGTGGGGGGCTCATCGGTGGTATGTGCCCCTCTGGTGTATTCCAGTGGAACGGTGTCTGCTGGAATACGGGTATGGTTGCACTGCGGGAAGGGGTTGTCTCCGAGCTGGGATATGGCTGGAGGCCTGGTATGGTAAAATGTGGTCCCGCAGTGTATTGGTGGAAAAAGTGTTAAAAGTTTGGGGTGCCATCAGAGACCAACAGACTGGGAGTTAAACTGTTATTTGGTAGATGTGTTAATAAAGTTATTGAAGTGAAAGTATTATTTTATATTGGAGTTTTATCTAATTATGTTTTAATAAAAAAGGCTGTTATGGCCAGTTATACTCCAACTCTGGTGTGGTCTAATTATTATAAGATTGGTAGGATAAGGGGTATGTAATATAAGGGGGGTAGAAGGGTATGGGTAAAGTGTTGGGAATATCTCGACTACACTGGTCATGACTTCAAAGTAGTCCCTGCACTACTTTGGTCCAACTTCCATGCGAGTTGATGATGTCCATAGACCTCAATGTTAACCACTTCCCGCCCGGCCTATAGCCGATTTACGTCCGGGAAGTGGTTCTGAAATCCTGACAGGACGTTCCAGAACGTCCTGCAGGATTTCATGCCGCATGCGCCCAGTCTGACACCCTGCATCTCCGATCTCGGTAAAGAGCCTCCGGCGGAGACTCTTTACCACGTGATCAGCCGTGTCCAATGACGGCTGATCACGATGTAAACAGGAAGAGCCGTTGATGGCTCTTCCTCACTCGCGTCTGACAGACGCGAGTAGAGGAGAGCCGATCGGCGGCTCTCCTGACAGGGGGGGGTTTGCGCTGATTGTTTACCAGCGCAGCCCCCCCTCGGATCGCCACACTGGACCACCAGGGATGCCCACCCTGGACCACCAGGGTGGGCAAAAAAAAAGCATGCAAAAAAAAAAAAGTCTGAAAAAAATAAATAAAAAAAAGCATTCAAAAAAAATAAAAAAGATGCCAATCAGTGCCCACAAATGGGCACTGACTGGCAACCTGGGAAAATCAGTGCTGCCCCCCAGTGTCCATCAGTGCCACCCCAGTGTCCATCAGTGCTTCCCCACAGTGTCCATCAGTGCCACCCCACAGTGCCCATCCATGCCCAGTGCCCACCTATCAGTGCCCATCTGTGCCACCCATAAGTATCCATCAGTGCCACCCATAAGTGCCGCCCATGAGTGCCCATCTGTGCCACCTATGAGTGCCCAGTGCCGCCCATGAGTGCCCATCAGTGCCACCTATGTGTGCCCATCAGTGCTGCCTATGTGTGCCCATCAGTGCCGCCTATGTGTGCCCATCAGTGCCGCATACCAGCGCCGCCAATCAGTGCCACCTCATCTGTGCCCGTTAGTACTACCTCATCGATGTCCATCAGTGCCATCACATCGGTGCCCATCAGTGCCGCCATATCAGTGCCCGTAATTGAAAGAAAAAAAATTATTTACAAAAAATTAACAGAAAAAAACAAAAACGTAATTTTTTTTTCAAAATTTTCAGTATTTTTTTAGTTGTTGCGCAAAAAAAAAAAATCGCAGAGGTGATCAAATACCACCAAAAGAAAGCTCTATTTGTGGGGAAAAAAGGACGCCAATTTTGTTTGGGTACAGTGTAGCACGACCGCGCAATTGCCATTCAAAGTGCGACAGTGCTGAAAGCTGAAAATTGGCTTGGGCGGGAAGGGGCGTAAGGGCCTGGTATGGACGTGGTTAAACCCTCAAGTAGCATGCAAATCGTACCTGAATAATATAGACACGATTTCAGTACGACTTTGTAAGTACAAGCTTTAAGCACAAGCAGCTTTTTGACCCTTGTGCCACCCAATCCTTTCAACATAGTAGCCCCTCCCAAGCACATTTTTCTAGCACACATTCACTTCCTGGTTATTCCCTCAGGAACAATGTGCTCCAAACAGCCCAAAAAAGAGATGTCCTTGTCCTTGTCCTCCTCTTCTGCCTCATGCACTGCTACTGCTGCAGTAGCAATGACAACTGCTGTGGCAATATATTGAGTAGCAAACATTTTCTGTCACAACACACCACACCACAACAACCAGGAAGCAAACAGGAACTGAAAACAACTATGGCAGGAAAAGGAATTACCTCACACCATGTATGTTTTCATTGGTTAACGCCAAAGTTGTGGCAAAGTAGTACTGATCCAAAATCGCTCGAAATCACGGCAAAATCGTGGCCGCAAAATCCCGGCAGAATCGCACGACTTTGAAGTCGTACAAGTGTGAAAGGGGCCTAAGTGATTGGCGCTAACATCTGTCTGACATTTTCCTAACATAGACTCCTAGTGCTGGGACGGTGAAAGGTGGGGTAACGGCAGGACCCGAAAATGTATTCAGCGCCTCAAGGGGGTAACACTATATATATATATATATATATATATATATATATATATATATATATATTAGGGCTGTGCAAATTAACTTTTAATTAACCGATTAATCTTTAATTTTTTTGATCGATCAAAATCTTTTTGATCGATTAATTTTTTTTTGATTGGTACTCACCTCTCCGCCGGCTTCTGGGCCTTCAGGGAGTTCCGTCGGAGATCCAGTAACGTCACGGACACCAGCAGGGCTTGCCGTGTCCATCAGAAGGGCTCCTTTGCTGTGCCTTCATATCTGCATGCCGGCGGGACCTTACTATCTGCCACACGCAAGGGCTCTTACACTTCCCTCTATCACTACCCTCTATCAACCTGGGATTCTACAACCATCCACTGGGAGTTGTGATAGTTCCCTTCACGGGACATCTACATGCCGACGGACTGATGTTAACCCCTCCTCATCTGGATTCAGCAGTGGTATCGATGTACACATTTTCATACCAGTATCATACTTAGCTAAATGTTTTTTATGACTGCTTTTGGTACCGTTTGGTATTACTCGCACCATTTTTACAGTTTATGTAGCTACATCGATTTTATCTCCAGTGCAATATTTATTTGGTTACCTACTTGAAGACTATAAAAGTTTTAATGCTATTCCCATCAAGCGCTGCCTTTGTGTGTTTTTTGTATCCTGCTATCCATTTTTCCAGTGGTTGGTAGCTGCACTGGGAATCGGCCTGCAAGCAGATCAGCTAAAAGTAGTTGGATCTGTATGTGCGTTATAATTAATCGAAATTAGTCGACTAATCGATTAAAAAACAAAACGATTAATCGAACAGAAAAATTTTGATCAGTAACAGCCCTAATATATATGTAATTTTCTTTCTTTTTCTTCAATCTGTAGTTTGCATTAAAATAATACATGCTGATTGTACCATGGAGGTGCTTTCTGTTGAGGGGTGACAATGTTCTGTTCCTTGCTTTAACCACTTTCCCACCGGAACATTTGTCAGCCTTAAGACCAGAGGTGTTTTTACAATTTTCCACTGCGCTGCTTTAACTGGTAATTGCGCGGCCATACAATGTTGTACCCAAACAAAATTTGCGTCCTTTTTTTCCCACAAATAGAGCTTTCTTTTGATGGTATTTGATTGCCTCTGCGATTTTTAATGTTTGCGATATAAACGGAAAAAGAGCGAAAATTTTGAGAAAAAATGATATTTTCTACTTTTTGTTATAAGAAAAATCGAACAAACTCAATTTTAGTCATACATTTTGGCCAAAATGTATTCAGCCACATGTCTTTAGTAAAAAAAATGCCAATAAGCGTATATTTATTGGTTTGCGCAAAAGTTATAGCATCTACAAACTAGGGTACATTTTCTGGAATTTACACAGCTTTTATTTTATGACTGCCTATCTCAATTCTTGAGGTGCTAAAATAGCAGGGAAGTACAAAACCCCCCCAAATGACCCCATTTTGGAAAGTAGACACCCGAAGGAACCTGCTGAAAGGCATGTTGAGTCCATTGAATATTTTTTTTTTTTGTAACAAGTGATTGAATAATGACAAAAAAAAAAAAAAAAAAAAGAAATTACAAAAAGTTGTCACTAAATGATATATTGCTCACACATGCCATAGTTATATGTGGAATTGCACCCCAAAATACATTCTCCTGCTTCTCCTGAGTACGGGGATACCACATGTGTGAGACTTTTTGGGAGCCCAACCACGTACGGGGCCCCGAAAATCAAGCACCGCCTTCAGGATTTCTAAGGGCGCAAATTTTTGATTTCACTTCTCACTACCTAAGACAGTTTTGAAGGCCATAAAATGCCCAAATAGCACAAAATCCCCCCAAATGACCCCATTTTGGAAAGTAGACACCCCAAGGAATCTGCTGAGGGGCATATTGAGCCCACTGAATATTTTTTTTTTTTGTACCAAGTGATTGAATAATGACAAAAAAAAAAAAAGAAAAAAGAAATTACAAAAAGTTGTAACTAAATGATATATTGCTCATACATGCCATGGTTATATGTGGAATTGCACCCCAAAATACATTCTGCTGCTTCTCCTGAGTACGGGGATACCACATGTGTGGGACTTTTTGCGAGTCTAGCCGCGTACGGGACCCCGAAAACCAAGCATCGCCTTCAGGATTTCTAATGGCGCAATTTTTTTATTTCACTCCTCACTACCTATCACAGTTTTGAAGGCCATAAAATGCCCAAATAGCACAAACCCCCCCCCAAATGACCCCATTTTGGAAAGTAGACACCCCAGGCTATTTGCTGAGAGGCATGTTGAGTCCATGGAATATTTAATATTTTGCCACAAGTTGCGGGAATATGACAATTTTTTTTTTTTTTTGCACAAAGTTGTCACTAAATGATATATTGCTCACACATGCCATGGGCATATGTGGAATTACACCCCAAAATACATTCTGCAGCTTCTCCTGAGTACGGGGATACCACATGTGTGGGACTTTTTGGGAGCCTAGCCGCGTACGGGACCCCGAAAACCAAGCACGGCCTTCAGGATTTCTAAGGGCATACATTTTTGATTTCACTCCTCACTACCGATCACTACCTATCACAGTATTGAAGGCCATAAAATGCCATGATGGCACACAACTCCCCCAAATGACCCCATTTTGGAAAGTAGACACCCCAAGCTATTTTCTGAGAGGCATTTTGAGTTCATGGAATATTTTATATCTTGCCACCAGTTGCTGGAATATGACAAACTTTTTTTTTTTTTTTTTTTTTTTTGCACAAAGTTGTCACTAAATGATATATTGCTCACACATTCCATGGTTATATGTGGAATTGCACCCCAAAATACATTCTGCTGCTTCTCCTGAGTACGGGGATACCACATGTGTGGGACTTTTCGGGAGCCTAGCCGCGTACGGGGCCCCGAAAACCAAGCACCGCCTTCAGGATTTCTAAGGGCGCAAATTTTTGATTTCACTCCTCGCTGCCTATCACAGTTTCGGAGGCCATGGAATTCCCAGATGGCACACAACCCCCCCAAATGACCCCATTTTGGAAAGTAGACACCCCAAGCTATTTGCTGAGAGGCATGGTGAGTATTTTACAGCGCTCATTTATTTTTGAAAATGAAGAAAGATATATATATATTTTTTTTTTTTCTTTTTTCAATTTTCAAATCTTTGTGACAAAAAGCAAGATCTGCAAAATACTCAACATACCTCTCAGCAAATAGCTTGGGGTGTCTACTTTCCAAAATGGGGTCATTTGGGGGGGTTTTGTGCCATCTGGGCATTCCATGGCCTCCGAAACTGTGATAGGTAGTGAGGAGTGAAATCAAAAATTTACACCCTTAGAAAGCCTGAAGGTGGTGATTGGTTTTTGGGGTCCCGTACGCGGCTAGGCTCCCAAAAAGTCTCACACATGTGGTATCCCCGTACTCAGGAGAAGCAGCAGAATGTATTTTGGCGTGTAATTCCACATATGCCCATGGCATGTTTGAGCAATATATCATTTAGTGACAACTTTGTGCAAAAAAAATAAAATAAAATAATAATAATTCTCTTTCCTACAACTTGTGTCAAAATATAAAATATTCCATGGACTCGAGATGCCTCTCAGCAAATAGCTTGGGGTGTCTACTTTCCAAAATGGGGTCATTTGGGGGGGTTTTGAACTGTCCTGGCATTTTATGAACAACATTTAGAAGCTTATGTCACACATTACCCACTCTTCTAACCACTTGAAGAAAAAGCCCTTTCTGACACTGTTTGTTTACATAAAAACATATTATTTTTTTGCAAGAAAGTTAAGTTGAACCCCCAAACATTATATATTATTTTAAAGCAAAGGCCCTACAGATTAAAATGGTGGGTGTTGCATTTTTTTTTACCACGCAGTATTTGCGCAGCGATTTTTCAAATGCATTTTTTTGGGCAAAAATACATATTTTTTTATTTTAATGCACTAAAACACACTATATTGCCCAAATGTTTGATGAAATAAAAAAGATGATCTTAGGCCGAGTACATAGATACCAAACACGACATGCTTTAAAATTGCGCACAAATGCGCAGTGGCGACAGACTACATACATTTTTAAAAGCCTTTAAAAGCCTCTACGGGTTACCACATTAGATTTACAGAGGAGGTCTACTGCTAAAATTACTGCCCTCGATCTGACCTTCGCGGTGATACCTCACATGCATGGTACAATTGCTGTTTACATATGACGCCAAACCGACGCTTGCGTTCGCCTTTGCGCAAGAGCAGGGGGGGACAGGGGTGCTTTTTTTTTATTTTTATTTTTTTTATTATTATTTAATTTGCTTTTTTAATTTTATTTTAAACTGTTCCTTACTTTTTTTTATTATTTTTATAATTTTTATTGCCATCTTAGGGCATGTAAATATCCCCTATGATAGCAATAGTTAGTGACAGGTACTCTTTTTTGAAAAAATTGGGGTCTATTAGACCCTAGATCTCTCCTCTGCCCTTAAAGCATCTGACCACACCAAGATCGGTGTGATAAAATGTTTTCCCACTTTCCCAATGGCGCAGTTTATATCCGGGGAGGGGACATACCCTCCCACTGCTTGTAAAAGCAGTTTAGAGGCTAATTAGCCGCTAGGACTGCTTTTACATGAAAGCCGACCGCTGGCTGAAAAGAATGATACCAAGATGATGCCTAAACCCGCAGGCATCATTCTGGTATAACCATTCAAAGTCCAGCAACATACCAGTACGTTGATGGTTCTTGTTGGACATGTATTGTAATCTTTTTTTTTTTTCATGCAGCCTGTTGGCTGAACGAAAAAAAGATTAATCGGTGGGTATGCCCACCATTAGAATACCTCCCTTCATCCACCCACTTCTAATGATGGGCATACATGCACCATTTATATATGCCAAAGCATGGGGGCATCCTCCCGCAAAAAAGTTATGCCGCTCACACACGTATGTACGCCGCATAAAAAGTTATGGCGCATACACACGGTCGGACTTTTCCACGGGCAAGCTTCCGACGGAATTTCGACCGTATGTACGCGGCATTAGGAGCAAAATCGCTCCTCCGCCCCTAATGCCCCCATGCTTTGGCATATATGCTCTTTTTTTAACTGTGGTGGTGAAATCACCTCCCACAGTGTTGGAGTCGCGGCTTTATGTATCGTGGGAGCAAACGCTGTTGCTGTCACGCTAAATAAATCCGCGCTGCAACTGAATGGCGTACCTGCTAAGCAAATGATGGTTAACATTATAACAAAGTAACATTACATTTTAACAGTAAGATCTTACCATACCATACCTGCAAAGCAAATATCAAAAACAAAACAAAACATTTTTTAACGCAACCTGTGCCTAAAAAATATATATGCCGAAGCATGGGGGCATCCTCCCGCAAAAAAGTTATGCCGCGTACACACGGTCGAACTTTTCCACGGGCAAGCCTCCGTCGGAATTTCGACCGTATGTACGCGGCATTAGGAGCAAAATCGCTCCTCCGCCCCTAATGCCCCCATGCTTCGGCATATATGCTCTTTTTTTAACTGTGGTGGTGAAATCACCTCCTACAGCGTTGGAGTCGCGGCTTTATATATCGTGGGAGCAAACGCTGTTGCTGTCACGCTAAATAAATCCGCGATGCAACTGAATAGCGTACCTGCTAAGCAAATGATGGTTAACAATAAAACAAACATTACAGTATAACATACCATACCTGCAAAGCAAATACAATAAAACATTGTAAAAATAGAGAGAATTGATATAGAACAATAGTGAGTGGACAGTAGAGAGTGAACATAAGAGAACAATAAAGAGAGGAGAAAAATACAACCATAACTATTTTTGGATTTTTTATTTTATATTTTTTTTGTGTTTTTGTGTGTTTTTTTATTTTTTTTCTACTTTTTTTCACTTTTATGAAAACTATAAACTGAACGTTGCAGATTATGGTCTCTCAAAATGTGATGGCCATCACATATTCCGAGACCCTGTGTTGGTGTGCCTAGGACTGTGTGGTGCTGTACCCTACGCTAAAACTGAACTAGTGTGTGGTAGCATTTGAAACATACACCAATGCAGAGACCAGGTTGGTCAGGACAGTCGGGACAATAAAAGCGGGTGTCACGCCTAAATCCGAGTTTGCTGCAGACACGACATCTTTTTTGGCGGGTTCTTTGGGTAGGGGTACCAGCGAGGACAAAAGGAAAATGCCTCTCATACAGCCGGCTCACTGCATTTGCGTTGGGAAGGTGGGGCACAGCACCATCTGGAAACAGAAGGGCTTCGACGATCTCTTCCTGGAATTTTAGGAAGGATCCAGTCCGTCCTGAAGCTCTGTATAGCACATGAGCGTTCAGCAAAGCCAATTGAAACAAATACACTGATACTTTTTTGTACCAGCGTTTGGACCTCCGGGCAATTAGGTACGGCGCCAACAACTGGTCATTGAGGTCCACCCCTCCCATGTTAAGGTTGTACTCGTGGATACAGAGGGGTTTCTCCACAACACCAGTCGCCGTAGGAATTTGGACTGCCGTGTCTGCGTGAAGCGAGGACAGAACAAAAACATTCCGTGAATCCCTCCACTTCACTGCTAACAAATTATTACACCGTAAGCAGGCTCTCTCCCCCCGACTAAGACGGGATTCTACAAGCCGTTGGGGGATGCCCCGGCGATTAGGTCGCACGGTGCCACATGCGCCAATTCCATAATCAAAAAGGTGACTAAAAAGTGGCACGCTTGTGTAATAATTGTCCACGTACAAGTGGTACCCCTTTCCGAATAAGGGTGACACCAATTCCCACACTATCCTACCAGCGCTCCCTACGTAATCAGGGCAATTCTCCGGCTCTACGTGACTGTCTTTTCCCTCGTAAACCATAAAGCTAGATGTATAGCCTGTTGCCCTGTCACAGAGCTTATACAACTTGACCCCGTATCTGGCACGCTTGCTGGGAAGGTATTGTTTGAATGACAAGCGGCCAGAAAACTTAATCAGGGACTCATCAACGCAGACAACTTGTTGGGGATTATACAAGGCTGCAAACCGTTCGTTGAAGTGGTTTACGAGGGGCCGAATTTTGTAGAGCCGATCGAATTCAGGGTCTCCCCGAGGACGACAGAGTTCATTGTCACTAAAATGCATGAACCGCAAGATCTGCTCGTATCGTGTCCTGGCCATGGAGGCAGAGAAAATGGGCATATGGTGAACTGGGTGCGTGGACCAATATAACCGCAGCTCACTCTTTTTAGTAATGCCCATATTGAGGGAAAGGCCCAGAAAGATCTTAAATTCGGAAACCGTAATTGGCTTCCAATCTCTGGCAAGGGACAGCTGGGGATTAGCGGCGAAGAATTGACCAGCGTACAAATTGCTTTGGTCCACAATAGATCTATAGAGATCTTCGGTGAAATACAGCGAATAAAAATCCAGTGACGTAAAATCAACTGTATTCACCTGAATTCCGGGTTGGCCAGTGAATGGGGGAAGTACGGGTGCTGCAGAAGTGGTGGGTACCCAATCAGGATTGGCGAATGCAGCAGGAAGGACACTATGGGGACGGGCCTGTCTTTGTCGTCTTCTTCTTCTTGGTGGCAGCGGGACACTACTAGTGCTTGCCACCTCTCCAGCTTGAACTGCACTTATGGGACTCGCCACGTCACCAAGTGTTACTGCAGTGCTGGATATATGACCAGGATGTACTAGGCCGCTGGTGCTTGCCAGTTCACCAGAAGGAATAGCGGCGCTAGTACTTCTCTCCTCCATACGAGAGCCCTGCGGTTCTTGCACCTCAGCGACAGCAGAAGATCGGGGTCTGGTACGCCTGACCCTAGCAGGGACCACTCCGTCGTCAGAGCTATCTGTCAGGGAGCCACTGTCGTCTACAGGATCGTATTCTGAGCAAGAATTTGACAGATGCGTGACCTCCTCATCACTATCTGACAGGCTCATAAACAAGTAGGCCTCTTCATCACTGTACCATCGATTTGCCATTTTGGGCTCTAAATTTAGGGGTACAGTGGTGAGATTCACAGGCAAAAAAGCACCTGACCTGTTAGCGACTGAGTCAAGCGCTACCAAAAAAACTGTTAGCGATCGCAGAGATCAGGCCTGACTCTGCGAACGCTGCAGTTATGTGTTTTTGTGTTTTGTGTCAGTGATCGATCGATCGATACTGCACTTCGGTGGGTTGGGCTGGGCGAAGGGGCTAAACGCAGGTGCTAGCAGGTATCTGGGCTGATCCCGCTAACAATGCGTTTTTGGGAACCCTAAACTGCAGGGGACGCTAGTATAGATCTGATCAGATCAGGTATCGATCCGATCAGATACTATACCACTAAAGGGAGGCGTATGGTGCGTGCGTGGGTGTTAGCGCTACTGGCACTAATCTGACGCTGCCTGGGGCGACGCAGACCCTATCTGGCGCTAAAACCAAACTTTTATCACACGCCGGGCGATCAGGGGGTTAAAACTTTATTTCAAAAAATATGGCGGGTGCCCTGATGCTATAGAAAATAAACAAACTAAACTGCGTCACCTGTGACACTTATACTGTGATCACTGGTGACAGGGGGTAATGAAGGGGTTAAACCTTTATTGGGGGGGGTTAGGGGGGTCCCTAGACTTTTTATGGCCTAAGACTGATTACCTAAACACTTATTTTTGTCACTAATGACACTAGTACAGCGATCAAAAAAAAATCTGATTGCTGTACTGGGTGACGCAGTGACAGGCAGTGAATGGGTTAATTTGGGGGGTGATCAGGGGGTGATCGGGGGGTTAAATGTGTGCCTATGTGACCTGGTGTTAGAGTAGTGTTGTGCAACTCACGTTTCAGATGCTCTCTCCCTCTCGGTCTGGAACGGAAAGACCGACACGAGGGAGAGAGCAGTACTTCCCCTGCCAATGTTTACAAAACATTGCCAGGGGAAGACAACCATTGGTTAGTGTGATCACCAGGTCCAGGCCAGATTTTATTGGCCTGGACCTGGTGATTGATCAGTTCTGAAACAAATCTGATCATCGGGAACGGCGGGGGGGCGCGCGCGCGCGCCCCATCGCCGTTCACGCGCAGGACGTATAGCTACGGGCTCTCGCCTGGGAGAGCCGACCTGCCGCCGTATTATGACGGTGCGCGGTCGGCAAGTAGTTAACATTGTCACCTTATTACACGTCCTTCAAGGGATCATGCCGTTGCTCCTTGTGCAAGCAAGTTCTAAAGGAAAGCCTCTTTCCAAGTGATGATGTGTAGCTGACACTGGAGAAAGTGCATATAGCAAGGAAGTGTCTGAAAAGTGGCTGCAGGAGATTCACAGCTCTGATACGTAAAAAAAAAAAGATGAAAAGATGAAAGTTGTGAAAAAATGCATAGCATATTTTATAATACACAGTGCTTTAACAAACTAAATGTCCTCCCGTTAGGGGTTGTGTTTTTAATGTTTTGTCATTTTGCCCCTTTTATGTCTATGAAGCACATGACAGGGACTTTTCATTCTTCTGAACACCTTTGTACCTTTAGGTTTAATGTACCAACCTTTCCTTTATTGCCCCCAATCAGGAAGTTATTTTCTCTGCCTTATCATAGAATATATTTTTTTTTGCTATTATCTTATATTCCTTTGCAGATCATACAATAACCATATGTGTCTATGCAAAGTATGCAATGGTGACGTACGAGAAAGGTATATAAGGAGAGATCTATAGCCTCAGTCTCCTTATTTCTGTTAATGAAGAACCTTCTACAATCTCATTTCCAAGACGTAAACTTATCATTGGATTTTTGATTATTGAGCGGACACAACCATGAAGCTTTCAGTGATGACTGTGATGATACTTGTTGAATTGATAGGTAAGTAAAGCTCTTCTAATTACTGTAAAGCATTTTACACTCCTTTGTAGCTGGGGGTATGTACTGACTTCCTGTTTGATGACAACTTATTTTTTTTCTTCTTAATTCAAGAAAGATACAGAATGGCATGACAGTGTATAATATATACACTATATTGTCAAAAGTATTGGGACGCCTGCCTTTACATGCACATGAACTTTAATGGCATCCCAGTCTTAGTCTGTAGAACCCAACACAACCAATGGCCAGGGTTGTCAGGAAGAGGCTCTTGTCCCCATCAACATGGGGACAAGGTGCTTTGGGGGGGGGACCCCAAAGCACCCTCCCTATGTTGAGGGCATGTGGCCTGGTATGGTTCAGGATGGGGGGGGGGGGGTGTGATCACAGACACTCTCCATCCAATCTGACAGAGCTTTAGCTATTTTGCAAAAAAGAATGGGCAACAATGTCCCTCTCTAGATGTGCAAAGCTGGTAGAGACATCCCCAAAAAGACGTGCAGCTGTAATTGCAGTGAAAGGAGGTTCTACAAAGTATTGACTCAGGGGGGCTGAATACAAATGTACCCCCCACACATTTCACATATTTAGTTGTAAAAAATTGAAAACCATTTATAATTCGAGATTTTCCTAGCTTGTGACGGAAAATATTGATTATATGAAGACAGGAGGCGAGTATCTTATGCATTAATCCTGTGTAAAAACATCTAACGTATGTAATAAAAGAAAAAACTGGTAGAACCACACCTCCCAGCAGTCCCATGGCCTAAACCACTCCCATACTAGTCTCTATAAATGGACTGCTCTCATCTAGGATCTTCCTCTTTCTTGTGTGAATGCGAGGTGTCGTTTCTAGCTTCTGATTATCGGCTCTTCGACCAGTCGGCCCCTTATCCGTAACCGAAGACTTCCAAAGAAGAGTAGGCTGTAAGGCCCGACTGCGTTGGGCCATGGTGTCGCGTAGACTTGCTGATTAAACCGAACAGGGGAACATCACCCTAACCATAGTTTTAAACGAAAATTCCAGGTAATAGATATGTCAATAACCTGAAACAAAACACAAAACGTGAAAGGGTTGGGAAGGGAGGGAAGATACTCGCCTCCTGTCTTCATATAATCAATATTTTCCGTCACAAGCTAGGAAAATCTCGAATTATACATCAGACAGGAGGCTCATATCTTATGCAAGTTCAAAGCTAACACAGCATAAATATATGTATGTTCCAAAATAAAAAACAAAACAGTACATAACAATCAGCATCATAAAACAGACATGGCAACATGATCTTCTGGTCTGAAATAAAAAAGGCGGAAGACTGATTCAGAGGACCAATCGGCCGCCATTAGCAGATCAGAGAGAGAGCCTCCGGTCGCCATCACCTTGGTAGCCATGGCACCTCTGGAGGAGTGTGCTCCAAACAGGGTGATGTCTATACCAGCCAGAGCCATGGTGGATCTAACCCAACGTGCCAAGGTGGCAGTTGTGACTGGATGATGGGGTCTGACGTAAGAAACTAATAATTGAGAGGAGTTTGGACTACGGAGGTCCGCAGTGTGCGCTTCGTATGCCTGTAGACATTTGACCACACAGAGTCGTGGGTGTGAAGGGAAGAAGGGATAGAAGACCGAGTGTAGACCGGTCTTTGTCCTGCGGACTATCGTGAACTTGACACCCTGGGGTGAAAATTGGCGTCTTGAAATGTCCAAGGCTCTAACGTCGGAAACGCGTTTTATAGAAACTAGGCAAAGCAGGATAGTGAGCTTGAAGGACAGCATTTTGAGAGACAGCGAATCGTTGTCTCCCCAGCCCGAGAGCATGGTAAGGACCCTAGAAACGTCCCAGGTGGACTGATACCTAGGTCGCGGGGGGCGTTTGAACCTAATACCCCGCAGAAGTTTGCAAATCAGGGGGTGTTTGCCTACAGGCATGGAATCCACTGGGTAGTGGTAGGCCGATATGGCTGACCTGTAGACATTGATGGAACTATAAGCCTTGCCAGAGGAGAAAGAGTCTGCCAAGTAGTTTGCAATGACGTTTACAGGGGCACGCAAGGGATCAACTTGCCGTTGGTCGCACCAACGTACCCAGAATTGCCAGGCTGATCGGTATGCCGACCGAGTCCCGGGGGCCCAGGCCATGGTGAGGAGGTCCCTAACTGAGCTTGAAAGGTCGTCACCCGGGTCCGGCACCCGGATACCAGCCACGCCAGGAGCGTCAGAGTGCCTTCCTCCACCAGGGGATGAATGCCCTTGGTTGGGTGAGACAGGATACGAGGGAATCGGGGAAGGAGTCTGGGATGGTCGATGATCGAGTCCAATAGCAGGGGAAACCAAGGTTGAGCTGGCCACCACGGTGTGATCAGAACCACCGTAGCTCCCTGATTGGTAATTTGTAGAAGGACCCTGGGGATCATGGAGAATGGGGGAAACGCATAGTGCGTACCTCCTGTCCAAGAGTGGCGGAAAGCGTCCACAGCTGAGGACCCTGGGTCCGGTCTCCAGCTGAAGAAGTGGGGCAGTTGGTGGTTGAGGCGAGAGGCGAAGAGGTCTATGCCCAAGGGGCCCCAGAGCAATTCTATTTGGGTGAAAACCGAACGGTCTAAACCCCAGTCGCTGGAATCTACCAGATATCGAGAGTTCCAGTCTGCTACTGTATTGGAGACCCCCGGGATGTACTCCGCTACAAGAGAGATGTCTCGAGACAGACAGAAGTGCCAAATCTCTGCAGAGATGTCCGCTAGAATCTTGGATCTGGTACCTCCCAGGCGGTTGATGTATTGAACCGCCGCGATATTGTCCATGCGCAATAATACGCAACAATTGGTCCGTGTTGCTAAGAAACTCTGAATGGCGAAGAGAGCCGCTGAGAGTTCCAAAGCGTTGATATGCAGCAGGGATTCCTCCCTGGACCAGATCCCCCCCGTGGACCTCATCCCCAAGCGGGCGCCCCAGCCCCGTCGGCTCGCGTCCGATTCTATGACTACGTCTGGTCGTGCGTTGAAAATCGTCCGGCCGTTCCAGTCGGTGGCGTGACGGAGCCACCAGCGCAGTTCGGCCCGAGCTTCTGGGGATAGGGACACTTCGTCTGCGTAGCGAAGGCCCTGGCGCAGGTGTAGGATTTTTAACCTCTGAAGGGCTCGGTAATGTAAGGGAGCCGGAAAGATGGCTTGAATGGACGCAGCCAATAGGCCCACTATGCGTGCCAGGATGCGTAGGGATAGGAAGCCTTTGCGTAAAACCGCCCTGATCTCTTTTCGGATTAGGGCCAGCTTTGCGCTGGGCAGTCGAAGGATAGCGAGGTGGGTGTCTATCGAGAAACCCAGAAATTCCATCTCCTGAGCCGGGACGAGAACCGATTTCTCTCGGTTGATAATAAAGCCCAGGGTTTGTAACAGGTCGATGGTCCAATTCATATGGCGATAGGCCATATTCTTGGAGTGAGTTAGTATGAGGAGGTCGTCTAGATAAATGATCAGACGCACTCCCCTGCTCCTCAACGCTGCCACGACCGGTTTCATCAGCTTGGTGAAACACCATGGGGCTGAGGACAGGCCGAACGGTAGGCACGTAAATTGCCAGATGCGACCCCACCATCTGAAACGGAGGAGATGTTGGGAGTCCGGGTGCATGGGGACTGTGAGGTAGGCGTCCTTTAGGTCCACCTTCACTAACCAGTCTCCGGGGGTGAGTAGGTCTCGGAGGCAGTGAATGCCTTCCATTTTGAAATGTCGATAGGCGACATGTTGGTTCAAGTCCCGGAGGTTTATGACCGGGCGGTAACCCCCCCCCTTCTTCTTGACTAGGAAGAGGTTGCTGAAGAAACCCGGAGATGGGGTGGTGACTTCGGTGATCGCATGTTTGGCTATCAATTCCCGAAGTTCGGTGTCTATGAGGGTCACATTTTCTTCTGAAAAATGGATAGGGGGTGGCAATATCCCCAGAGTCGGTGGGGACACAAGGTCTATTTGGAAACCTGTTACTGTATTCAGAACCCAGGAGTCTGCCGTAATCGCAGACCAGGCGAGCGTAAAAAACATTAGGCGACCTCCCACCGGTATGAGGGGAAAGGGAATGGGTGTGGTACTCACCAGAATACGGGCGTGAACGAGGATATCCTCTCTGGCCGCGTCCCCTCCAGGGTCTCCCACGGGGAGGGAAGAATGGTGCCGGTTGCGCGGTGGTGGTATAGTGGGTGGGAGCCTGGGTATAGTGCGGTTGAGCGGAAGACCTCTGGAAGGGTCTGCCCGAATTGTATCGGCCGGCAGAGCGGCCCCTGTATCTGCCGGCCCGAGGAAAAACTCTGGCATTGTTGGGTTTTTTCAGGGATGTTTGTGCCTTATCCAGGCTGTTGAACATACCGACAAATTTATTAATGTCCTTTATTCAGGACTCGCCAAAAAGCATGCCCCCTGCTGAGGGGCCTGGCTCGGACTCCGCTAGATGGGCTAGCTGTGGGTCGAGGCGCATGAGTATAGAGCGCCTGCGTTCAACTGAACAGGCGGTGTTGGCATTGCCCGTAAGGCAAATGGCTCTTTGGGCCCAACCGCGCAGTTGTGTTAGGTCAACCCCTTGGCCTGTTGTCGCGGATTGTTCCGCTAAGTTCAGGATTTTGGTCAAAGGCCCGAACAGGTCCAGGATGCGGTCTTGGATACTTGTAAAGGACCGGTCTATCCCTTTCTTAGGCATTTTACCTGTTTTCAGCAGGTATTTCATTAAAATGGGGTCCACTGTAGGTGTGACAACCGCCTTCATGGGGATATGCGGGCGGGGGCACTCCGCTCTAAGCTTATTGCGATTAGATTTATCTAAAGTTTTGCGTGCCCAGAGTTCTACATATTGGGACACGTGGGGCAGTGGGGACCAGTCCCCAGAGCGAGGATGGGAAATAGTGTCCGGGTTAAATAGGGGTTCCCCCATGGCGTCTAGTACGTCTTTGCCCTGTTCGTCAGGGTTGGCCTTCGGGAGGATTGCCGAAGCCCCCGCATCCTCTTCCTCATAGTAATCAGATCCTGAGACATCTGATTTATCCGACTCGGCGGATGAATCATCGTCCGACTCTAAAACGTATGAGTCTGGTTTGGCTCTTTTAGCTAAACCGTGCCTTTTTGTTGACTCTCTGAGGCTCAGAGGTTGAAAGGGATCTGTAGGATGCGTGGGGTGGCAGTCCGTGGAAGGATCTGCTCGCCGCATATTATTAGCTTCCCCTGCCGGGGAGTCATAAACCGTCACCACATTCTTCCTTTTGTAGGAAGATTTTCCTTTCTTTGTGGTCGGTTCTGTGCCGAGGGGTACGGGCACAGGGGGATGGGTGGATTGGGATGGTCCGGAAGCGGCAGCTATTGTCAGTGCTGCTTGGACAGATTGGTTAATGATGTCCTGTAATTGGGTTGTACTGAGGAGATGAGTTGGTTCTAGAACCAAGTCCTGCTCTAATGGGGAGGGGGAACCTTCCTCAGTCATGTTATAGGGAGACAGCGGCGGTTGTGGAAAAACTATATATGTAAATAGAGAGCGATGGCTCTGTAAGGGATTCTAATAGGAAGTTAGAGGACTGTGGCACAGGGATGGGAATAAAATTCCCAGGACAAAATAGTGGCAGAAAATTTGCGGCCGAGAACTATACCAGGCTCTCCCTCCGGTCACCAGCGCTGACTGGCATGCGACGGGAGGAGAGCCTGGGATCGATTGCGCTCTGGGGGCGAAGTCTCGCGAGACTACGGCTCCCAGGCGCCCATTGGTTGAAAAGAACGAGGGGATCCGCCTCCCGAGTCCAGCACGTGGAGTGATAGGACGGCGGGGGCGGCTCTGTGGGGATAGAGCGAGGCGGTGGATCCGCCTCCTTCGCGACGCGCGCTCGTTCTATAGGGAGGAGAGAAGAGGGAAATTGCCCAAGATGGCGCGCCGCATGGGAGAAAGAAAAAACAGGTAAAGAGAGAGGGTGCGTAAGACCGCTGGTGACCGTTGGCGATCGCGGTCCCAGCGGAACAGGGGTAATATAGTACAGCACAGAAGGAGTTAGACAAGTGGGAGGAAAATGGTAAAAGAGGATGCAAAGGAAGTTATTTGGTGAATGAAGCCTTGTGTGGCGAGACAAGGTTATCTGTAAACCGTACTATGAAAGATATATATCTAATGACAAAATATATATTATCAATATCAAAATCAATATCAATATATATCCAAACATTTGATGATACTTAACTTGCTCCGCCGTGAGCAGAAAGAAAGAGGAAGATCCTAGATGAGAGCAGTCCATTTATAGAGACTAGTATGGGAGTGGTTTAGGCCATGGGACTGCTGGGAGGTGTGGTTCTACCAGTTTTTTCTTTTATTACATACGTTAGATGTTTTTACACTTCTGCTGTGAGCATTAATAAAGAAGGATTAATGCATAAGATATGAGCCTCCTGTCTGATGTATAATTTTCTTTCCACTTCACAAATATGAGCCACCTTGTGTTGGTCTATCACATAAAATCCATAAAATACATTTACATTTTTGGTTGTAACATGACAATATGTGGAAAATGTCAAGGGATATGAATACTTTTTCAAGGCACTATATACTCTGAACTGCCTTATATATACTATACAAACTGCACTATATACTCTGAACTGCAGTATATATATTATACGAACTGCACTATATACTCTGAACTGCATTATTTATATTATACAGACTGCACTATATACTCTGATCTGCCTTATATATACTATACGGACTGCACTATATACTCTGAACTGCAGTATATATACTATACGAACTGCACTATATAATCTGAACTGCAGTATATATACTATATGAACTGCACTATATACTCTAAACTGCATTATATATATTATACAGACTGCACTATATACTCTGATCTGCAGTATATATATACTATATGAACTGCACTGAACTGTATCATATATACCCTGTGTTATATACTCTGTACTACAGTATATACTCCGCAGTGCACTGTTATATACTCTACACTACACTGTCAAATATACTCTGCCTTGTACTGCTATATACACTTAGGCCGGGTACACACGAACAAACATGTACGGTGAAACCGGTCCGTCGGACCGTTTTCACCGTACATGCCTGCCAGAGGGCTTCTGTACGATGGTTGTACACACCATCGTACAGAAGTCCGCGCGTAAACAATACGCAGGGCGTGTCCGCGTCGTCGCCGCGAGATGACGCGGAGACGTGGGCGGGCCTGCCATTTAAAGGCTTCCACGCATGCGTCGAAGTCATTCGACGCATGCGAGGGACGGCGGGCGCCTGGACATGTACGGTAGGTCTGTACTGACGACCGTACATGTCCGAGCGGGCAGGATTCCAGCGGACGGTTTTAAAACACGTCCACGAATATTTGCCCGCTGGGAAAAGGCCCGGCGGGCAAATGTTTGCTGGAATTCGGCCCGCTCGCGCCTACACACGACCGAACATGTATGCTGAAACTGGCCCGCGGACCAGTTTCAGCATACATGTTTGATCGTGTGTACGGGGCCTCAGGCCTCGTACACACGATAGGATAGCCAGAGGACAACGGTCTGAAGGACCGTTTTCATCAGTCCAAACCGATCGTGTGTAGGCCCCATAGGTTATTTAACCTTTGGTTAAAAAAATGAGTACTTGCTTTAAAATTTAACCTATGGACTGGTAACCGATAGGTCAAAACCGATCGTTAGTATGCAAAAGCATCGGTTAAAAACCTGCGCATGCTCAGAATCAAGTCGACGCATGCTTGGAAGCATTGAACTTTTTTTTGCAGCAGCACGTCGTTGTGTTTTACGTCACCGCGTTCTGACATGATCGTTTTTTTAACCGATGGTGTGTACGCACGACGGACCATCAGTCAGCCTCATAGGTTAACCTAAGACAACGGTCCTTCAGACCGTTGTCCTCTGGCTATCCTATCGTGTGTACGAGGCTTAAGCTGACTGACCGCACACTACACTGAGTGAAATACCCTGCCTAACCTCCATTCATAAATACTATACACTTTTAGCCAGATTCACGTAGACTTATGACGGCGTATCAGTAGATACGCCGTCGTAAGTCCGAATGTGTGCCGTCGTATCTTTGCGCGCATTCTTAAACAGAGATACGCCTCTCTGTTGCCAAGATACGACCGACGTAAGTCTCCTACGCCGTCGTATCTTGGCTGCATATTTACGCTGGCCACTAGGGGCGGGTACGTGGATTAACGCGTCAAATATTTAAATGAGCAAGATACGCCGATTCATGAACGTACGTACGCCCGTCGCAGTAAGCTACGCCGTTTACGTAAGACATACGCCGGCGTAAAGATAAAACACCTCTCTAGGTGGCGCAGCCCTTGCAAAGTATGTTGTTTGCATAAGCGTACGTGAATGGGGTTGGGCATAGGTTACGTTCACGTCGAAAGCATTGAGTATTTGCGACGTGATTCTGAGCATGCGCTCGCATGCGCCGTACGAACGGCCTTCATTTACATGGGGTCACGGTTAATTTAAATGTAGCCCGCCCACTACATGCCTACTTTGAATTAGGTGGGGTTACGCCGACCCATTTGCGCTACGCCGACATAACTTTGGGAGCAAGTGCTTTGTAAATACAGCTCTTCCTCTCAGAGTTACGTCGGCGTAGCGCAAATGAGCTGCGCTACGCCGGAAACAAAGAAGCGCCGCTCTACCTGAATCCGGCTATTTAAGTTTAGGGGTTAAAGCAAACAGGGCTGGTGCAAGGATTTTTGACACCCTAGGCGAAACCTCATTGTGCCGCCCCCCTTGGCTCCACCCTGTTTGCCCTCCCCATGTATAACCTAGATTTTTAATGAAACGCACATCAATTGCAGAATTACCAGCACTTATCAATGCAGCCTCACCAGCGCCCATCAATGAATGTTTGCTTCCATCCATTTGGGAGTCGGGACACAGACACAGTCCTCCACTGCCGCTGCGCCTCTGACACTATGAGCGAACAGAGTGGCGGCTGCCTGCTGATGCTGAGGCTTAGGACGGGTACACACAAGAGGATTTATCCGCGGAAACGGTCCGGGGGACCGTTTCCGCGGATAAATCCTCTGGCGGATTTTGATCTCATGGTTGTACTAATGTACTAATTCCGTCCGCGGTGACGTGTCGCGCCGTCGCCGCGATGATGACGCGGCGACGTGCGCGACGCTGTCATATAAGGAATTCCACGCATGCGTCGAATCATTACGACGCATGCGGGGGATGGATTCGGACGGATTGATCCGGTGAGTCTGTACAGACCAGCGGATCAATCCGTTGGAATGGGGACAAAAATCCGCGGAAACAGATCCGCTGGATTGTACACACCAGGGGATCTATCCGCTGGAGCCGGTTCGCGGATCAATTCCAGCGGATCGATCCTCTCGTGTGTATGGGGCCTTAGTTGCTTGCTGCAGAGAGAAGAGAGTAGGAACACCAGTGGCTGGGCACCTCTAGGCAGCATGGCGCCCTAGGCGGCTTCCTAGTTTGCCTAGTGGTAGCACCGGCCCTGATA
The DNA here is from genome assembly GCF_905171775.1 of Rana temporaria. NCBI lineage: Eukaryota > Metazoa > Chordata > Amphibia > Anura > Ranidae > Rana > Rana temporaria. The sequence goes on from NC_053491.1 coordinate 456,531,017, forward strand.
GCAAAATTAAACTGCACACAAAGTTTTGGGCCTACAGAAGCTCTTTCCATAATGTGAAAGCAACAACTGCAAACTCTCTTTGTTTACCTTTATGCCCCGTACACACCATCACTTTATGTGATGAAAAAAAATGAAGTTTTTAAAAACGTCACTTTAATTGACCGTGTGTGGGGGAAAACGTCGTTTTATGTCTTCTAAAAAACTACCAAAAAAAAATTGAAGCATGCTTCAATTTTATGTGTCGTTTTTCAAAACGTCAACTTTTACTTCACAGAAATTGACCGTGTGTAGCAAAAACGTCGTTTAAAACGACGTTTTTTCACCCGCGCATGCCCAGAAGCTACTTATGAAGCAAGCTTTAATGGAAAAACGTGGTGAACGTAACCTCGCTTTGCTAGAAGCTAGATCATTGTGAGAAAACAATGGTGTGGAGGCAACTTCGTCTTTGAAAATTGAAGTTTCAAAAACGTCATTTTTTACTTCACAGAAAATGTCATTTTTTTTCATCACATAAAGTGATGGTGTGTACGCGGCATTAGAATCTTCAGAAATCTTTATTGGCTGAGCAAGAAAGTACTTTGTCTTTGTCCCTGAACACATCAAGATAAACAAACATGCACAGCTCATTGTACAATCTGACAGGCAAGAAGAAACATTTATGGCAGAAGAGACATACAGAGTCTGCTCAGTCATAAAAAAAGATAACTCTCAGAATTGTTCTTCTTAGGCCTTGTACAGATGACCGAACATGTCCGATCAAAACGGTCAGCGGACCGTTTTCATCGGACATGTCTGCTGGGAGGTTTTGGTCTGATGTGTGCACACACCATCAGACCAAAATCCCCGCGGACAGAGAACGCGGTGACGTAGAAGACACCAACGTTCTCTGACACGGAAGTGCAATGCTTCCACGCATGCGTCGAATCAATTCAACGCATGCGCGGGATTTCGGGCCGCTGGTTATACTGGTCGTACTAACCATCGGACATGTCCGACGGACATGTTTCCAGCGGACAAGTTTCTTAGCATGCTAAGAAACTTTTGTCCGCTAGAAACCTGTCCGCTTGGCCGGAAAACTGTCCGCTAGGCCCTACACACGGTCGGACATGTCCGCGGACCAGTTTCAGCGGACATGTTCGGTCGTGTGTACAAGGCCTTAGGATAAGGTGACCAGATTTTTAAAATTAAATTTGGGGACATATTTTTTCTTTACTAGTAATGGCAACAATCAGCGACTCTCTGCCCGTCGCCGCCCGCCTCACAGCCTCTCAAGTCTTACTCTTCGGGCCCTGGCTACTACTGTATAGGGAGCAGAGGAAGATCACTCCGCCAGGGAAGGCAAGGAGATCGGAGGGTGGCTGGTCAGGATTTGAGCCAAGGCAGAAGAACATGCGAGCGAAGCTGAATGGGCATGCGCCCGAAACTGAAGAAATATTCCCTCCGCTCCGACCAGCACATGATCATCAGAAAGGGGCACAGATAATGGTAAAAATACAACCCCCCTATGCTAGTAGGCACGGCGGAGCGGGGGTGTGTCATTTTTTTTTTTTTTTAATTCTGCACTGATTGTCTTTGAAATTGCCCCTGCCCCCCATTAAATCCAATCTGGGGACAAAATCAGGGACAGACTTGGTCCGGGGACAGTGTCCTCAATCAGGGGACTGTCCCCTGAAACGGGGGATGTCTGGTCACCCTATCTTAGGCCTGGTATTAAAGCGGAGCTCCACCCTAAAGTGGAACTCCCGCTGATCGGATCCCTCCCCCCCCTCTGGTGTCACATTTGACACCTTTCAGGGGGGAGGGGGGTGCAGATACCTTTCTAAAGACATAGACAAAGGTATTTGCACCCACTTCCGGTCACAGTCTGCGGGCAGACTGTGGGCAGGACGTCACCTCCCGTCCCCCCTGTTGTGTTCTGGGAACACTCCGTGTGTCCGTAAAAGCTCAGCGGGGATCCTCCGTAAAATCCCAGCTGAGCTGTCAGCTGACAGGGCGGTCCCCGCACACTGTGCAACGGATGGATGAAAATGCGGACATACGGTCCGTACGTGTGAAAGGGCCCTAAGGGTGCCGATAATAAAAGTCAGCAGCTGCAGTATTTGTAGCTGCTGACTTTTAATATTTTTTTTTCAGCAGACATCCGCTTTAAGTGAAGATTTATAGGCTGAGGTTAAAGAGGAACTGCAGTCCGCTCACATAATTTTTAATAAAAACATCTTTGCCATTCTGATAGCTCCCAACTGTCCCTGATTTGGAGCAATGTCCCTCTGTCCCTCTTTCCCCCTTATCTGTCCCTCATTTTGGTCTTATCTATAAAGTTGTATATAAAATGCACTTTTTATCTTTCAAAAAGTTTTTCCCAGTGCTAAACCTTTCATCCAAAATCTAAATTGCTGCGTTTGTACATTTTAAAAGCCAATATAAAGGAAAAATAGTGGTAAAAAAAAGCACTTGTGGATTTAATTAACCTTTTATTTTGGTTAATTCTCCTTTAAGGGGGTGTGGCAGGGGGCGTGTCCTATGTATATATATGTTTGCCAGTAGGTGTCCCTCATTCCCATCTCAAAATGTTAGGAGGTATGCTCTCCAACCACTTTGTATATTATTTTATATATACTGTGATTCTGTACTGTGATACTGTAATATGCTGCAGAAATCTCCCTCCACTGAGTCTGTCTGCATCCATTTTAACTGTTGAGCTGCCGCCTGTTCACTTCCTGGTTTTACATAGAGTCACAGAGGCACACCTCCAGCTCTCCAGCCCTCATTGGCCCTCTTATGACTCAACCCCCCCCTCCCTTCCTGGAAAACGTATTGCATTTTTTTTTACCAAAAATATGCAGAAGAATACGTACCAGCCAGAACTGAGGATTTTTTTGTATTTTTTTATATATTTTTGGGGATATTTATTATAGCAAAAAGTACAAAATATTGCTTTTTTTTTTCAAAATGTATGCTCTTTTTTTGTTTATAGAGAATACAAATAAAAATCGCAAAGGTGATCAAATACCACCAAAAGAAAGCTCTATTTGTGGGGAAAAAATTATTACAATTTCATTTGGGTAAAGTGTTGCATGACCGCGCAATTGTCATTCAAAGTGTGACAGTGCTGAAAGCTGAATAATGGCTTGGGCAGGAAGGGGGTGAAAGTGCCCTGTATAGAGGTGGTTAAATTAGCTGCCTGATCATAATAATTAGCAAGACAATTACAACTTTTTCTTAAGACCCCTTTCACACTGAAGCATTTTTACAATGTTTTAGCGTTAAAAATAGCGCTATTAAAACGCTCATAAAACGCTCTCCATGCATTTCAATGGACCCGTTCACACTGAGTCCTACAAGCAGCATATTTGGAGCAGCTTTTGGGCACTAAAAAAAACGCTCCAAAAACGCCCCTCTCCATTGAAATTAATTGAAAGCGCTGTAAAAACGCCTTACCCTTTCACACTGAGGCCCTGCAAAAACTCCCTAAAATGTTAGGGCCTTAGCGGTGCTTTACCAGCACATTGGGATTGTAGAGGCTTTACGCGAATAACGCTTGAAAAACACCCCAGTGTAAAAGGAGCCTTATGCCGCATACACACGACCGTTTTTCAGCATGAAAAAAAACGACGTTTTTAAAAACGTCATTTAAAATGATCCTGTGTGGGCTTCACATCGTTTTCCATGTTCTGAAAAACGACAAAAAAAAAAAGTTCGAACATGCTGCATTTTTTAACGTCGTTTTAAAACATTTTGTTTTTCGGGTTGTAAAAAATGATCGGGTGTGGGCTAAAACGACGTTTTAAACCCGCGCATGCTCAGAAGCAAGTTATGAGACTGGAGCGCTCGTTCTGGTAAAACTACCGTTCATAATGGAGTAAGCACATTCATCACGCTGTAACAGACAAAAAAGCGCGAATCGTCTTTTACTAACAAGGAATCAGCTAAAAGCAGCCCAAAGGCGAATAGAACTTCCCCTTTAGAGTGCCGTTGTACGTGTTGTGTGTCACCGCGCTTTGTTCATTATTTTCAAAAACGATGGTGTGTGGGCAACGTAGTTTTTAATGATGAAGTTGGAAAAACTTAGGGCCAGATTCAGAGAGAACTTACGCTGACGTATCTGTTGATACGCCGCGTAAGTTCTAGGATGCACCGTCGTATCTATGCGCCGTATTCTTGAAACCAGATATGCCAGAAATCTGGCTCCATCCGACCGACGTAAATCTCCTACGCCGTCGTATCTTGGGTGCATATTTACGCTGGCCGCTGGGGGCGCTTCCGTTGATCTACGCGTTGAATATGTAAATGACCTAGATACGCCGATTCACGAACGTGCTTGCGCCCGTCGCAGTAAGCTACGTCGTTTACGTAAGGCGTACGTCCGGCGTAAGTTTACCCCTCATAAAGCAGGGGTAAGTCATGTTATGGTATGGACGTCGGAACAGCCGTCGGATTTTACGTCGTTTACGTAAGTCGTACGTGAATGGGGCTGGGCGTAAGTTACGTTCACGTCGTACGCATTGAGCCGTCGTATCTTAGGGAGTATATGCAACGTGATTCTGAGCATGCGCGCGCATGCGCCGTTCGATCGGCCATTCATTTACATGGGGTCACGGTTAATTTCACTACATCACGCCCACTACCTGCCTACTTTGAATTAGGCGGGCTTACGCCGGCCCATTTACGTTACGCGGGCGTAAAAATGGGAGCAAGTGCTTTGTGAATACTCAGCTTGCCTCTCAATGTTACGTCGGCGTAGCGCATATGAGATGCGCTACGCCGGCACAAAAATACGCCGCTGTCTCTGAATCCGGGCCTTAGTTTTTTTTGGACATGCTGAAAAACAAAGTTATCGGCATTCCCTCCTCTTCAGTGAAGTCAGCCATTGGAGAGATCATGTAACTGGCCTGGAGTGCCCTCAGTATAGGTAAGTATATCTTTCCTTTACAGTATAGTTAAAATAGGTATGTCTCGTCTGCAATAATATACACTTAGGTAACTGCTTCTGGTCTTCTACTGAATGAATGCTGAGCTGCTCATGCACAGCTCACCATACTTTCATGGCACACTACAGCTGTTCACAAGAGGCATGAAGGAGAACTCTATTTAAAAGAGAAGTATGACCAAAGCTTTTTTGGCCATAATTCTGTGGATCACAGGAGTACAGTTAGTTCTGTGACCCATTTTCAGCCGATCCAGGCTCGGAAAAGGTCCGGACCATATGGTCGGGATTCACCCAGATGCCTGGACCAGCACCTGCCTCAGCCTCTTAGCGATCCACTGAGAGGCTGAGCCATCCTCTCCCGCCATTCCTGCCACTCCTTATCTGCCTAAAAGTTTTATGTATTCCTTTCCTTTCTTAGCCATGTTCATCCCCTTTATTAATTGTGCTTTTATTTCTCCAGGAAACAACACAGCTATCCTAGCCACTACTGCTGAATCCTCACTTTTAACTACAGAAGCAACAATTATAGCTCAAACTACAACAGAAGCAATCCATACAACAACTACCTCTTATACAGCATCTACAATTACAACCAAGACAACACCTCTTCCGGCAACCACCATAAGTAACATTGGACCAACACCATGTGAGTTATGCCTAAGTATTGATGTATTCATTAAAAATAATCTAAGTGAGGCCCAATGTGTTATCAGTAAGACTATCTTCATTTACAGTATGTAGTATAGAGTTAATAGACTGCTGGCTGTACTACAGAAGCTTTATGTATTTCTGTAGCCAACATTTTTCGTTTTTAGTTTTGGAAAAAGTAAAGGGACTGTATGCAGAATGTTTTACCTGAAATAACGACTTCAGAGGCAGGAGGTGGAGTAAACTTGGCCGCAGGCCTTTATTACTGGTATTATTTGTTTAAATTGACCATATTTATTGAGCAATTAACCAACTCAATATATACACCATATAACACATCACTTATTTACTTAACCACCACCATTCATCAACCCAGTCACTACGACTCAGGTTGGATCCACTTTATTATTAACTAACCCCTCTTGTTCATTACAAACCAAAAGAGAAAACCAGTAATAATTAGGCCGCGACAAGGGAGGGGGGAGGGAGTTCACAGGTAGGGATTACCTTGCGTTCTGGCTGCTGCAGCCTGTTGCCCTGGCTTAAAAAACCTTCTACCCTTCCAGAAGGTTCCCCTGGGACATGTGACCCGCTCCTAACTATCCATTGGGCCCTGGCTAATCCACCTGGGATTTTACCTTTCAGGTGTGCAGGGGAGGGGCCACCCTCCCCGCCCACCAAGGCCAAATTACCTATTAACCCCAGGTGTGGGGGAAGAGGGAGACATAATCTTTCCCTCTGCAACATCCCCATGTGCTCAGGGAGCTTAAAGCAGCTCCCTTCACATTCAGGAAGGGCTTACATTATTACAAAGTTGGTAAGGTTGATAGAAGACATCTTTCCATCCAGTTCAAAGTGTGTGTCTACCTATTTCCATATCTTATATTATATACTGTACACTGTAAATATACAAGTTTGAATTTATCTACATTTCCTGCTGACAGCACTAAATCTGGAAGTGAGTTCCACATCTTTACCACCCTATCAGTAAAAAACCTTTTATGCAGTTTAAGATTGAACCACTTCTTATCTAAGTTCATTGTGTGGCTACGGGTCTGCTTTAGAGACCTTGGATTAAATGATACAGCTAAGTCACTGATACAGTCACTATATAAATATTTGTATAGTGCGATCATATTTACTTTTAAGTGTCTTTTCTCCAGGAAGAATAAGTTCAATGTTTGTAGTCATTCGTTATAACTGTGGTCTTCCAGTCCCCTTATTATTCTTGTTGCCCTCCTCTGGAATCTAGTTCAAGGACATCCTAAGTTCCGGAAGATTGGTGACCAAAACTGGACTGCTTAAGGCTAGGTTCACACCACGATTTTACCATCCGATAAACGGACCGTTAAATCGGATGGAATCGTATGTGACAAAATCGTGTGTCAAAATTTTCACTAAAAAATCGGATCCTGATTTTAAATAATGTCTGGGAAAAAGAAGATTTTTGAAGTTATGGATATTCAGGGGAACCCCGCCGTCAATTTAAAAAAAAATGACGTGCGGTTCCCCCTAAATATCCATAACCAGACCTGTTGTCCGGGCACGTTGACCTGTCCGGCTGCAGAAAAGAGGGGGGGACAGAGTGCGGCCCCCCCTCTCTCCTGAACCGCACCAGGCCACATGCCCTCAACATGGGGAGGATGTCCCCATGTTGATGGGGACAAGGGTCTCATCCCCACAACCCTTGCCCGGTGGTTGTGGGGGTTATGCAGGCGGGAGGTTTATCAGAATCTGGAAGACCCCTTTAACAAAGGGGACCCCCAGATCCTGACCCCCCCCCTGTGTGAAATGGTAATGGGGTACACTGTACCTCTACCATTTCACGAAGGAAGTGTAAAGTATTGTAAAAAAACACACTGACACCAAAGAATAAAGTCCTTTATTAAAAAAAAAAAAAAATCCAGCGGTGACAAATCCACTCGTTCCCGGCTTCCTGCGTTGTCCTGATCCTGCGACGGCTGCGGGTGATCTCCAAGAAGAGGAAAGACCTTTCCTCTTCTCGGGCTTCCCCAGTGACGTAGCAGAGGGTACGTCAGAGGGGGCGGGGTCACGTGACGGGTGGCTCTGCCTCCTCTATATAAGAAATGTCACAGCTTCAGCCGCTCATTCGCTGGGCTGTGCCCAGCGGTGAGAGGAGGTCCGGGATGCTGCTGCGCCGGATGGATGGATCTTCACATCGCCGGAGCGGAGATCACCCGATGCTGGATCTTCTCATCGCGGGAGATCACCCGCAGCCGTCGCAGGATCAGGACAACGCAGGAAGCCGGGAACGAGTGGATTTGTCACCGCTGGATGTTTTTTTTTTTTAATAAAGGACTTTATTCTTTGGTGTCAGTGTGTTTTTTTACAAGACTTTACACTTCCTTCGTGAAATGGTAGAGGTACAGTGTACCCCATTACCATTTCACACAGGGGGGGGGCCGGATCTGGGGGTCCCCTTTGTTAAAGGGGTCTTCCAGATTCTGATAAACCTCCCTCCCGCATACCCCCACAACCACCGGGCAAGGGTTGTGGGGATGAGACCCTTGTCCCCATCAACATGGGGACATCCTCCCCATGTTGAGGGCATGTGGCCTGGTGCGGTTCAGGAGAGAGGGGGGGCCGCACTCTGCCCCCCCCCTTTTCTGCGGCCGGCCAGGTCAACGTGCTCGGATAACGGGTCTGGTTATGGATATTTAGGGGGAACCGCACGTCATTTTTGTTTTAAATTGACGGCGGGGTTCCCCTGAATATCCATACCAGACCTAAAGGGTCTGGTTATTGAATTTGCGGGGACCTCCGTTCGGGTTCGCTCAACCCTAGTAATAAAAAAATCGGGTACGATTTATCGCACAGTCATCCGATTTAGTACGATTTACATTGACCACAATTTTAAATCGTATCAAATCGTATGCGGATCAAATCGGATGCACTTGGGGACCTAAATTAATGAATGGCAGTGAATGGATCCGTTTTGCCATACAGATTTGTACGATTTTAAAACTAAAATCGTGAGTAAAAAAAGGATGACAAAATCGTGGTGTGAATGCACCCTTACTCTTATCAGGTTATTTTTTGCTGTCTGTATCCATTGGGAAGATTTCTCTCGACTTTTTTTTTTTTTTACAGAATGGGGGGAAATTTTTTACTTAGACATTAGCTGCCACGGGAGCTGGTTTCCCAATTGAAAGATAAGATTTCTCTTTACCTCTGGTGGCATCTGTAAAATTTTAGATTTCCCATCACTTTCTGTCTTAGTGACAATGTCTACAAGAAACAGATAGGTCTAAACCTGGGACACCGACAGCACTACAAACTTGACAAAGGATCTAATTCTTCAACACCAAAACTATTAATTTCAAAATGAAAAATACGCATACCCTTTAACCTGTTGCTCTTCATATACCGTATTTATCGGCGTATACCGCGCACTTTTTTCCCCTGAAAATCAGGGCAAAATCGTACAGGACGTGAGCGCGAGAGTAGCCGAGCCTGCCCGACTATACACGAGTGTACTGCGCCGGCATATACCGAGCGCAGTACACTCGTGTATAGTCGGGCAGGCTTGGCTCCTCTCGCGCTCACTTCCTGGACGTACAGGATGTCAGCGCGAGAGTAGCCGAGCCTGCCCGAATATACACGAGTGTACTGCGCTCGGTATGTGCCGGTGCGGTATTCAAACTCGGCACGGGAAAGCGGGGATTGAGCGGGGAGGACGCCGCAGAAGGACGCCGGACCCGACGAAGAGGACACCCGAAGCCGCAGACAGATGCCGGACCCAAAGAGGCCGCCGATGGACGCCGCGCAAGACACCAAAACTGTAAGTACAAAAATCTTTTTTCCACAGGAATGCGGGTCCACTTTAGGGGTGCGCGCTATACGCCGGAGCGCGCAATACCCCGATAAATACGGTAATTATTATGTTTGGCATAGGGATGTTGGGCCTTAACACCCAAATGTCCCACAATTGGGTTCATGGTGGTTGGGGTTTCTGTGATAAGCGCATGCTCACAGAGCACTTCAGCACAATGAGCCAAGCTCCCTCTTGATTGAGAGCCAGCGAGTCTAATTCCAATTCATGTAACCAAAGTGACAGCCAATTTCAATGTTTAGGAAAATTTCCCCCGTCTGCTGGGATTTAATACCCAGTTAAAGGTCTACAAGGAGCAGAAAGGGATAAAAAATGTATATGCTGCTGTTAGTGAGTCAAGACATGTATATCTGGTAGATATATGGGAACAAATTCAAAGCAATGTATTTATTTAGTATATTTAATAGATCTTTAGAGTGGAAAGTCACTTAAAATTGAACGTTCCACTTGTCTTCCTCTTCCCCTACTGTAATTATATTGTTTTTATTTTCTTTTTCTGGGAGCAGGTACCTTTTTCTGATACGGACAATTTTTAGGTGAGAAATATGGAAGCTTCAACCACCCCTTGCTCACCCTAAACATTGGGGGCATGTCGCATGTCCCAGAAGGCTGTGTGATCAATATGAACACACATCATGATCTTGCACATGCACAGTGGGGAGCCAGCTGTGAAACAGCAGGAAGTCCCAGCTGGCTGCCACAACCAAGATGGTGGGCCTGATCAGTGGCGTCACTAGGGTTGGTGTCACCCGGTGCAAAAAAGAAAATGGTGTCACCCCCCTCCACTAACTACAGACCCTCTCCCGCAGTATAGATCCCCCTCCCTCAGTACAGACCCCCCACTAAGTACAGACTCCCCCCTCCAGCAATATAGACTCCCCTCCCTCAGTATAAACCTCCCCCCTCAGTACAGACACCCCCTCAGTGCAGACCCCTCCATTAGTAGACATTCCCCTCAGTGAAAATCCCCCCAGCAGTACAGACACCCCCATTCCAGCGCAGCCCCCCCCCCTCAGTACAGACACCCTCCTCAGTGCAGAACACCCCAGCAGTGATTTCTGGGTTTTAGTTTTGGAAAGAGTGGTGAGGGTTTAGGGCCTCTGTTGGGTTTTTACTGCTGTCTGTTTCACACCGAGGACATTCACACTCTCTATTTATCCTGGTGACCACTGTCACTGGTACAGAAAGTTGTGGGAAATCCAAAATGACATACTGTACTTGACCCTAAAACAGAAGAGGAGTGTATAGTGCACCCCCTAGGGAGCAGCTGGTAAAATGGGATCCCCCAACCTGCACAGCCAGGCACACCACATCTTCACAGGCACTCAGATCAAAAACAGTGTTTTATTGAGGGATAGAACTTGGATAGGTATTGGGAATATTATGGGATGCCCACTTGACCGTAACATACTTCTTCAGGCACACTTTAACTATATACAATCTCTATATACACTCCTTTTCTTCCTCCTGTACAAAACTTGCTTGCAGAAAACAGCACAGACCCAGCTGGAACACTTTTTGGTGAATCTGGCAAGGCAATTAGTCAGATTAAGCAAAAAGCCCTTTGCAGGCAGGGACCGCAGGCCCTTTTGGTCGTGTAGATAAAAGTCCAGTATCCAGCTACATTCCAGTGGCTACTGATCCCAGCACCACCTCTTCAGGCACTGCCAGCCCACCTGGCTGCAGCTGCCCCTCTTACTACCCCTCCTGGCTGCTTCCCACAATCCTCCCAGACTGACAAATTTACCAGCCACCTGGCTGTCTTCTCCCTGGAGATCTCCTGGATGTGCTAGCTGGCTCCTGTTGTCCTCACACTTCCGTGCCTCTGGACAGGACTCCCCCACCTGTTATAAGAGGATTCCTCCAGCACCTTAGCCCCAAGTTTGAGGTCACCCCCCCAGACTAGGGGGCTACCCTCCATTGCCACTGACAGCCTCCTCAGCACTTTATCTACAGCTCTCACCTGAACTGCCCTTTGCTGGCATGACCCTGAGTATTTTAGAGGTAACCCTGCCCCAGCCAGCCCACTTGCTAGAGATTGGCTGGGGCCCTCATCAATACTCCAGGCATATCATCCTTACCTCCTTCCCATTCTTCTGGAAGTTTCTCCAAAGTTCCAGCAAGTAGGAGGAGGTACCAGAGGTGCTGCTTGATGAGTCACCCAGCCTCTCTGAGTCACTCCCCCCTGACCCAGATTCAACACAGGCTTGGCTGCCAGCCAAGCCTAACAATTTACCTACACTACAAACTATATGCAACCTAGCACTCTACACTAAAGAGCACTACAAGTGGAAATCTGATTCAATGACAATTCTCCCCAAAGCGGGTTTTCCTAAATTCAGAAAGACTTACATTTACATTGTTATATTTTCCCAGGGTCACAGACAGCAAAAAAATACTGGACAGTGTTCCCTAGTACTGTTTATTCCAAACTTAATATAGTTCGTTTTTTTTTGAGGCACTGACCTGGAAAAAGTATGAACATAGGTCACTTTGCCTTTTTTTATCTGAAAATCTATATAAGATCAGAGGCAACCCATGGACGTGCTTCTTTTTGGAGGTGAACAAATCTGGTTGAATATTTTTTTTCCTTTATAACTAAAAATGGCCAACTGCCTTAGAGAACATAAAAGAGTGAACTATGTTAACCAATGGTAATAGCCAGTTTAAGGCCTGCAGTGTTCAAACAGCACTCTCCATATCTGACACTTTTTTCTGCTGCATTAAAAAGAATAAAGCTTGGTCAAAGACCACCCCAGCCAGTGATTGGATAGAGAGCTTTCCTCTCCTATCAGGAAGAACCATGTGTACTGTGCAATGTAAGAAGGCCTGATTGGCTTACAGTGCTGCTTTTTCTCATGATAGGCAACATGTATACCCCAATAAAGGCAAATACATCTGTTTGCTTAGTATAAGGGTCAATAAAATAAAATAAAAAACCTGGGTGTGAGCAAGCCAGGGTACAGTAGCGGATAAGCAGATAAGGGGTAAACAGCAGCGTGGTCAGTAAGCAAGCCAAAAGGTCGGTAACGAGTAGTTGCAAAAAAACAGGCATTAATCTGCCCTATCTGAGTGAAAAGCTGCCACAAACAATCTAGTGAAACAAGAAAGTGCTAAAACATACAAAAACAATTTAGTGGCGCTAGAAAATGATGATGTTGGAAATGTTATAACAAAGTGAATCGTATAACAATGTGAACAAAATAAAAAGTCCATGTATAATTTATCAAAAAAAGCAGTGAGTCGCTGAAAAGATACACCGCCAGTGAATGATCTCCTATGATGGACGATTAGGAACACCACGGTGAAAATAAATGCATAAATATGTGAGGAAGTAACCACCACCGGGAGGAGAGGCTTACCGGAAATATTGAACCCTAATAAGCATACGCCTAGAGTTGGTGGAACCACATCAATCGGATCTGGATACACAGAGGAAACGATGGCTTGAAAGCATCACTTTAAACCAGAGCAGGGGGAGTGACAACGTCTTGATGGTAACTCCCAAGAAATCAGACCGTATCCAAGGCACATAAAAGAAAACGAGGTTGCATAGTGTAATACCGTAATATGAATGAAATTTATTAACGGTTAAAAACACTTACAGTTCTGATGAATTACACATGGACTTTTTATTTTGTTCACATTGTTATATGATTCACTTTGTTATAACATTTCCAACATCATCATTTTCTAGCGCCACTTAATTATTTTTGAACGAGTAGTTGCAGATTGGAATCAGGCAGTAGAGTAGTCAAGGAACAAGCCAAGGGTCAATCACGAGTGGTAGTAAATACAGATGGCAGCAGGGAAGACACATAGCAAGGCACTGGCTGAGAAGGCACAATAACCTGGCAAAGGGGAAGTGCTGAGACAAGGCTTTTATTGGAAGTTCATGGGAGGAGCAAGGGGTTCAAGGTTCAACAACAATCAAGACACAAGGAAGAGTATTCCAATGGATCAGGTAGGTTTGTCCAGCAGATTAGACAGGGAGCTGTCCAGCATCCCACATATCTCAGTGGGAAGAGTCAATGCCAGACACAGAAGAGGTCCCAGGTTCAAGCCCAGGTCCTGACACCACATTTGCCTCACCCTTGGTTTGGTCCCTCAATAGGGGCCAGCTCTCATTGCAATACTCATCCTATCTCCAGTGCTGTCCTTATAGAAAGCACTCTCCACCACTATATGATGCTGTCTTCTGCAGATTTCTCCTGTTAGCCCAGGGTGTCAAAGGCCCTCCCCTGGAAGGTCATCATTAGGTTGACCTGAACCGCAGGAGAGTACTGCCTCTGTCCCTCCTCCTTTGCCTTACCATTAGCCTTTTAGTGTGATGAGCAGATTCACTGGCCAATGCAGAGGCACAGGGGCCAGCTTTCACTGCAATGTTCATCCTATTTGCAATGCTGTGCCCTGCAGAAAGTTCTCTTGGCCACTAGATGGTGCTGATGTCTTCAGCTTTCTCCTGTTAGCCCAGGGTGTTAAAGACCCTCCCCCTGGGGGCTCATTCTCAGGCCACTGTGGACATACAGGAGAGTGCTGCAAAGATTAGCAGGCAATTACATGGCACTACTCCTTGCAGAATTCAGGACCTGCCCACTGCCTGCTGTCCTGCCTGCTAAGGACATAGGGACATAGGAGGTGGACCCATGACCTTGTGAAACCAAAAAGAATGCCCCTGGAGGGAGCAGGAAAGTATCAAATTAAAGTAAAAAAAAAGTTGCAGTGGTCCTCCAAGAAAGCTGAAACACACTGATGATGTGGGGACGTGCCTGGAGGGTTCCCTATCTGACACTCCAGAAAATTTAAATTTTGTATCAGGGCTGCTTCTCTAAACATCTAGCTGACTGTATACCTATTTCTGTGACTTCAGCTGAGCTTTTAAAAAATTGAAGACTCTTCAATTAGGATCAGTTTATTGGTGGGCATATACATAATGATCTGATTAAACAATTCTTCACGTAATCAGACA